>NC_090991.1:56408345-56738345 GCF_041146395.1 Eulemur rufifrons
CACTGCGGCAGGCAGGCACCGTCCCCCCGGCACTGCCCACAGTAGGCCGCGCACAGTGGCTCATGCCTGTAATCCCAGCACTCTGGGAGGCCGAGGCGGAGGATCACTCGAGGTCAGGAATTCGAGACCAGCCTGAGCAAGAGTAAGACCCTGTCTCTACTAAATAGAAAGTAAACGGACAACTAAAAATATCAGAAAAAATTAGCCGGGCATGGTGGCACATGCCTGTAGTCCCAGCTACTTGGGAGGGAGGCTGAGGCAGGAGGATTGCTTGAGCCCAGGAGTTTGAGGTTGCTGTGAACTAGCTTGATGCCACAGCACTCTGGCCCAGGAAACAGAGTGAGACCCTCTCTCAAAAAAAAAACAAAAAAACAAAAACAAAGTATTAGAGCTAATAAACAAGTTTAGCAAATTGTATGAAACAAGATCAGCACCAAGAAAAAACAGTTGTTTATCCACTAGAAATGAGCAATCTCAAAGGAAATTAAGAAAATAATTCAAAAAAACTTATCACAAAGCTACAGTAATCAAAACAATGTGGTACAAGCATAAGGATAGACACAGAGACCAAGGAAATAGAACTGAGTCCAGGACTAAACCCATCCATTTACAGTTAATTGATTTTTTTTTTTTTTTTGAGACAGAGTCTCCCTCTGTTGTACCAACTAGAGATACGGTGGCATCATCATAGCTCACTGCAACCTCAAGCTTCCAGGCTCAAGCGATCCTCCTGTATCAGTCTCCCAGGTGGCTGGGACTATAGGCGCATACCCCCGCACCCAGCTAATTTTTTCTGTTTTTTTGTAGAGACACTTTTACTTAGGCTGGTCTCGAACTCCTGAGCTCAAGCGATCCTCCTGCCTCGGCCTCCCAAAGTGCTAGTATTACAGGCATGAGCCACTGCGCCCAGCAAATTGATTTTTGTCTTTTCTTTTTTTTTTTTTTTTTTTGAGACAGAGTCTCACTCTGTTGCCCAGCCTAGAGTGCAGTGGCATCATCATATCTCATTGCAACCTCAAACTCTTGGGCTCAAGAGATCCTCCTGCCTTGGGCTCCCAAGTAGCTGTGACTATAGGCTCATGCCACCACACCTGGCTAATTTTTCTATTTTTTTTTGTAGAGACAAGACCTTGCTTTTCCTCAGGCTAGTCTTGGAATCCTGGCCTCCAGCGATCCTCCCACCTCAGCCTCCCAAAGTGCTGGGATTACAGGCATGAGCCAGGTTAATTGATTTTTGACAATCAAAAAATATTCTCTTAAACAAATTGTAACAACTGAATATCTACCTACAAAAGAGTGAAGTTGGACCCTTACCACCCACCATATATAAAAATTAACTCAAAATGGATGAAAGACCTAAATGTAAGAGCTAAAAGTATAAAACTCTTTGAAAAAAACACACGGGTTAATCTTCCTGACCTTGATTTGGTAATGGTTTCTTAGATATGACACCAAAAGCACATGCCACAGAAGAAAAAAACAAACGAGACGGATTTCATCTTCATCAACATCACAAACTTTTGTGCATCAAAGGACACTCTCAAGTGAGTAAAGAGATAACTCAAATGATGGGAGAAAATGTTTGCAAATTATATCTAATAAAGCTCTAATATCCAAAATATATAAAGAGCTCTTACAACTCAACAATGAAAAGACAAGCAGCCCAATTAAAAAATGGCAAACAGATTTGAATAGCTGTTTCTCCAAAGAAGATACACAAATGGCCAAAGAGCACATGAAAAGATGCTCAACAACATTAGTCAATAGGGAAAAGTACAAATCAAAACTCCAATGAGATACACTTCATACCCACTAGCATGGCTATAAAGAACCCCCAAAAACAGAAAATAACAAGTGTTGACGAGGATATGGAGAAACTGGAACCCTCTCACAGTGCTGGTGGGGATGTGAAACGGTGCAGCCCCGGTGGAAAGCGGTTTGGCAGCTGAATACATTAAACACAGAATTACAACATGACCCAGGAATTCTACTCCCAGGTATATACCCGAAGGGTTTGAAAACCAGTGTTCAAACAAAGGCTTGTACACAAATGTTCCTACCAGCACTGTTCACTACAGCCAAAAAACAGAACCACCCAAATGTCCACCAACTGATGAACGGATAAACAAAATATGGTGTACACATACAATGAATATTATTCTCCCACAAAAAAAAATGAAGTACTGATATATGCTATAACATAGATAAACCTTAAAACATTATGCTGAATGAAAACCAGTTACAAAAGAGCACATATTACATGATACCATTTATGTGAAATGTCCAGAATGAGCAAATCCATGGGGACAGAAAGTAGATTAGTGGCTTCCTAGGGCCGGAGTAATCTGTGTGCTGTAACAGAATACCACAGACTGAGTGGTTTATAAACAACAGAAATTTATTTCTCACAGTTCTGGAAACTAAGGAGTCTAAGATCAAGGCACTGGCAGATTCAGTATCTGGTGAGGGCCCACTTCCTAGTTCCTAGGGGCGAGAGAGCTCTCTGGGACCTTTTTTATAAAGGCACTAATCTCATGCCTGAGGTTCCAGTCTCATGACCTAACCACGTCCCAAAGTCCCCACCTCCTAACACCATCACATTGGGGGTTAGGTTTCAACATGTGAATTTGGAAGGGGATACAAACATTCAACCATAGCAACAAATCCTTACCAAAAATAAGGAATTTAGGTCTAGTAGGTTCTGAATAAGTGGTAAACCTACTTACCACCACAATACTTTTTTTCCAGTATTTGAACAATGTAAAACTATTTAAGTACGTAAGTTGATAAGAAACCACAAATTATAGCTTAATCAACTAAATACATTTACTTACCTCCCCGGGGAGACGGAGAATCGTGCCCTCCAATGACCACAAGGATACCAGAACCTTCTAGCTTCACTTTCCAATTTTCAATGATAGTCCCAGACTTGTCCTGAAAGCACGGGGTTGGCAGGTTAGGAAAATTCCCTCAGAACAGTCAGACGTGACTTATACTGGAGCTAAATCACCCAGGAGAAAGTTCATGAATACCTTGCTGGCATCATTAAATACAGAGAGCTCCATGGTGCCTTCAAAGTCCTGTTGCAAAACAGAATTCAAGCACTCGTCCAACCACGGTTCAGCATTGTGGACTGGGAGGATGATGGACTGGAATTCAAAAGAAAGGGAGTAATAGGAGTGTGAAAACTCAATTCCCTTCCCACTACTCTAAGGTACCTCCCCTTCCCATCCGCACAATGCTCATTTTCAAATGGCAAGGCCTGGTTCACAGAATAGCCCAGAACAAGGCCTCCAACGAAAGCACATTCTCTGACAAACAAAAGGCGTCTGTCTATTCCTTCCCTCCAAGCTCTTAACCCTGTTTTATTCCATAAGATTTATCGTGTCTTAGATTTCCCTGAATTGGGCTTCCCTGTGCTTCTGAAAGGGAGAAACAATCTGAAAGGCATCAAAATTGTTCCTAATTCAATGGTACACTCATGTGTTTCCCAAGCACTAGTCAGAACATTATCATTTTGGTTGAAACAAGCATCTGTGTACCTTCCAACCCACTTATGAAAATAACCGGTCATTTTCTCAGTGCAATAAGCATTTCAGCAAACTGCAACAAAGTAATCCCTTGAAGTAGCCTCCTACACAATGCTTTAACAAAGTATGGGGCAGGGTGGGGGGTGGGGTGGGGAGGGGAGATTGTTCGAAGGACCAAGCTGAGAAAACAGGACATGAGACCATCCCTTGTTCTACACGTAGTAGGTCTGGTCTGGCACCAGCATTGCCCTCTTCTCATGGAGGCCAAGACTAAAACAAAAATGTCTAAAGTGGTATGGAGTAAAATCCGTGGTACCTATCAACAGAGTAACTGATTACAAGAATTGTCTTAAACTCACACATTATATTAGGTGATACAGAATATCCAGACAAGTTACAGTCCGCCCCACCCTGACTTCATATCCTACTGAAGAAAAGTGGGCAAATTCCTAAACAAGAAAATAAAAACACAGGCCAGCCAGGTGTGTGTGTATACACATATGCACATCTATACAAACACACGTGTCTGTGTACACGTGTGTACGGTCTATCTTTACATACTATAGGTATTCTTTAATACTAAATTCAAACGATTATGAAAAGCTCATAGATATGACTGTTCAAAAGGTAATTCAGTCCGGCTCTGTCCAAGCGAAACCTCACTCTGAGGATCTGATTCAGCAGTGATATTCCCTCCCGGACTTAGTTCTATGAACAGTTCCCTCATTTCTTTACATATTTACTTTACTTTGAATTTACTTTTTAAAGGAAAAGAAGGAGAGAATATTTTTTTCCAAGCTCTCCAATACCAAACAGAATGTGAGTTTCTGTTGGAGACAGACTCTGATCAACCTGTGTCCCCAGTGTTAGTGACACCGGCACGAAGAACAGGACGAGCCGAGCCTTTGCGCTGGTGACAACACCACAGCTCGGATGGCCCCTGTGTCCGCCTCCAGCTCCCGACGGCTGCGGATGCCCGGGCTCCCGCCTGCGCGGGGCCGGGGCGCCGCAGCCCACCCGGGGCCCCGCAAGGCCGCCGCGCCCACGCCCGCGGGGGAACGGCGCACGGTGCGCTCCGAGCCGGGGGGCTCGCGGCGAAGTGCCCAGGTGGAGCCACCTGCGCTGAAGCCCCCCGGCCACGCGCGGCCTCGCGCACCTCCGACCCCCACGGAACGCCTTCCGCGTGGCACTCGCGTCCCGCCGGCGCCCAGACACCAGCGCGGGAGGTGGAAGCGGAGGGAGACCGGGCAGGGCAGGAGGGGACGAGGGGTAGGAGGGCGACGAAGGGCAGGGGACGCAGGCGAGGAAGGCTGAGGCGGCCGCCCCGCACCTACCACGCGGGGCCCGGGGCCAGGCGCGGGGTCCCCCGGTGCCTGCATGGCGCGCGCTCCTCACCCCGCCCCCGCCTCGGCGCGGCTGCGCGCGTCCCCGCCGCCTGGCCCACGGCGCGTGCGCGGGCGGCTCCAGGAGGCGGGGCGGCGGCCGGGCCCCCTCCCCCTGGCGCAGGGGGCGGGGCTTCCCGCACCCGGAAGTGCGCGCGGCGGGCGCCGAGCTCCGGCCTTTCCCTTTGACCCGGGCGGGTCTTGTGTCCCTGGTCGCTTCTTTGCACTTCCTCTCGGCCCCGCCAGGGCGTTTGGTCACGCGCCGTGAGGCCTCCGCAAGCCGGTCGTGCGCGCTGTGGCGGCGCGGAGGCGGCGACTGCGAGGGCGCCCAGGCAACCGCGGGGGTCGCTGTGCGGCCGTCAGAGACGCCGCATTTCGTCAGAGCTGTGACCGACCGGCCTTCGGGGACGAGGAGAAGCCGGGGCGCCTTTGCGCAGCAGTTGGGGGAGCCCGCCAGCCTCGCCCCGCCGTGCGTCCCCGCAGCCCCAGCGAGGACCGCACTGAAAGCGGCTCCGGGGACCAGTGCTCATCCGCGGAGCCCCTCCCTCCCAGGACCGCGGGGCCGGCTGTTCTGTCCGCGGAACTTCCCTCGGTGGCCCCGTGAGACGCCCGAGACCCCCAACCCGGCGTGGGCTGCGCACACGGGGCGCGCCGGCTCAGTTCCTGCGGGCGGTTCCGGTCAGCAGGCACCGCTGCTGGCTGTGTGACCCCAGAGCCCGCTCGCCCACAGCCCTGGGCGGCAGCGAGGGACTGTCCTCTGCGGCTGTGACGCTCGTGGGATGCCCCACAGGGAGGCGTTGAGTGGACAGGGGCACCGTGAGGCTCACTGAGCATATCTATAAGCGTCACTGCCAGGACAAATCCTTTGTCCATATTAAGATTAAATGCAAAGTATTTAATAAATTGTTACAACAAATCCAAACTTTTCTTTCAGGATCACTTCAGATGTGATTTTTTTTCCCCTAAATTGCATCATTATTTGCAAATCCTGTTGTAGAAGTTGAAATGTTTAAGTCAGATGCGTAAAAATGCATCTTAGAAGTTGCTTCCAAAGATCTAATATTCTCCAGAGGTTGGCATGTTATGAATAGTTTCTTTTTCAAATGACAGGATGCACTATAGGCTCACGGTAACTGATAAGGGCCAGAGATAAGAGCTGAAGATGGTTTCTGGCACTGCCGCAGCACCCGGCCTCCAAAATTGGGCTTGGATTCTCTTGCCTTTTTTCATGTTCGTCTTCTGCTGCCAGAAATTTGCTTTTCACTAGCTTCCTCCTGGTACAAACTTAATTTGAATTTCCTTTTTGGAAATTTTCGAAGTTCCAAGCTGCGTTTCAGAAATGCAATGTCATAGTGGGGCAGGATTCTGAAATCCAAGGGTGGTGGGGCCTGAGGTCATTTCTGCCGTAGGAGGAAGGTCCTCAAATGCTGACGGGGACAGTGCGTGGGACTGACGTCCCTGCCCTGGAGAGGGACAGGAAGGAGGCCGGGGGACATCAGGGTTGGCTGGATTGACATTGTGTGGTCTTAGAGGGAGGAGAGGCAGTGATGGAAGATGAACCATGTCATATGGGCACCAGAGGGGGAAGCAACACAAAATTCCCAATAGCTTTGTGCTCACTGAGTGGGCAGCTTGCTTTATTTTTAATTGTTTATGCAAAATGTTTGGTGAATGGTGGCTGTATTCAGAGGGCTCAGTGCCAACTGCCAGGGGCTTGGAGTGGGGAAGACCAGGTGCCATGGTCTGATGTATGTGCCACCCCCCCCAAGTCCATATGTTGTAGACTAACCACCAAGGTGGTGGTGGTAGGAGATGGGGCTTTTAGGAGGTGAGTAGGTCATGAGGGCCCTGTCCCCGTGAGTGGGATTAATGCCCTGATGTGAAAGAAGCTTGAAGGAGCCTTCGTCCTGAACTTTTCAGCCTCCAGAACTGTGAGCAATGAATTCCTGTTGCTCATAAATTACCCAGTACAAGGTATAGTGTTACAGCAGCACAAATGGACCAGGACACCAGGTACCCACATTTCATAAGGGCACAGCAGCTCCGTACGATGCTGGTGGAGGAGGCAAAGAATCACTGCAGGTCTGTAAGAACGTGGGGAGGCTTGGGGGGCACTGGGCCCCCAATGAGAATGATTCCACCGTGAGCACAGTCAGTGAAGGCTGAGTTCAAGCTTTTATTTTATTTTATTTTATTTTTTTGAGACAGAGTCTCACTCTGTTGCCCAGGCTAGAGTGCCGTGGCGTCAGCCTCGCTCACAGCAACCTCAAACTCCTGGGCTCAAGCGATCCTCCTGCCTCAGCCTCCCAAGTAGCTGGGACTACAGGCAGCGCCACCATGCCTGGCTAATTTTTTTATATATATATATTTTTAGTTGTCCATATAATTTCTTTCTATTTTTAGTAGAGATGAGGTCTCACTCTTGCTCAGTGCTGGTCTCGAACTCCTGAGCTCAAATGATCCACCCACCTCGGCCTCCCAGAGTGCTAGGATTACAGGCGTGAGCCACCGCGCCCGGCATGAGTTCAAACTTTAAAGATGACAGCCAGACAGGTTCTTGGGACAGCCTGACCCCAAGACCTGTGTGTCTCCAAGTTTCCAGACGGAACAAACTCCAGCAGAGCTCTGGCTGGACCTCCTTGGGGCAGTGGCTGCTGCTCAGAAGTCCGGGTCACTCGGGACCATAGCAGATTCTGCATGTGGTGACCATTTCCACTCCAATAATACATCAGTTCACAAGGAGCAAACCAGCTGTTTGACAGCCTGTGATGTGCACTGAGTTTATTTCTTCTACTCTAGCGCAAGTTCCAAACGCTGGCCATGACTCACTCGCTGTGTGGATTTAATGACTCATTAAGGAGTTACAGCCCATGTTTTTTAAAAAAGTAATCTACAAAACAGTAGACCGGGTGTGGATATGACCCTATGAATTCTGTTTTTCAGCAGTGCATGTTTGTAGGGTTCAAACCCGTTGGGGAACTCTAACTGCTATGAAGAAACCCTGCAGCACATGTTCAGGGCGATGGTGTGATGCAGGTGTGAACCACACCGGACTGCAGTTGTGGCGGGAACTCCTGGGACTGTGGGCAGATCTGGAGAGAGGAACGTTGAGCTTGTGACTGTCAGAGCCTGGACAGAGAAGTTGATGAGGGACAGACACCTAAAGTTAAGTCACATAGCAGAGGACTGGGACAGCCCCGCATGGCCCATGGGGGCATCAAGACCCCACCCAACGCCTTGCCCAAGGTGGCGTGCGATAAATGCCGCGTATGTAAATAACTATGGGTGGAAGCCATTGTTCTACCAATCTGCATTGTCAGGAATTCTGGAAAGAGGAGGAGATGCCATTGACTAAGCATTTCCTAAATGCCAGGCAGTTTACAAATACTGCCTCGTTAAAGCTCAGGACCGCACGATTGACCCCAGCCAGAGCCCACATTCGTCCTGGACCCACTGTGGGAAGGGCTGAGGTTCCTGTCACAAGAGACATTCCCCTGCTGGATTCTACATGAGCATCGAGTGTCACATGAAGTGCCTGTCTTGGCCTGGGTCAGGGGCTTGCATGTCCAGTGTTTGTGTGCCCAGGCAGCGGGGGTGGGGCAGCGGAGCAGTGGAGGGGGGGCCTGGACCACTGTGCTCTGCTGAGGGGGTCCCCGTCGAGAGCTGGACCCCTGGACCTTCCAGGGACACCTGGAGAGTGGTCCACCGGGGCAGGGAGGAGACTGTCCCCATTGCCAGGTGGGACAGCACCAGGAGGCATTCACCCCTCTGCCCTCAGGTGGTGACTGCAGGACCCAGGGGTGTCCTGAGCCCTGAGGCCATTGTCCCTGAGGCTCCGCTGCTGAAACCAGAGGAGGGATGGGCGGACTGAGGGGAGCCTGTGTGAGGTGGAAGAAGGGACGGGAAACAGAACCGAAACGTCCCCGCCAGCAGGACAACCCCAAAACAGGAGCTCCCGTGTTGCACACACAGCACATGCGGGTGACTCTGAAGTGGCTTCAGCCAACAGGTCTCCAAATTCTGAGGTAATTACAGGTGGATGGCAGGTGCCTGCAGGAGCCGTGTGGGGTGCGGCCCCGGTTAGGGCTCAGCCCACGTGAGTCAGCGTTACCGTGGGGCTGCCCTGGACAAGCCGTCAGACGACAGGACAGGAGAGGCCTGAGCTGGACAACATTCCGCCTTCAGTGAGCCATTTTCCTCCTACATGTGAGCGGGAAGATGTCTCATGGGGGTCGCAACAGGAAGTTTATGGGACGCACTTACCTTGAGCTGATGCATCCGAAAATGTTCCCCTGTGGGAGAAAGGGCTGCTGGGATCAACTCGTGTCTGAGGGGGTGAAAGTGGGGGAAGTGGGAGGTCCCGGGTGACCTTAGCACCTTCAGTGTCAAGGCCAGAGCCCGCGAGGAGCCCGGGTGTCAGGCTGCAGCTCCTAGAAGAGATTTTCGGGCAGCAGGGGTGGCTCCCACTGGACGTGTGCCCGTTCGCAGCCCAAGCAAGCTCGGGGCGTGTTTACAGCCTCGTCCCCTCACCCATGGTTGCACCCGCTGTGGGAGAGGCCACATCTTCACGGTGGCACGAAGCCAGCGCTCAGGGGCCACCCCCGGACCTGCCCTCAGCCCTGGCGTGTCCTGGGCACTGTGCCCACGTGGGCGCCCGTTCCTCACGGCAAAGCGGAGACCTCATTCGTTATGTGGACAAAGGTTAAATCAGGTAACGCAGATGAGACGCCTGGCCACCTTGGTGACTGGCATGGCTGTCCCTCCGTGGACCGCTGTGGCTGTGGGCCTCTTGTGCCCTTGACATGCCACAGTCTGTTGTACTGCCACACGGCTTCAAGCTGTCCTTAGTACGCAGACGTGAGCACTGGGCTGCGGAGCCGCCGTGTGCACCTGGCCCGCCAGGTCACCAGGAATCACGAAGGAAACGGGCAGCCCCGTGGTCGCTGTGATCAGTCTGGACCCTCAAACATTCCTGCCCACCTGCCCTGGGTGGGCTCCGTGCCAAGGCTCCTCGCCCGTGCGCTGGGAACCCACAGCCTAAAGTAGTTTCCAGACGCAGGTTGTGACCTTCCAGGGTCATGGGGTCAAGGTAATGGGCTGCAACTGGCAATCCTTAAAAACAAGATCTGTGCACATGCCCGTACAGTAGGGGCATGCGTTGCTTTGCAAACTGTGCTGGTTTTGCTCATTCTTACGCAAGCAGGCACCGGACTGTGATACCAGTCGCGTCTCCTACTGTGATCACCACCATGGGCTGGAGGGAAAGACGAGCGCTGTCCCGATGCTGGGTGACAGGTGCTTCCTACATGGGGAGTCCTGGGAGGGTGTCAGGGAAGGCCCCGAGGGACGATGCCACTTGTCCAGCCACGACAGATGCGGGGCCGTGCAAGTCTCAGCCCAAAGTCCCTGGGTGATCCAAAGAAGAGCCATGAGACTCAGTGGGCCCCTGCAGTGGGGACTGGTGCTGCCACGAAGGGCCCCACCCCAGCGTGTCCGTGGCTGCCCCTGCAGAACGTGCCTGGCTGTCAGTGCAGCGGGGGACACCGCGGCAGGTGGCAGGTGCAGCTGCACCCCTGGCATGGTCACCAGCCCTTTACCATGGCGGGGGGCGGAGGGGGGAGGGAAACGCCCAGCCCACCTGTGCACCCTTGAGGGGCCGCAGCTGCCCAGCACCCTGTAGTTCTTATAGGCTACAGAGTACAATGGTCACTTGGGCCTGTCTCTGTGGAAACTCCTGCTCTGGGCTCCAAAAACTTCAATGAACAAACTCATGGAGCATGACCTGCCTGGTTCTTGTGGGTCCTTGGGTTTTTCTGGTACCCTCTGAACTCTCAGTCCCCAGTTCTGGGGGCTCAGCCCAGGCAACCACATGTGGGAGGCACAACCCTTCTACCCCCCAAAGGCACCCGCCCCGCACAATTCAGTACCTCCTAGGTTACCATGCCAGTGACTGCCACGCTGGCACTGCCACCGTGATCCACACCCCCGTGCCGTCACGGCAGGGCCACGCCAGCCACAGCGCAGCCTCCTCCCTCCTACGTGTCCGCAGTGCATGGGGACGTCCTTCCAAACGCAGATCAAGTCCGATCTCACCCAGAGACAGCTCTCCCTGATCCCCACCCTTTGGGGACATGTGGCTGCCCCCTCATAAGCTGGGTCCAGCCCACCCCCAGCCCCGCCCTTCTCAACGCCCTTCCTTCCAGCCCTGAGCGAATTCCTACTTCCTGGTGGGACTCAGAAGCCTCCTGCAGACCCCAGATCCCACGTCACTTCTGGGGACTGTGGGCTCCCTGGGAGGGAACAGGTCTCATTGGCCTCACGGTTCCCGTGTTCTGGGCTGGCACGTGGCAGATGCCCCGTACATGCTGTTGAAGGACTGGATGTTTCATAAGATCCTTTATGAACAAGGACTTTGCACTAATCTGTAAACTGGTCTCTCGTGAGTTTCACTGGTGAGACTCCATTGTATCAAAGAGGTATCAAAAGTTATTCAAAAAATAACATTGTGACATATGAATATAAAATGAACATGTGTCAAAGATTTCATTGAACTTATTAATTGATGAGGGAGCCAGGAAAATGTTAAGACGTGTTCGCAGGAGAGCACACACACACACACACACACACGCACGCACACGCACACACACACACACACACACGCGCACGCGCGCGCGCGCACACACACACACACACACACACACACACACACACGGGCGAGCAGGGCGCAGGGAAGGAGCTGCTAACACGGCCCTCAGCTGCGGTTTCGCTTTCCCCGGTTCCAGCTGCCTGTGGCCAACCCCGGTCCCAAAATAGGCGAGAGCAGTGAGGCGGTGAGAGAGAGAGAGAGAGAGACCACATTCACTTGACTTTCATTGCAGTATATGGTCGTAATTGCTCTGTTTTATTAGTTATTGTTAATTTCTTGCTGTGCCTAATTTGTAGATTAAACTGCATCCTAGGTGTGAACTTACAGAAAAAGACACAGTGTGTACAGGGGTCAGTGCTGTCTGAGGCTTCAGGAACCCCCTGAGGATAAGGGGGTGACTAATGGGCCACGCCTGCACGGCACAAACTTGCGTTCGAGCCCGCCCTGGCGGGAATCGTGGCATCTCCACACGCAGCGTCTGTGGCCGCCGTGGACCAGGTGCGCTCACCTCGCCATGACTCTCCTGGCGCCTGGGAGTCGTTCGCGGCTCCGTCGGAGGGGATGAAAGGTGCCGACCGCTGCAGACTCAGACGGGGCAGGACTCGCCTGGCGTTCCGCCGAGAGGACACCCAGCAACTGCTTTGCCCGTTTTAATGTCTGTTACACGTTTTCCTGATAAAGGCTCAGCACAAACACCCACAGCGTCCCTTGGTGCCTCCGGACCTGCAGTAGAAGTGGGGGGTGCAAGCCCCTCCCCCTCGGCCTCCTGAGGGATGTGGGCTGGGGCCAGGGGAGGGGGCTCGGGAAGCCCCCAAGCGGGATGAGCCTCTGGTCTTGCTTTCGCTGTAGGGAGCCTCTCTCTGTGACCGGGGGTCTCGTGTCTTCTGCCAGCGCCCACGAAACCAGGGCAGGCCAGCTTGTGAGCCTGCGAGCAAATCTTCAGACCTTGCGCAATCTGACAGCGTCCTCCGGACACAGTCGGGCCGGGCCCTTCCCACACAGCCCCCCGGGCCTGCACGAGCCCCCCACTCCCAGGCTGGGCTCTGGGGCTGGCCGGCTCGAGCTGTCCTGTGCCGTGAGAGGCAATGAGGACAACCAACCCGTGAACCCCGTGTGTGAAGGGGCACACACAGACGCTGACACTTTTGTCTTTCCACGTTTCAGGGACCTCCCAGACAGATCCGGCGTCAGACAGGGGCTGACGTTGCCCTGGCACGTGAGTTTGGAGAGTGTGTTGGTCACTTCCCCTAGTTGGACCGGTTTGAAGACAGGGGTTGCCTGGTTGCCAGCATCACGGGAAGGTGGACGGGACACGGAGTGCCAGGGGGTCAGGAACAGAGCACCGTCTCTGCTGACAGTGCCTCTCGGGTGGGCGAGGGTCTCTCTCCCCTGGGGGCCCAGGTGGCACCTGGGGGTGTCTGGGCTTCCAGACAACTTGGTGACCCCACAGGCCAGAGGCTGAACTCCCTCCAGCTTGGGCAGAAACTTCATTGATCAACTCGTCCCAGTGGGCCCAGAACTTTCCTGATTTTGGCACTGAAGGCCCCGAATTCCAGGAGCCCCTCCGTCCCCCGCAGGCAGGGCTGCTTGGTCACTGAGGCCCAGAGAGAGCCGGTGACCCACCCCGCTGGGCCTGGCACAGCTGGTGCTTAGCGGGCACAGGCTGTTCTCGGGAGCCACGCTCGAGGCTCACAGAGGGGAAGGGACACAGGGCAGGCTGGGCAGATGGGACTAAGCCCCGACGGGCCAGCGGATGGGGATGGGAATGCCCGGTGCCCTGGCATCGGGCCTGGCCGGCCACCCAGGCTAAGAGGAAGAAATCTGCTTTTCTGTGTTCTCAGCACTGCTCTTCTGACACCAAATGTGTGGGTTTTTCCACAATAAGCCATTTTTCACTTTTCAGCGGACAGTTCTATCCTGACACGAGCCACCTGGAGGTGGTGCAGGCTTGCCCGGAGCCCCGCCAGGCTGCCCACCCCGACACCGGCCACGAGGGTCACGTGTGAGGGTCTCGCTCGTCTGCGCTCAGCTGCCCACAGGCCCCGTCCTCGGCTGCAAGGCTCACAGGACTCCGGGAAGAACCTACGTTTACCTGTTTATTACAGAAGACGTAGGAAAGGGTGCAAACACCCAGGGACAGGGCCACAGGGCGAGGTCCGGAACGGCCGGAGTGCAGGAGCCCTGTCCCCGGGGCGGGCGCCCTCCCCGCACCAACCTGAAGGCTCTCGGAGCCAGGTCCTTTCGGGTTTTACGCAGGCTCTGTCCTGTAGGCACGATGGGTGTCAGCGCCGTGTCCGGCCCCCTGTGAAGAGGCTGGCGGGGGCTGAAAGTTCAAGCTCCCACTCAGGGTCTGGGCGTCCAGGGGTCTGCGTGTCCTGAAGCCGCCGGGGGCCCACTGAGCGTCGCCTCCCTGGCAAAGACGCTCCCACCACCAGGAAATTCCTTTAGCGGCTGAGTCAGGAGCCGGGAGCGGATACCAGACACACGTTTCTTTCTGTGTCACCTGGACCCCCTTCCTGGTTGGCTGACCCGGGAAAAGTGTCCCTGCCAGACGTCTCGGGGTGAGAGTCGAGAGGCTCGGACCCCCGACCCCATGTCACTGTCATCGCTGCCACAGGGCAGGCCCTCCCGGGAAACCCAAACCGCAGACACCGTGCTGCACTCGCCACACAGCCAGGACGGTCGCGAGTCCCGCACGGCAGACGGTGGCTGGACTTCCCGGCCATTGCCGACAGTGGGGGGTGTCCCAGTTCAGACCCAGTGACCCCCATCGTCCCACCACCCAGGGACACCCCGAAATATCACACGGCTGCTGCTTCCGGGAAGTGGGACGTCAGTAGTCTCATGTCGCCCTCTGTGTTCACCGTATTTGCCATTGAGAAAGTGCCTTTCTTCGGTTCTCAGCCTCAGGCTGGCCCTGGGCGCTGGGTGAGGCAGGTCTGGGCTCCCTCTGCACACACGGCGCGTCCCGAGTCCCGTCCTGTGAAGGTGCCTGCGTGTCCTTCCCGGGGCCGCGCGCGACCGTGCCAGGGAAGGCCGTGCGAGGGCAGACACGCGGGCCAGGGCCAGGCCTGGGACCTGTCAGAGCCCGCGGGGGTCAGGCAAGGCGCCTTGCTCAGCGTGTGTCCCCGGGAGTGAGCTCAGCAGGAAAGGAGACCACAGCGAGGACACGGGCCATAGGCTTCGAGGGCCGGTGACGCCGTGGGCACTGGCGCAGCATGGCCACCGTTGGGTGTGTGACACCACCTGTCCTCTCACTGGGTGGCACATGGGGTCTGGTCAGCGCTGGCGTGAGCGACGCCCTCAAGCACCGTGGGGGACCTTGGGCTGCGCGGGCCCAGGGTGCGGTGGGCGTCCACGCCGGTGCGGACCAGGGCAGGGCCCTCTTGTGCTGTGGACGCCACCAGCCCTGGGGCGTCACCTCTCGCTGGCCTTGCTGGCTGCCCGGGACCTGGGCCCAGGTTTGGGGGGCATGGGAAACTCCCCCAAGCTGCCCCACTGTGTGCTGACCAGGTGTGGCTTGTCCCCAGGCCCTGCAGGTCCCTGCTGCGGTGCCCTGGCCGTAGAGAAAGGCCTCCCGGCTGTGCTAGGAGAGTGTGAGGCAGCCCTTTTGCAGGAGAGCTGGGTCCAGGTCGCCTGCTCAGCCCAGACTTAGTGACAGAAGCCGGGCAGGATCAGGCGCAGGGCGCACGGCTCCCCTGCGGCCGGGAGGCCCCAGGCCACGTGGGGCAGACTCGGTCATTTCTGCTTTCTGAGGCCTGGCACTTCCTGCCTGGATGCTTTTGGAGGCACATGTGAGCTTTTGCTCAGGGAAAGAGCTTCAGGTCCCTGTGCCTCCATGGGGGTGCGTCCCGTGGGGCCCAGCACCTTCCCGGTGGGGACCCGGGGCCAGCGGCCACCAGCCAATGTGCCAGAGCCCTTCTCGGGACTCAGAAGAGGCGTCTTTCTTAACTTCACCTTTTTCAGAAGGAAAAATCCTCAAGGTTTACCTAAAATCATGTTTTTTTTTTTAGGCCATGGTCGAACCTGCTATGACCTGTGGACATCACGTGTGCACAAGCAGGGAGAGCGGGAAAAGCCACACAGGACCGAGAGGGCTTGAGGGCACCGCCCCCCTCGCTCACCACCGCTGGCTGTCACCCGCGTCCCGCCTGCCTTCCGAGTCAGGGAAGCGGCTTTCAGGGCTTGGAGTCGCCCCGTGAGGCCACGAGTGCAGAACCTTCCACGGGGGTCTGGCTGGTGTTCATGCCCTCGGGGTGGACGTGGCCCACGTGGCCAGTGTCACGGTGATGCCGAGCAGTTGCCGTCCCACAGAGACATCTGGAGCCTGGATCACAGGGGCCTTTCACGCCAACATCTGTGCAGTTAAACCCTTTCTGGCCTGACGTGCTGGTCCCTCCCGGGCTCAGGGGTGGCTTGCGGAGCCCAGGGCCACAGGCATCCGCCTCTGGAGCAGCTGTCGGGAGCACGTGGCAGGTGCTGCCTGCCGAGAAGGCTTCGTGGGACGACAGGCAGGGTGTGGATGAGGATGGGGACAGCTTCCACCCAGCCCGGCCAGTCCGCTGCCCTGACCTCCACCCTGGAGATGCGGTTTGGCCCTTGGCCTCCCAGCAGCCCCTGGGAGCTGGGACGATGGCCTCTTACTTGCAGGGTGGAGGTGGTGGGCCCGAGGGTGGGCAGGGCTGGGAAGTTGCCAGGAAAGCGCCTGGGGACATTCAGATGCTGGTCACCCAGGGAGACGGCAGCCGCTAGGCCTGCCCTCGCTGGACTTGAAAGAAGTGAGAACAGATGACATTCAAAGACGCCCACAAAGGCGCTTCCTGTTGACACCAACACTCTCTAGTTCCTTTCTCCTCTGTGCCCAGTGCCGGCGCCTCTGCCGGCTCCGTGTCCCCCAGAGCGACAAATGGGCCACGGAAAATAAAACCCCCAGCCCCTGACTGTGTGATGTTTTTAATTATTTTCCCTTTGGCTTTTAGTGGACTCAGCCAAGATTTGTGTTTTTGAAATTGGGTTTGAAATCCAGATCCTGCCTCACAGGCACGGGTGCCAGTGTGGCAGCTGCTCACCGAGCTCCGCAGGTCTGTGGGGAATCGGAGGTTACTGTACAGCAAACCCCGGAGCTCTACACACACCCATGCACCCCCTACATGCACACACACACACGTATGCATGCACACACCCACCACATGCATGCACATGAGCATGCACACACACTGGACACACATGCACAGATGCAATTGTATGCATGCACACACAGCCCACATGCATGCACATGAGCGCACACACACACACTGGGACATACATGCACACATGCACATGTGCACACATATGCATGTACACACCCACCACATGCATGCACACGAGCGCACACACACTGGACACACATGCACACACGTATGCATGCACACACCTACCACATGCATGCACATGAGCACACACACTGGGGCACACATGCACACTTGCATGTGCACATATACATGTGTACACACATGCACACATGCCTATATCCACACGTATGCATGCACACACCCACCACATGCATGCACATGAGCACACACACACTGGACACACATGCACACATGCACACACACATGTATGCATGCACACACCCACCACATGCATGCACATGAGCACACACACTGGACACACATGCACACATGCACACACACATGTATGCATGCACACACCCACCACATGCATGCACATGAGCACACACACTGGGGCACACATGCACACTTGCATGTGCACATATACATGTGTACACACATGCACACATGCCTATATCCACACGTATGCATGCACACACCCACCACATGCATGCACATGAGCACACACACACTGGACACACATGCACACATGCACACACACATGTATGCATGCACACACCCACCACATGCATGCACATGAGCACACACACTGGGACACACATGCACACTTGCATGTGCACACACATGCACACATGCACATGGATACATGCACTCCCCCACATGTGTGCATGTGAGCACACACACTGGGACACACATGCACATTGGGATGCACACATATACATGTGCACACACAGGCACATATGCTCACGTATGCATGCACACACCCACCACATGTGTGCACATGAGCTCACACACACTGGGGCACATATGCACACTTGCATGCACACATACACATGTGCACACACATGCACACATAACTCCCGCGAGCCCCAGGAAGCACAAACCAACCCTGGGACAAGCCTAGGAGGTCAAAGGGGAAACCCCTTTTTTCTCCCAGTACTTCCGGAACAATTGACTCTTTTTTCAATAGACATTCAATTTTATAGTTAAAAAGCACATTTTAAACCATTGTAATTCTCTGGACTCAAATTATAATCTTTTCCACCTTGTTTCCTCTAGGACGCACGCGAGGCTGGCAGGCAGGCAGTGGCTCAGAGTCGGGGCTGGTGTGCGGGCGCCACACTCCGTGGGTATCTGGGACACACTGCGGAGGGGTGGGGGGCCGGGCTGTGGGGTCAGGGCTGGGCAGTGGGGAGCACGGGGGTCCATGCTCCAAATCTCAAAGGAAGATGGGAGACCCCCGCACCGGGCCATGAACCCTCCCCTCCGCGGGGACCCGGGGCTGGTTGGCCACAGTCCTCGACTTCCCAACCCGTCTTGCTGAGCCCCTGTGGCCACCCACGACTGGCAACGCCTGGGCCTGGCCCTCTGTGAAGCTGCAGTGGCTTCTGGGCAAACTGCCCCCCAGAATCTGGAATAATCTCTGTTTCCCTCGCTACCCCCTCCCTTTCTTCCTTTTTTAGTAATTTGTTTTCTTATGACAACAGCAACAACCAGTCATTGTAGAAAAACCAGAGGGAGCATCGACACCGTCACATGTCATTCCACCACCCAGTGGACTCTGGGAAGATGTCCCCGAGTCTTTGTTCTTAACTCAGTGTCATCGAGCCACATACAAAGGTAGGTGGCTCATCACCTTCCTCCATCATGGAAGTCCCCTGTGAGCAGGGTGGCAACAGCCTGGAGACCCTGAGCTCCTCCCACGGGGGCCGGCTGCCCTGAGCCTCCACAGGGCATGGTGCTGGCCCCTCTCCCTCCTCCCCTCACTTGAAGAGGGGCACAAGCCTGTAGGCCACTTCTTCCAGGCAGCCCTCTAGGGGTGCGCCCACAATGTCCAGACTGGGACTGTGGCCGGGGCTCTGGGAGGGTCCTGCTCTGGCCCTGGAGGCCTCTGTGGACACTGTTCAGGCTGGAGAAGGAGGAGTGTATACGGGAGAGCCGCTGTGGTGAGGGGCATGCAGGGGTCTGTGGGGTAGGGGTGGCATGGAAGGGGTCAGGGTCTGTGGGGTTGCAGCTGGTGCGGGGGTCGGGGTCTGTGTGGGGAGTCCCCCCTCTGGGCCTGGACAGGGGGTCCCTCTGGGCTGTCCCGCTGCTGTTCCGCAGAGCACTGGCTTGGGGCTACAGGGACCCCCTTGTCACGAGGGGGGCGGAGGGGGGCCGGCCGGGTGTCCTCGGGTCCTGGGGCTGGACGTGCTTGTTGCAGCGGATGGTGTCAGCACAAACGGAGGGTCCCCTTGTCCCGTGTGCAGGAGGCGTCCGAGGACGGGGTTGTCCCCACACGCAGCCTCGCAGTGATGGGAGGAAAGGCACCCGCTGGCCTTGCTCACTCGCCCTGATGGGGTTTCTGGGTGACGTTTCCCCAGCCGAGCTGAGGCTGCGCCCAGCAGAGGGAAGGGTCGGGGACGAGGCTGTGTGAGAGTGGGACACCGCCCCGCCCCCGACTCTGGCTTGTGACGTTAAGGATAAACGTCCCAAGGCCACACCGAGCCCTGGCCCCCAGCATCTGCCCCACTCCCACCCCCCAACCCTCCCCCCAGCGCTGCCAGGCCCTGGACCGCCTGACCGGTGGTCAGTGCTTCCTCCACGTCCGCCAAGCCCGCGAGGGCAGAGTCCTGGGCGCGGCTCCACACCCAGCCCCGAGGCCAGCCCCTCCCCCAAACCCAGCAGCCTGGGCCCACCAGAGGGGGGCTGGGCACGCAGATGACCGGCTGCCACTGCAGGACAAGCCACCCACGAGGCGGCCTGCCCACCCACCGTCCCTGGAGCCGGCTCTGCCGCCCTGGGTGGGGCCGCCTGTCCGAATGGAACCTCCGGTCAAGTGGACGAGACTTCTTCATTGTCTGGATTAGGGACTCAGGGCACAGACATGCCAGTGAGCTGTCCCTGCCCTCTGTGTCCCCTCCCAGCCCACACAACCTGGCCTGGCTCTCAGCCCCTCCAGGGACACAACCACACGGGCCAATTACCTGGGTGGGGACAGGGCTCCGCCCTACAGACTCCTGGTGGAGGGTGTTTGCAGCCACCCGCACCTGCCTGGGCTGCGTCACTGAGACTGGCCCGTCCCTGGGGCTCTCGGTGGGGACTTGCCCAGGACTGGAGCAGTGAGGCTGAGCCAGTCCTCAGCTCAGGCCAGCGTGGCTGCTGCAGCCCATGGAGCCTCTGCGGTGCCCGAGTCCTGCCCGAGAGAGGCGGCCAGGCCCTGCCTGCAGCAGGAGCGGTGTCCGGCGCGGGCACACCTTCCCTCGCACAAAGCCAGGGGCCACGAGAGCAGGGAAGAGCCATTTCTTCCTTTCAATTATAAACTTCCAAGAAAAAAACAGCTTCAGGGGTTCAGTGACTTCCTCGTCTGAAATCTGCTCTGAGCTCGCCCGGAGCTCCCTGGAAGCCTCACTCTGGGCTTGTCCAGAGGGTGGTCAAAGGTGGGCCCAGGCAGAAGTGTCTTCTGGAACCCAGGTGCAAACTGAGCAGGCTGCCAGGGTGGCCACTCCGGGGGTGCCGGGGCCCACCTGTGAGCCCTGGGGGGCCGCCCTGCGCCCTCCGCAGCTGGTCAGGGGCGGCCCAGCCCCGTCAGAGCAGACAGAAGCCCCCACGAGACCCACAGAGGGTCTCGTGTCCTTGTGTGGCTCCTTGGTGTGCCCGTGGCCCCCGGCTAGCTCCACACATCGTCCTTGTGGACGGGTGGACCTGGCGCTGGTGTTCTGGGCTGAAGGGACAAAACCTCTGCGACCGCCACGTTGTTCGGTGGAGAACGCGCTCTCCGGACAGAAGTGCCGCAACTACTGCTGTGTTGGGGGCACATGGGTGTCCTTCCTGCTGTGCCCCCTCTGTAATGAGGGTCCAGCGTCTCAGGGCCACCCTGGGGCTGTAAGATGGGAGCTGCTGGGGGGGCACCCCCTCCCGAAGGCAGCTGGGAGGCTGACCCCTTCAGAGGTCTTCCTGCTGTGTGTGTCTCCGTGACAAGCGATGGGGACCCTCCGCTGATGTCCTGCGTGACCACAGACCTCTGGCCAGACCGTGGCACTTAGTGACTGTCACAGTCCTGACCTCTGACACACCGGACTGGCCTTGTCTGGGGTCCACTCTGACGTCAAGCAGTCACCTCTATGCACAAATTCACCTGGTACCTGTGGTTGGTCCCCCGACACCATCCTGCATGGTTGGGGGCCCTCCTTCCCTGCGGGGTGCTGCCCCAGGGTGTCTGTGTGCCCGGGCTGGGGAGTCACCACAGCTCACTGCCCCTGGGGCCCCTGGTCTGCTCAGGGCCAGGCAGAGGGTGGGACGCTGCCAAAAGCAGCCACTGCAAACGTCGGTGACAACAGTGCCATCATGCCACACAGCGTTGTCCACGGCTGAGCCCTCTGCCCTGGCCAGCCTGGGGGCCGCACCACCCACGGCCACACAGCCAGCGGGGCCTGGACTGGCATCCAACTCGAGGAAGCCCCTCAGCTACCAACCGCTGGCCGCCGACCTTCCCGTCCTCCTGTCTCCCTCGCGGGCAGCACGGCACGGCACCAGGCCAGGTGGGTCCAGGTGAGGGCTGTGCGCTCAGGTCGCTGGGCTGGGTGGCTGCTTCTGCTGTGACTGCGTGTTGCTCACCGCAGTTGCCAAACGTTAAATTACACGAGTCGGTTCCCGAGACATCGTTTGACCACAATTAGGGTAATTACATCCCTATGAGAAGGTCAGTGAGGATGACCTCAGAGGGGAACCAGGGTGACAAGTGACTTGCTGGCCAAGTGGGGCAGGTGGGACTGGCTGATCTTCTCCATTATTTTTCAAAGGCTCGAAGAGAAAATTTCCTGGACATGTTTGGGGAGAATTTTGACGTTTTCCTGGGAGTGTTCAGTTTCCAGGGGAGGAGGACGCAGGTGCCCGGCTGTGCGTGCAGAGGGACGCCACTCGGTACACACCTGCAAACCTCAGGCCGCTGGGCCGTGTTGGCGGCTCAAAGAACGCACAGCTGTGGGGGCACAACGGGAGAGGGTGCCTCTGCCCCACGCGGGCCCCGAGCCCTGAGAGGGGGTGAGGCCCTTGATTAAAGGACAGACGCCCAAACTGGTGTCTCTGCAGACACCGCCACCTATCAGCCCCCACCTGGGGCTGAGGTGCTGCGTCCTGACATCACAGACCCCGCAGTTCCCTGGGAACCAGGGAATGACTCACTGTGCAGGTGACTGAGGCTCAGAAGTGACCCCGGCCCCACAGCCATGTGACCTGGAACAGGCAGCCAGCAAAGGCGCTGGTGTCTGCGTGCCCCCCCCCCCCCGCCCCCGCCAAGGGCCTGCAGGCTCTGAGGTTCAGAGAGGCTGGGAGAGGCCTCCAGCCCCGCAGGTCCCTGCCCTTCCCCAGGTCATGGGCGCTGCAGTTTATGCCGCAGAGACTCTGGGTCAGACCCAGAGGTCACCTGGCCCTGACCGTGGGCTGCGCTCTCCAGGTGTGGGAGGCCACGTCCTGCCATCCCTGGCCTCGGCCCCTGGCAGGGCGAAGAAGGGGCGTCCAGGGGCTGCCCTGGACATGGACAGGCATCCACGTCAGAGCTTCGGCCACCGCCCCACACCCAGCCCCTCGCTGGTCTCCCAGGGTGAAGAAGCAGCCGGCACGGGACCCTGTGGCAGGGGACGGGCAGGCATGATCCTGGTGGGTTCTGGAACTCTTGGGTCCCACAGCTCAGCCTTGCTGAGGAAGTATCTGGACTTTACACAAAGGCTGTGGTGACCAGATCCCCTCCCCCTAGGGGCGCGGATGTGGGGGCAATGCTGGGCCCCTTCCTGGTTTAACCCCAGGAAATGCTCACCGGGAAGCAGCCCTTCCTGGCCACCCAGGGGATAACCCACCCTGGGCTCTTTCCTCCAAGAACCTCCCAAAGACCACTGAGAGGAGCCTTCCAGCTCACAGCCCCCCTCAGGGCCTGGGGCGAAAGGGTGTGGGTGGCTTGTGGACACCCTCAGACATCCCCCAAGGGGTCCTCGCAGGAGTCTGACACCTCCAGGCACGAGGAACCCTGCCTGCCAGGGGTGTTTCATTTGCAGGTGGCTTTGCTGGGCCAGGTTGGGGGTGAGCAGAGGCCCGAGGAGGCCCCAAGTGTCTCAGAAGCCAACAGGGAGTGGACGTGGGGAGCAGCTTGGGGGCCAGTTCTGCTGCCAAGCCCCCCACCCAGCGGCTGGCCGGCTGGTCAGGAGGACAGAGATCTGGAAATTCCCACTGCAGGGACCCTGTGGGACGTCCCTGTGTCCCTGGAAGGGACAGCCACGATCTTTCCCAAGATTCAATCAGATTCTTCCAAGAACACTGCCCAGCAAACATTTTTGCCCTTTTTTTTTTTTGTTATTAGTAGACTTTATTTTTTAGGTTTACAGAAAATCTAAGCAGGTACAGAGAATTCCTCAATACCCCTCCCTCCCGTGTTTCCTTAGGATTAATATTTCTCAGAGTGCAGGAGTGTTACAACAAGCCACACCGATACAGTATCATTAACCAAAGTCTGATTCTACCTTAGGGTCCGTTTCTGTGCTGTATGTGCTGTGTGTTTTGAGACATGCACAGGATCCTGCACCTGCCATGCATGACCCTGGTTTTAAGGCAGCTGGACAGGCGGCAGAGCCCTGCCCTGAGCCTAGGATGGAGCACGTCACCTGAGGAGGCCTGTCCCCTTTGGTTCAGCAGCCACTGGGGGTTCTGAGACCCGAGCAGGTCACTGCAGGCCGTTGGCTCTCAGTGTCTGAATTTGTAACTGGGGGGGTCCTAACGCTGCTCCCGCCTCTTCCATGGTGTGGCGAGTGGGGCCCTCCCAGGCTGGACAGAGCCTGGCGGGGCCGAGGTTTCATGGTGCAAAAAGGCTGCAGTGTCCAGCTGTGCAAGCCGCCCGGTGGGGGCTTCACTTCACTCTCACACACCCGCACCCCGGTTCCTGCGGTGGTGGGGTGGGGCTGTGGAGCAAGCCTCAGGCTCCGAATGCACAGGTGTGTTCCTTGAGGCAAAGCAGACCTGCAGTCTCAGGGTGACATCCCTCTATGTGCTGGACAGGGTCCTCACTCCGAGTTCTTTATTGGGTAGATTGACCTGCCAGGTTCCAGGGCCACTCTAAACAGCCCCTGACCCCGTAACCAGCTTGGATGGTCACTTTCTCCTGGGTCTTCAGGCCCTCACCCTGCCCACTCGCCCTTGCTGGCTAACACAGTCCCGGCAGCCTCTCCCTGGCTCCCCCGTACAGCCACAATCCAATTAATGAGACTCCCAAACTTCTGCCACCAGCAGGGCACAACATGCAACCCACAGGCTCCCCTCCCCACCCAGGTCACTTGAAATTCCTCCTGAAGTGCGTCTTGGCTGGAAAAGCAATGCTAGAACCAGGTCAGGTTTCTCCACCATTTGATGCTGTTTGCGGCTCCGAGGCTCAGACTCCTGGAGTCCCAGGCAGGGCTGGCTGACGCCAGGGCACAGAAAGCTTTTGTGATCACAGGGCGGCTGCCTGCTGTGCCAGCTGCTCCCTCCCCCAGCCTGGTGGGCCCTCCTGGTCCTCCCAGGGGGGTTCTCTGGCACGAATCTCTAAGGCTGTTCCAGCTGGGGCTGGGGCTGCACCAGCGGTTGCTGGCCCTGAGGTAGAGGCCACAGTGGCCGCCTGGCCCAGGAGAAGCCTCTGCAGAACGCACCCCATCACCCCCTGTCCTGCTGGGACAGGGTTCTCAGCAGGGAATTTTGCCCCCAGGAGCATTTGGCAAAGTCGGGAGGCAGTTTGGATCGCCAAACCTGGGATGGGCCTTGCTACTAGAGCATGGGGCCTGGGTGCTGCTAAAATCCCACAATGCACAGGACAGTCACCACCGTGGAGAATTAACCAAGCCCCGCAAATTAAGGGCGAGGCGGGGGAGCGCGCTCCAGCTGCATGGGAGTGGGGTGGGGGGAGCAGAGGCCTGGGTGGGGGCGGGAGCAGCGCACACCCCGCCGCGCTCAACAGGGAGTCAGGCCCCCAGCTGAGCCTCCCCCATCCCCGGGGCTGCCGTCCCGGAGGGAGTCGGAGCCTCCGCGGAGCACAAATTCTGCGGAGGTTTGGTGCACCCTTGACAGCCACTGGCCGATGAGGCGCGGGGGCGGAAGTGGCCTGGCCAGGCGACCCCGCCACAGCCCAGCGACTGGGCGTGGCCCCGGCGGCATTCGGGGCAGTCTGCAGGATGGGTCCCTGTACCGCCGCTGTGGGTTACGGAGGGACAGACCCACGGGCCAGGCGCTCGGCTGGGGTCGGCACATACCTGGGGTCTCGGGTTGTACCCCGCCCCGCCTTGTTCAGGCCGGGGACGCGCTGCTGCCCGGTCCCCCCGGGCCCCTCCGGCCCCAGACTCTGCTTCCCGGCCGGGGCTCTTCTCTCCCGGACCCTCCCCCGTCGGTCGCGCGGCCCCCGCTCTCAGCGCATCGCGGCCGGCCTCACCCCGGCCACACCCCCGGGCGCGCGCTGTGGCCGACTCGCTCGGGCGCCGGCGCTCGGGCGCCCAGCTCGCTGCGGGGCACAGGGTGCAGTTCCGGGGGGCGGGGCGGGCCCGACAGGGGCGGGGCGCAGTTCCGGGGGCGGGGCGGAGCGGGACCCGCCCCCAGCCGGGCCGGGACCTGGGACCGCGGACTCACCAACTTCAGAGGCTCTGGCGGCGGCGGCGAGCGCGAACGTCTGCGCGCGGCTCCGGCGGCTCCTGCGGCTCCGGCGGCTCCAGCGGCGTGGGCGGCCCGGGGCGGGCCGGGATGGGCGGGCGGCCGCGCGGGGCACGCGGGGGGCGTTCGACGTGACCCGCCTGGGTTTGAAGCCCGCCCGGCCCGCCGCGCTGGGTTGAGGGTCTGCTCAGTGGGCGCGGATGCGGGGCCGGGCGGCCGAGCCAAGCCGGAGCATGCGGGACGCAGCGTGGGCGGCCTGGGGGCGCGCGGGGCAGCTGTGGCCGCGGCCTCCAGCCCCGGGTCCGGGCCCGCCTCCGCCGCTGCCGCTGCTGCTGTTGCTGCTGGCCGTGCTGCTGGGCGGCGCGGACGCGCAGTACTCCAGCGACCTGTGCAGCTGGAAGGGGAGGTGAGTGCGCGCGGCGCGACCCGGCCTGGACCCCGGCCCGCGGTCCGCTCCGCTCCCCTCCCCTGCCCTCCCTTCTCCTCTCGGGCCGGCGGGGCGTGGGGGGGCGCGGCCGGGGCCGGCTCTCCAGGCCAAGTCCGGTGTCCACCGTCCGCCGCCCCCGGTTCTAGAACAAAAGACCCCGCAGCGTCCCGGTCCCCCGGCCCAGAGGGCGCCCCGGGGGAGGCGCGCCTGCAGCCAGGCGGGGTCGGTCCCGGCCCCGCCACCCACGAGCCCCGCGCGGACCGCGCCAGTCTCTACTTGGCCCGGACCCCGGCGGTCGCCGATCCCGCGACCCCACTGCAGGGGCGGGCAAGGGTCGGCCCTCGGACCTTTCCAGGCTCCTGCCGGGGGCAGTTGCGCCTCCCGAGGCCGCCCCGGGCCAGAGGAGCCGAGTCTGTGCCCAGGGCAGGGCGGTGGGGAGCGGCGCCTTCCGTGGTTGGACGGGGTCCTCCCGCTGCCGCGGTGCTGTCCGCGTCTGTGCGGGTGGCGAGCCGCGGGCCGACACCTGTGCGCGGGGCCAGTGCAGGGCCCGGCGAGCCCCCCGCCCGGTGAAGGTCAGGCCGCCCTTGGCAGCCGCGCGCGCTGGGCTCGTCGACCCCCCTCCACCCCGCGGTGGCAGCCGAGGACTTTTTTTTAACTGAAGTGTGACTGCAGAAAGGAGCGCGAGTCCCGAGTGTGCGCGGGCGGAGGCCGGGGGCCGCCGCTGCTCGGAGGCGAAACCAAGGGCTCAGTGGGCGCCGCGGCCGCAGCCCGCGCTTGCTCGCGGTTTTGTGCCTCGGAAGTGGCCGGTTCAGGAGTTTGCAGGGTGCGCCGGGCCCGGGCGGGCACGCGTCTCCCCGAAAACGCTGCGGGTTAGGGCTGCCCCTGCACCCGGTGTCCGGCGCCGGGGGGCTCCCACCAAAGCTCCTCCGCCCGGACTGACGGGAAGACTCCAGCCGGCAGACAGCTCATGGGGGTGTCACGGGGTTATTTTGAGTGAAGCGGGTTTTCCGAGAAGGCTGGGGTTGAGCCGGTGGGCTGGGCTCCTCTTGGACACTGCGGGGAGACCAGTTCCTGCCCCCCCGCCCCAGCGAAGGTTCCTGTCCCGAGGGGAGCCGAGTGGGAAGGTTCGCCCCGGGCTCCCGAGAGCGGCGAGCGGTGACGGCCTGAAGGGCGCTTCCCGCCCCTCCCCTGCTGAAACCCTCCCGCGGGGCAGGGACTCGGCCGGGAGCGAGGGCGGATGGAGCCCTGGGGGAGGGTTGCCTGGGGAATGCTGGCGCCGCACGAGCTGGCTGCGAGCCCCCGATGCTGACAGCTCTCTGGGGCTGCCCTTTCCCCTGAGATAGTGATTAGACTGCTGGCTTGCAGCCTCTGCCCGCTGAATCAGTGCACCCCGAAACTGAGGCCTGGGGGTGTTCTGCGTCAGCAGACCAAACCAGAAATGAAGTCCCTGACCAGCCAGTCTGAGTTTCCAGAGTGGGGGCTCACATCCTCTTCAGTCTTCCGGGGACTGTGCCTGGAGGAGGGGGCCGCCTTCCTAGGGGCTGTGCAGGAGGAGGGGTTGGGAGGCCCAGTCTCCTCACCTAACAGGTGTTGCAGTGGGGGAGGGGCGAGGCCCTGCTTCCCCATCATTGC
Source organism: Eulemur rufifrons (assembly GCF_041146395.1). Lineage (NCBI taxonomy): Eukaryota > Metazoa > Chordata > Mammalia > Primates > Lemuridae > Eulemur > Eulemur rufifrons. The sequence goes on from NC_090991.1 coordinate 56,435,930, forward strand.
CAGCGTCCTCCTGGTCTCAGACTCCCCAGGGCCTCCCCCCCACCGAGGCAGAGCCTGGCGGGGGCAGCTGCAGGGACCCTCGAGCTGCGATCTGCCACAGAGAGGGTGTCAGACTCCTTAGCTTATAATCACTGCTCATGCTCACCGTGCCCTTCACACATCAGCTGACGATACTACCGTGCAGCTGGGAGTGTGCCTGCGTGCTCGCCAACTCCCCGGTGTTTATGGCTTTTACGAGCTGTTCTGAAGATGCTGGGTGGAGCCAGCCCGAAGTGCTGTGTGGATTCTGACCCCTGATAGCAAGGGAGTTGCTTTTTATGACACTGGCCACTCAGTGCCAGGCCGATGTTTCCAGGTGTTTCCAAGCAATTAAGCAGGAGCTTTTGAAATCCCTCTCTGGATGGAAGAGGCAGGACCTGTGCCTCGATCTTTGTTAGCCAGTGGCCATAAAGGTGGACCATGGACTTTCCCACTGCCACCAGTGGTGTCACAGGTGCAGTGACACCTGGGCTGCCTTTCCTGCAAGGGGGGGAAATGAAAGGTGACTTGTCAGCAGAGCCTTCCTGACTTCAGCGAAGAGGCCATCGTGTGTTCTGGTGACGGGGGTGCGGTGTGCGGGCTGGCGCCACAGTGGCCCCTGGGGGCTCCACCTCCTTTTCCATAAAGGTGCCCCACAAGCATGGCCGCCTGGGAGGTGACCCTTGCTGGCTTTTAAAAAGATGCACTAATTCAGTTTAATCTAAGATCAAATCAGTCTTGTCAGTTCTCTAGAGTTGAGTCGGACCACAGTTCTGTCTGCGTCCTTCTGTCACAGCAGAACACAGTTCTTTCAATTCTGCTCAGTCACCTGCATCTTATGTGAAAACCATAAAGTACTTCATCCATGATCATTAAGGATGTGTTGCATTTTTGTAATTCCAGCAGTTTTGCATAAATGGACATTTTTCCAGGTTTGCTGTGGTGCTGGATGTCTGGAGGGGAGAGATTTGAGAGGTGGTTCTTTTGGTGGGAGCCAGCCCGGCGCACCGCCGGCAAGCCTTTGCCTCCACCCACAGGCCTGCTGGGCCCGGGCCGAGGGGCGAGTGGTCTGCGTTCCAGACGGTGGTCAGTCTGAACGGGGGTCTTGTGCATCACGTGCTCCTGACTAGTGTGGGGGTGTCCGTGTCTTACGCCTCATTCCTGTTAGTCTTGGTGTTTTAGGGGGATGTAAAAGGAGGGGATGTAAGAGAGAGGCCCTGAGAGGGGCCTGGACCCTTCTTAGTGGGCAGCTAAGACATCAGGTGACGGGCCAGGTAACGGGGTACCTTGTGTCCTGCGTGTTACCTTCATTTTGTTCCTCGTCCTCTTTTTGTGGAGTGTGTTCTGACAAACTGGAGCCAGGCCCTACACGATGCGTGCGGTTTGTGTGGGCAGGAGAGCAGCCCCTGGCAGACGTGGGGTGGCCGCCTGTCCCCAAGGGGGTTCCCTCTGCCCCTGCTTTTGTGGGCGGAGCCTCTGCCCCCCCACCCTTGGGTGAAGGCAGTGCAGCCAGAGGTGACCGGAGCCTCAGGGGTGGGCGCTCCACTCCCTGGACCCTCAGGACCCCCGGGGGGAAGTGGGGCCTCAGGCAGGGTGGTTGTGTGGGTGAGAGCCAGGACTCGGTTCCTGGGCAGGGGCGAGTGTTCAGCTGCCTCCTGATAGGGACGGACGCAGGAAGGGGAGGGGACATGAGGATGGTTTGTTTTGACTGCATGAGAAGGGAGCTGATTGCAGCTGTGTGTGTGTCAGCCACTCACCCTTTAGTCTAATTTTCACGTGGCTCTGTGATCACGCCTGCCCCTACGTAGGTGTCAGATGAGATGTGTGAGTTTTACTGGCTTAATTTGTGAGTCTGTTCTGTGACCCCGGTAGCTGGCTGCGGCTGGGCTGGCTGCCCTGCCCCCGAGGCTGTGGGTGTGGGGGACCGGGCAGGAGAGGTTCGCCCTCGACACCTCCTCTGATGTGGTCCACAGGGTGACTGCGGCCCCTGCCTGCAGCTGCATCGTGTGAAGAGTGAGGTTTGGGGCCCGAGCGTGAGTCACCCAGCAGTAAATGCAAACCATATGTTATATGTTTTCTCCTCTGCAGAAAGGGTTTCTGGTAACTCGCTCAGGCCCGGGGCTCTGGGTACAGCATTGTTCATTTCACATAAAAATCCCAAGAATGTGGGAGAACCTGCCTGGGATCTGATTAGAACCAAATTTCATGTAATCAGACACTCAGGTGAAGTCACTGGGTTGGTTCCAGGCCCTCGGTTATGACGTGTTTGCGCCACGCTGACCTTTACATTATGGTTTCAAGTCCGAGAAACTTTCACGTTCTTGGTGGTTTCAATTTCTTGAAAACGTAACTGTCTCTGCTCGGGCCCTGCCTCCCTGAGAGGGTGGCACACTTCATTTTTTCCTACTTAGCATTTGCTAGGAGTAAAATTAGCTCGTTAGTTCCCGCTGGCGGAGACGTTGACCTCGCTTTTGGAGTGGATCTTGCGTCAGTGATATTTGGGTTTATGATAAAAACACAACTGGCAGGGCAGGGTCTTCAGGCTTGGAAATGAATGAAAACGCAGTCACATCCTTACCTGGGGGAAAAGGCAACGTCCGTGCCTCGAGGTGCGGCTCCGAGAGACACAACCCAGCAGCCCCCACCTGCTGGCGCTCGGGTGGTCTCGAAGCCGCTCTCTGGGACATGTCCCGCCTGCAGCCCCACACGGGGGGATTCCACTCTGGAGCCTGGGCCAGAACCAAGGTCCTGCTGCGTTTCCTTCCTTCTCACGTCCCCTACTGGCAACGGGTCCACCCCCTGATTTGGGGACACCTGGGCTGTGGCCCTGTCCCCTGGGCCCTCACTGTAGGTGGAGACGGTGTGCGCCTGCCTCGTGGGTGGGGCTGTGCGGTCTGTGGGTGGTCGGCACGAGTGTGGCCCTGACAGGCCGCCCTGGGCAGGGGTGTGGTGGGGGGGAACCCCCGCTCGGTGACCCGCTACCTGACGGCATCTCCTCTCCTGCAGTGGGCTGACGCACGAGGCGCACAGGAAGGAGGTGGAGCAGGTGTACCTGCGCTGCGCGGCGGGCGCTGTGGAGTGGCTGTACCCGACGGGCGCGCTCATCGTTAACCTGCGGCCCAACGTCTTCTCGCCCGCCCGGCACCTCACCGTGTGCATCAAGCCCTTCCGGGACTCCTCGGGGGCCAATATTTATTTGGAGAAAACTGGAGAACTGAGACTGCTGGTCCCAGACGGGGACGGCGGGCGTGGCCAGGTGCAGTGCTTCGGCCTGGAGCAGGGCGGGCTCTTTGTGGAGGCCACACCCCAGCAGGACATCGGCCGCAGGACCACAGGCTTCCAGTATGAGCTGACCAGGAGGCACCGGGGGCCGGACCTGCTCGCGCCGTCGGGTGAGTGGCCTGCCCAGGCGGGAGCGCAGGTCCCCTGGTGAGGGCTGGCCAGTCCTACAGCCGGTTTTCCCATCTGCACGGTCAGAGCTTTGCCGGCTGTGTCTGGTCTTCTCCTGCCCCCACCTCCACGTGGCCTCCGTGGAAACATCCACATCTGTGTGTCCGACGTGGCAGGTTTGCCTGAGAGCCCAGCACGTGGCCCCGTGTGGGGGGTGCTGGCCACGCCAGTTCTCGTGTCCCTTTAGCGCCTGGGTGTCTTTGGCGTGGCAGAGCCGTGTCCCCCAGGAGGCGTGTGTGTGGCAGGGGAACAGGTGTCCCCGAATGTGGCCAGTGGTCAGAGCAGGGAACTGCCGTGTGGATCTGGGCCCTGAACGTGCCGCGTGCCCGTGCACTGGTCACGCGTGTGGACCGGTGCGTCACGGTGCACGCGGCCCCGTGCGGTGGCTCGGCCCAGCCCTGGAAACGACGAGTGAGTTTGGGGTGGAGGCCGAGGCTGGCGCACAGCCCGGAGTGGCGTGGGGTCCTCGCTGGCCAGCGGCTGTGAGGATCTGGGGACCCGGGAGGTTCTGGGGGCCACGTGGGCTGGGTGGGCCTTTGCCAGGACGGGGGCCTGAGACCGAGGCCTTGGCTCCAGGTCCTTTTCTTTTTCTTCTTTTGAGATCGGCAGCTTCCCCGATGGGCAGGCAAGTCGTGGGGCCTCCTGGCACCTGTGGCCACCTGTGTGCGGGGGAGGGGAGCTTCCTAGAACGTGGGGCTGGGCCCCTCTGTGGAGGGCCTTGTTCTCTAGAAAGCTCCACAGGCAGACACCTGGGGGTGCGTGTGGGCCGTGGGACCCACATGGTCCCTGTTGCCTTGGCCTCAGGACCCTGGGGAGGGACAGGGCAGGTCCCACCTGTCGAGCTGTGAGCCAGCTCACGGTCCTGTCTGTGGGGACACCAGGCCAGGCTCACACTCACACCACCGCGGGTGGGGCCTGGACATGTGGGCAGGGCCTTGTGTGCAGGGTCCACTCCGTGGGCAGCAGGGTCACCTCCCGGGCCCTGCCCCACTGGGCCTCTGTGGGGACTTGGGCAGGTGCCAGCCTGGACGATCCTGTCCGTGGCCCTGGGAGCAGGGTCCGTGCAGAGGGTCGTGCCAGTGCGTTGTTCTCATGCAGGGGCCGTGGCTGAGCCGCCCGGGGCTTCCATGGGTCGCAGGGAGGCGGCGGGCCTGGGTGGGGGGTGACTGGGGCCACAGCAGGATGCACCTGGTCACAGTCCCGCACTCAGCACAGCTCCCGGGGCCACGGGGTCCCACAGACGCCACCCCGGTGGGTGCCAGGCTGGCTTGGGGCCAGGACTGTGCTGTGTCTCATGGACAGATGCTCACAGCGCGCACACCTGGCCTGAGCGCGTGTTTAAATCCAGCCTACAGTGACTTCCCGCATGAGACTCTTGCTGGGGGCAGCACAGAAGCGTGGGGACCCAGACCCTGGGCTGCGCCAGGGGCCCCAGGCCCCCATGCTCCGTCTCCATGGACACAGCCTGCCCCTCCCTGGGGCTGAGCACCCCCAGGGCCCCTCGAGAGGCCGCTCGGCCTGGGGCAATGGGGGAGGCTGATGCGGCCCCTCCTGCCTTTCACCAGGGCTCGGGGCCCCTAAGCCTTTAATGCCCGAGGAATGGGCATGCAACGCGGAATGTCGGCGCTGGCCATCTGGCGGTGGTGACACCGTCCCCTGGGCCGGGCCACTCCTGAGCTCTCTCCGGCCAGCACCGCAGTTTCCCTGGTCTCTGTCTGGCCCTGACAGCTGTGTCACCAGGCTGTGCCCACCCCTCAGCCAGGCGGGGGTCCCACCTGCCAGGAGTGGAGGAGCTCGCCCATGAGTCAAGACTCGAGGGAACAGAGGCTCCGTGGGCAGGACCCGGGCGGGAGCCGTGTGGGACCCGGGTGGGAGCCGCGCTCCTGCCCAGCCAGGGGACCTGCTGGAGGGTTCCTGACAGCTCCTTGGCCGTGGGTCCATCCGCACTGCCTAATCGGCCTCCTTGAACAAGCTGAGCCTCACCAACAGCCCGGAAGGGACCAGAACAGAGGGACACAGACTGTGGGTCAGCTGGGATGTGACCCGTTCCCGGGGTCACCCGGGACCCGTTCACGGATCTGCTTGCCCCGCGCCTGCCACCTCTGCGGGTCTTGCCGGGGCTTGCCCGCCTCTCACGCTGCGGAGCTCCGGCTGGCGGCGAAGGCGGCTAGGAGACCGGTGTAGGGGCTCGTAGATCCAGCTCCGGGCTGTGTCCGGACATGTGCTGAGGACTTGGTGGAGTCTCCACCCCAGGCTTTTGGGGACACCTGGGCCAGGCACATTCAGGGAATGGGCATCACCAGGCCCCATTGCCCAGGGAGTTGGGGGACTTGGGGGTGGCCAGGGAGCAGGGGTCTCTGCCGGTTCCAGGGGACAGAGACACACCTGCTTCCCCAGCTCACCTGGGCAGGCAGACGGGTCCCAGGATTCCTGTCTCTGCTTTGGGACCGTGTGACAGGTGCTCACCCTCCCAGCCACCTCTGTGCTTGGGGCTCGGGGTTCAGGCTCTAGGCAGGGCCCACGGTGGGCAGGTGTACAGGGTGGGGCAGTGGCATTTCCGACACGCAGGGGAGTGGAGGGGACAGGCAGGGAGGGACACTGCTCTGGTGCTGGAACCAACACACGGAAGTTACTTCGCCAGCGTCTGAAGCCGCAGCCCCTGTTACCAGCAGGGTTCCCAGAGCGCAGAGCTTGGGGGGCCCTGATGGGCCTGTGGGATGGTCGAAAGTGTAGAAAAGCAGGAGAGAAACCTCGTTATTTCACGGAAGCAGGAACAGATGGGGGCTGGTTTTCTTCCAGGTGTGCGTCACGCTGCCGTCCTTCGACTCCTGCCTCTAGCCTCTCAGGCCACTGTGATTACCCTGTAATCTTCTCCGAGTCCTCGCCCGGGGGAGGGAGCCCGGCAGGGAGGGGCGGCAGGGCCGGTGCCCCCCAGGGCCATCCTGCCCCTTGGGCCGCCCCCTCAGGGGGAACCCCGTGTCCACCTGCCGCGACTGCACTGGGGACCCTGCGGTGGTTGTCACTTGAGGTTTCCTCTTTGTAACTTGTGTGTCCACCCTGGATGTCCTCCTCGGTCGGTCCCGCCGGACGGGCGTCCGTCCCTCTGCGACCTCTTTCCGCCCCGGCTCAGGGTGCGGCCTCCCGCCCACACCTGCGTCCCCGCCCGGTCCCTGCGGCAGCCCCCGCTGGCCTCTCTGACCCCGTTTTCTTTCTTCCTCACTCGTCCACATTGTGCACATTGCCGAGGGGTCTTCTGCGATGTCCACGCCCGGCCCTCCCTTCTCCAAGGACGAGGGACAGAATTCCAGCCTTTGCCGACCCCCCCCCGCCAAGGGAAGTGAGATGTGATGTGTCCGTGACCAGCACATTCCACAGCGTTTATGAGCCCAGCTCTGATTAACAATCGTTTCCAGATTGTGCCCTTGGCGTGCACACTGCACGAAGGTGCCCACACCCGGCAGAGCCCAGAGTCAGAGCGGGGAGGCCGCCAGGGTGCTGCCCTGTCAGCTCAGCTGTCCATGGCGTTGGCGCACGAGGCTCCGGCGGGCCGACCTCAGGCTGCCCACGGCCCTTCCCGGCCCCGTCCTCCTGCAGTCGGTGGACCGAGCCCGGCGGGTGCCCAGGGCCAGCGGGGGGGCATCTCCCTCCCTCCTCCGCCGCCGCCTGAGGTCCTGGGGCCAGTGACTCAGAGCGGGGGAAGCTCCAGGGCTTGGTGACGCTTGCACGCCCAGGCCTAGCGCGCGCGCGCGCGTGTGTTTGTGTGTGTGTGTGTGTCTCGGGGCCTCCCAGCTCCTCTGTCCCCGAGGTGGGACGCCCGGTGCAAGGCTGTTTGCTGTGCTCAGGGTCCACCTCCCAGCCCTGCACTTCCAGCCCCGGCTCCTGTGTCTGCTCAGCCTGAAGGTGCTGCTTGGCCGGGGACCCTCCCATGGACCAGGGTCACCGTGGCCTTCAGTCTCCGACCCACCCTCTTGCCCCCATGCCCACGAGGGACCCCGGGCTCAGGACCTCTGGCCCTGTGGGCACCGGGCAGGTGCTGGCCAGGCTGGAAGGTCTCCTCTCAGTCTTATGTGCTCTGAATAAAAATGCCCCTGAAATGCGAGTCCCCCAGATGCCACAGTGCTGCCAGCCTGTCTGTGCCACACAGGTGAACCGAGTGCCACAGGTGGGCCCGACCCCGGGGGCCCCACAGCAGAGCCCCCCGGGCCCCGGGGCAGCTGCAGGGTCTGGGGCCAGGTGGCCCCAGTGGGGGGGCTGCAGCAGGAGCCCCTGCAGCGTCGAGGACTTGGGGGCTCCCGGAGCCAGCTTGGGTGGAGGTCTGAGGGGTCCAGGCACGTCGCAGCCCTTTTCCGGGGCTGCCGGGGCCCTGCTGGGTGAGCAGGGGGCTCCGGGCCTGGCATCCTCCTGGACGGATTTGGAGGCGTCGGCAGGTTGTTCTTGTTCTGCAGCTTCTTTCGCTTAATCGTTTGTCCCAGACGCGGCAGGTGGGGGGTGGGCCGGTGAGTCAGGCGCTGCTGAGTGGGAGGGGTGCCCGCCCTGCCTGATGGGGAGCCCCGGCCTCACCCCGAACAGGACCGAGCAGCCAGACAGGTCGGCCCCGAGGGGTCCACGGAGACCCTGTGCTCCCTCCAGGGCCTTGTCTGGCCTCTGCTGACCCCTTGCGCAGGCCCCCGAGTCCCTGCACGTCCCAGACCCCAGCAGGCCTCTCTCGGCTCTGCTCACACAGAGATGCTGTGGCCACGGACACGTGCACGCCCTGTCCCCCACCGGCACCTGGCCAGGGTCTACGTGGCCTCCGGGCAGGTGACAGCTCAGCCCAGCTCAGGCTCTGGGACATCCGCTTCTTCCAAGGCTGGGGAGCCCCAGGGCGAGCGCCGTCCTGTCCTGGCCAGGGGTGTCCCAGAGCCTTGGGAATGCAGACGCTGGGGCCAGGTGGCTCTTGTCCGGGTGCTGCTGGGGACACGGTTTCTGTTCAGCTTGGGGACGTGTTGCATTTGTGACGGGCACATGAAAGCAGGGGCTGAAGGAGACCTGGGGTGACAGAGCCTACGGCTCTCAGACATGGCCACGCATGAGGGGGGCCTGCCGGTCTGGCGTCACCACACTGCAAGGCGGGTGACACGACAGGAAGCCCCTTGCACCGCGGTCTGGGACGTGCTGGGGCCGGGGGGCTCGGGGGGCTGCGAGCCCAGCACAGCCACACGCAGGCGCTTCGGCCAGGTGGGGCTGAGGGTCTGCTGGGGTCGCCCTGACGTGGCCAAGGTCACGTTCCCTGTTCTCTGCTCTGCCAGGTTCCCGGCTCACCCTGGACGAGGTCTTGGCCGTAGAGGCGCCGAGGCGCAGCCACACTCGCCGACTGCTCTGCGGAGCCTGGTGGGGGCACCAGGACCTGCCGTCCCCAGGCTGACCCCGTTTCTCTCTCCCCAGCGCCGTGCCGCCCCTGCAGTGACACTGAGGTCCTCCTGGCCGTCTGCACCAGCGACTTTGGTAAGTGTCTGCCTCACGGCCTCCTTCCCTCGAGCGTGTGGCTCCTGCCACGCGGAGCCCCGTGTGGGCCTGGCGGCCCCTCTGCAGGGCCCCGGAGAACCTTCTGGTGCCGGCGCGAAGCCCCCGGGGCCTCTGCAGAAGCCGGGCTCGGCCTTGTCGCGGGAAAAGGTGCTTTTCCTTCCGTGCACTCAGCAGCTCCCGCCCAGGACGGGGCCCTGTGGACAGACCCGTCCCGTGGACAGAGCCGGGAGGCATTTCAGGCGATTGATTACCGAGTATCTTCCCGCTTTGCAGATGGGATCATTGCTCTCTGAGGAGTCCTGGCGTCTGCGGTTCCCAGGACTCCTCTCTCGGCAGTGCTTTGTGGCATTGACGTCGGCAACCCTGGCGCCCTGGTGTGCCCCCACCTCGGGGCTTCCATGGCCCCTCCCGGTGCCCTGGTGGTTGGGGCCCCAGTGGGCTCCAGGCTGAGGCCGAGGGGCGCAGGCCCCTGCTCGTCCCGGGGAGGCGTGGACTCCGGGTGGTGCTCGCCAGATGCTGCTGTGGAGGGTCCAGCGGGACCCCGGCTCTGAGCCCCCACCCCAAGCCCCACGACAGTCCCTGTAGGGTGTGGAGGCTCCTCACTCCTCTGCCGGCCAGGCCCCCACCAGGGTCGGGCTCTCCACGCCTGAGGCCAGGACACAGGGCTGCGGAGGCCTCGTACGAGCTGCACTAACCGCTCTCGCTCTGCCTTGAGAAGCTGCGGCAGGTCGTGGTCATTGGGCCGTTTCCCCACGTGTGTGTCTGGCCCCAGGTGGGAAGAACTCTGCATTTCTGACAGAGTCCAAGTGTCTGGGGTGACGCCTTGGCAGCTTCCTGCTGTTCAAATTGCACTTTTTAACGGGAGTTCCAGACGGCAGAGTTCAGGGCTCGGCTTCTGGTCCCAGTGCCGGTTGTTGCCAGGGCCTGTGGCGGCCTGGACGCGCACGGGGCCAGTGTGTGCTGCCTCCGGCCCCGCTGACCGCGCCTCCTTCCCTCCGCAGTGGTCCGAGGCTCCATCCAGGACGTCACGCACGAGCCGGAGCTGCAGGAGACGGCCATCCGCCTGCGCGTGAGCCGGCTGTACCGGCAGAAGAGCCGGGTCTTCCAGCCATCGCCCGATGGGGGTGGCTTGTGGCAGGGCCACGTCAGGACGCTGCTGGAGTGCGGGGTGCGGCCGGGCCGCGGCGACTTCCTCTTCACGGGCCACATGCGCTTCGGGGAGGCGCGGCTGGGCTGTGCCCCGCGCTTCCAGGACTTCCAGAGGATGTACAGGGACGCCGAGGGGAGGGGCCTGAACCCCTGCGAGATCGGCGCGGAGTGACCGGGCGGGCCGGGGGCCCCTCCTGCTGCACACGTCCTGGGGGGGCCACATGCCTGGCCCTGGTGCGCCGGCCGCGGGGCCGGTGGGGTTTGGCCCCAGAGAACCTCAGATTGGAAAAGCTGTAAAATGAAAACTAAGTTATTTTTTGTTTTTGTAAAAAACGAATGTCCATAGGAAACAGACTCCCGTGTCTTACCGTGTCTTGGCATGCCGTTCAGTGTTCCTCAACAGCGCCGCCAGCCGCCGCGTCCGGCCTGGTGCCTTGGGCGAGCCGGGGCCGTGGCACACAGCTCGCGACAGCCGGGCTTCGTGGGATCCCCGCACCCCGTGATGTCGTACGACAGACACTTACGGAGCGAGATGTCGTTGCTTACGGCTCGTTCCGTTTTCTCTAAAGAACGAGCCCTGCTGGCTGCGGCCCTTCCCTGGTGGCCGGTTGTTGTCCCCGCCAGGCAGACGTGCTCCGGGGCTGGCCCCGCCCGGTGGCCGCTTCGCTGCTGCCGGACACTGTCCCCACGGCACCTGCCCGCCCCGTTCCAGTAACCTCAGTCCTGCCCTCTGACCCCGGCTTCCCCGAGATGCCCAAGTCCACAGCAAGTCCCGGACACCCAGGAGCTGGCCTGGGCCCGGGTCGGTGGCCCCGTGTCAGGGCACGTGGGTTTTCTGTGGTTGCCGTAATCAGTCTCTGCAAATTGGGGGTTTCAAACAACAGAAGTTCGTTCTCCCAGTGGTGGAGTCGGGCTCCAAAACCCAGGGGTCGGCAGGGCCTCCCTCCCTCTAGAGGCTTCGGAGAGGGTCCGTCCTTGCTCTTCCTACTGCGGGGGCCCTGGGCATCCCTGGGCCTGTGTCCAGATCTCCCTCCCAGGAGGACGCTGGTCGCTGGGGGAGGGCCCCCCGTGACCTCACCTTCCCTCGACCAGGTCTGCAAAGACCCCGTTTCCAGACAGGGCCACGGTCAGAGGTTCTGGGTGGATGTGGAATTGGAGGGGACGTGACACCCCAGTGCAGGGGTCTCTGGGGCATCAGTTAACCAGACCTGCGCCTGCGCCCTCACTTGTGAGTCACAGTTTCCTCCTGTGCAGCTGCTGAGACCAGAGGGGACCCGGAGAGGCTGCCGTGGTCACTGGGCCCCACGTCCTCGCCAGGCGCTCAGCCGCGCCTGGTGTCCTGGGTAGGCTCTGTGCACTGGCTCAGGCGTGCGCTGGGTCAGGCGTGCGCTGGGTCAGGCGTGCGCTGGGTCAGGTGTGCCCTGGCTCAGGCGTGTGCTGGGTCAGGTGCTCAGGCTCCCACAGGTCACAACAAGAAGCGGGCTGTGGTGGGCAAGGACAGGAAGCAGCAGGGCTGGTGACGGGTGGGTCCCACCTGCTGCCACAGTAGGATGCGGTCCCCGCACAGAGGTGCCAGGGCCACAGTGAGGAGGGAACTGAACCCGCGTTGGTTGGTCCGAGCTGTGGAGAACCACCTTGGCCTGCGTTTCCTGGGCGGGGTGGTGGGCGTGGACTGTGCCAGGAGGTGGCTGCGGAACAGGAATGTCGAGTTTCAGGGTTTCAGGCTGGCAGCCTCCTGTCAGTGACAGGGTCGGCCGGCTGGGGCCTGACCCGTGTGCCCGTGTGCAGTGAAGAGCAAGTTCATGGAAGTGCCTGGGGGAGGGGCTGCCCTTGGCCAGGGTGTGAGCAGGGAGCAGGGCTTGCCTGCCGGTGAGGAAGTGTCGTCCCAGGGGGTTGGGGGGGGGTCTGGGGTGGAAGGGGTCCAGGGGATGGCTGAGGGGGTGCCGCCCCCTCCCTGGCCCAGGCCCCCGGCCCTGCAGGCAGAAGCATCCCCAGTGGCCCAGGGCTGCTCGGTGTCGGGGCAGCTGGGGGGAGGCCCCTGCCTGCCCCTGGCCATGGGCGTCAGGCCCTGCCTCCTGAGCACCGTCCTGCGCCGATGGCAGATGCTGCCACCGCCGTCCTCGGGGAAGCCCCACCAGTGGGGACCGGGCACTGGGAGGGTCTCCAGAGGGTGCTGCTTTCTGGCTGAGCCTCCAACGGCCTCTGCCAGGCAGGCTGGACGGGCGCACCCCAGGGAGCCCACGGCCGTGTCTGTCTCCGGCGGAGCCCTCGGCCGTTGCCGTGGGATGCAGCTCACTGTTCTGTGGCTCCGCTGGGAGGCTGAGGGAGGTGCAGGAGTTGCCGTGTCCTGGCCCACCGGTGCCCACGTCCCACCTTCCCTCCTGCCTCGGCCTCCGTCCTGCGGTGAGTGCAAAGCCCGGCCCTCGAGCACCGCCAGGATGTTCCTGCTGCTTCCTCCTTTCTCTCTCCCCTGCCAAACTTGTGGGGCTCGAGACCTCACCTGCTGTGCACGGCCCCAGCTCACGGGCCACGGCCCCAGTGGGGGCTCTGGCCGCTGCTGCACAGGTGGGCTGAGGCCCCGGCACATGCCGGAAACGCTGCCCCGGCCAGACCCTAAGGCCTCCCGGCCGCCCTGGACGCCCAGACGGCTTGGGGAGGAGCCGGGCCAGATGGCTGCATCCCCAGGAGAGACGGTCACTGTGTTCCTCAGGTGCCCGCGTCAGAGAAGGGGGCGCGAGGACAGCCCCAAATGACGCTGGCTTCGGACATGTCCTCCTCCCTGGATTCCCTGAGGGGCTGTGGGCCCTGTGGGCCACCGATGCCCAGGGACTGTCCCTACTCCCAGGTCTACCTGCCGTCACAGTCAGACGGACCTGGAGTCCTCGTCACACCCAGCCCCTTCCCTGCGTCACAGCAGCTGCCCAGCGGAACTGGGGTGGGACGGGCCACAGACATGGGCCTGCGTCATCTGCTGGGGTCTGGCCACAGCCCACACGTGCCTGCAGTGGCCATGGGGGTGGGTGTCCCTGTCCCCGGCCAGGCCGGGCAGCCCGACCATGCCTGGCAGCACCGCGGGGCCGTGAGATCCAGCCGCCTGTTCAGCACGGGGCCAGCCCACCCGGGAAGGCAGAGCTGGTCGGGGTGTAGAGTGAGGTGGCTCTGGCACAGAACTGGGTTCCAACTGTGAGGGTCGAGGGGGCTTCACAGGGCAGGTGGGATGGAGCCAGGCCTCGAGCAATGCAGGAGTCACCTGGGAGGTGGCTCCGGCGCTCCCATGCTGTCTTCTGCAGGACACGCTGGCCCACAGGGTTCTGCCCCTTAGGGGCCCCATCTGCTTGGCTTTCTGGGAGTGTCTGTCCCCTCTCGGCTCACTCACCTGCACTCCTGACACGGCTGTGGGCAGGACGGGGTGCCGGGGGGGGGGACTGCCACCCGCTCTGGGCCTTGGACTCCCTGGGCTGTCACCGCTGCAGGAGGGGTCCCACGTGTGCGCCTGGCTTAGCCACCTGGGCAGGGTGGCTGGGGGTCCCCACATTAAGGTGAGGAACCAGGGTCAGGGCGCAAGCCCTTCCCTGAGAGAGACAAGAGGGCCTGAGGCGCAGGGCTCGGCCCTTATGTCCTGTCCTGCCGCCGTGTGCCCAGATAGCACCTGCTCACCCAGGGTGACACTGCCCACCGTGCCCGGACTGCACCTGCTCACCCAGGGTGACACTACCCACCGTGCCCGGACTGCACCTGCTCACCCAGGGTGACACTGCCCACCGTGCCCGGACTGCACCTGCTCACCCAGGGTGACACTGCCCACCGTGCCCGGACTGCACCTATTCACCCAGGGTGACACTGCCCACCGTGCCCGGACTGCACCTGCTCACCCAGGGTGACACTGCCCACCGTGCCCGGACTGCACCTGCTCACCCAGGGTGACACTACCCACCGTGCCCGGACTGCACCTGCTCACCCAGGGTGACACTGCCCACCGTGCCCGGACAGCACCTAGTCACCCAGGGTGACACTGCCCACCGTGCCCGGACTGCACCTGCTCACCCAGGGTGACACTGCCCACCGTGCCCGGACTGCACCTGCTCACCCAGGGTGACACTGCCCACCGTGCCCGGACTGCACCTGCTCACCCAGGGTGACACTGCCCACCGTGCCCGGACTGCACCTGCTCACCCAGGGTGACACTGCCCACCGTGCCCGGACTGCACCTGCTCACCCAGGGTGACACTGCCCACCGTGCCCGGACTGCACCTGCTCACCCAGGGTGACACTGCCCACCGTGCCCGGACTGCACCTGCTCACCCAGGGTGACACTGCCCACCGTGCCCGGACTGCACCTGCTCACCCAGGGTGACACTGCCCACCGTGCCCGGACTGCACCTGCTCACCCAGGGTGACACTGCCCACCGTGCCCGGACTGCACCTGCTCACCCAGGGTGACACTGCCCACCGTGCCCGGACTGCACCTGCTCACCCAGGGTGACACTGCCCACCGTGCCCGGACTGCACCTGCTCACCCAGGGTGACACTGCCCACCGTGCCCGGACTGCACCTGCTCACCCAGGGTGACACTGCCCACCGTGCCCGGACTGCACCTGCTCACCCAGGGTGACACTGCCCACCGTGCCCGGACTGCACCTGCTCACCCAGGGTGACACTGCCCACCGTGCCCGGACTGCACCTGCTCACCCAGGGTGACACTGCCCACCGTGCCCGGACTGCACCTGCTCACCCAGGGTGACACTACCCACCGTGCCCGGACTGCACGTGCTCACCCAGGGTGACACTGCCCACCGTGCCCGGACTGCACCTGCTCACCCAGGGTGACACTGCCCACTGTGTGCCCAGACAGAACCTATTCACCCAGGGTGACACTTCCTCGAGACGAGGTCAAGGCCCCGGGAGCCCTTGGAGGGGTCACATCCTCTCCCAGTAGCCCCGTCCCTTACCCCCCATGAGGCCCTGAGGTGGGACTGTCCCCAGCCCTTGCGGCCCCAGCTCACTCCTTCCTCCCCCCGCCCCCATCCTCCTCCCAAGGCCTGCCAGGCTGGAGCCCAGACGGCACCTCCGTCTTCCCCGTGGGGGGGGGGGGGGCCGTGGCTGACGCGTGGAGAGAGACACTGGGGTGAGCACGGCTCCAAGCCCACGGCTCCGCGTGGCCCCAGACGACGGGCCCCCGAACCCATTTCCCGCTCGAGACGGAGCGGTATCGGGTTGCACACGGATGTGGTCTGTGCTCACGCGTGTGTGTCGAGGGGGGTGTGTGCGTGTGTGAGATGAGGCGCCGGCTGCAACACTGGGGCAGCGGGAGAGCCCCGGCCCCGATCCTGCCTGTGGCCTCTGCTCCTGTCCCCTCCTGGCTGCAGGGAGGCCCAGGCTCCCAGACCTGGGTGGGCTGTGCCTGCCTGGGGCAGGTCCCACGGTGGGGGTGGGGAGCCGCTCGTTAGCGCTGAAGCTTACGCCAGGGCTTCCTGCTCGCCGATGGACTCAGCTGTGCGGTTCAGGCCGCGTGGTGGAGCTGGTCCAGCCAGGCTGCCCGCTTCCCTTCCGCAGAGGGAAATTGAGGCAGGCAGCTGCCAGTCAGTGCAGGTCTGTCCTCCAGCCCCGCCGGCCTGGGTGCCACCGCCTCTCTGCTGCTCCGCGTGGTCCTGAGAGGAGCTCGCGAGACCCTGTGGTCCTCGGTTCCCGCGGTGCAGGCACCTGCCGGGAGATTCTGTCTGGACGCTAAACAGACCTCGGACGGGATGGCAGGTGGGTTCCTTGCTGTTGAAAGGGGCCAGGGGCCAGGGAAGCAGCCCCTGGGGGGCTGAGAGCCTTCTAGGGCGGGGACCCTGGGTGCTGCCTGGGGACCAGCATGAGGCCACTCACGGCTCCTCTGGGGTTTTCTGCTCCTGAGCCCTCCGCCTCTTCCTGCCTTTCCTGGGAGGACCCCCATCCGCCATGCTGCTGTCCCCCCCACCAGCCCTCTCCCTGGGTTCCCACCAGGAGGTCAGAGACGGGGGGCTTTGTCCCCACAGGAACTTCCAAGTCCTGGGAAGAGGGCAGGGCCTGGCGCACGTTGGCGCAGCCTGGCGCATGGTGGGTGCAGGTGAGGCGCGTTGGCGTGGGTGAGGCGCATTGGCGCAGCCTGGCGCACGGCGGGTGCAGGTGAGGCGCGTTGGCGTGGGTGAGGCGCGTTGGCGCAGCCTGGCGCACGGCGGGTGCAGATGAGGCACGTTGGCGTGGGTGAGGCGCGTTGGCGTGGGTGAGGCGAGTTGGCGTGGGTGAGGCGCGTTGGCGCAGCCTGGCGCAGGGCGGGTGCAGGTGAGGCGCGTTGGCGTGGGTGAGGCACGTTGGCGCAGCCTGGCGCACGGTGGGTGCAGGTGAGGCGCGTTGGCGTGGGTGAGGCGCGTTGGCGTGGGTGAGGCACGTTGGCGTGGGTGAGGTGTGTTGGCGCAGCCTGGCGCATGGCGGGTAAAGGTGAGGCGCGGTGGTGCAGCAGTCTGAGCTGCCCTGGGCCCGCCAGCATGGTGGGCATCTGGCCCGCAGCCAGTGTTGGGACTGTTCACCCTCCGTTGCAGCCGAGTGTCCATCCGTGCGTCCCTGGAGGACAGATTGGGCCCAGAGGTTGGGGACAGAGATGTGACAACAGCAGACTGCGGCTGGCCGCCATGGCAGGGGTTTCAGGGGCAAAAGCCATGGCCAGGATGTGCTGGGGCAGCCAGCAGGGGCACGTGGCCTCTCCGCCCGTGCGGGGCCACGTGGGGAGGCTGGAGAAGGGGGGCCGCGCCGACACTGGGCCATTGTGCGCTGCTGCCCAGGCGGGCGCTGATTTACAAAAACAGCGGAGGTTTGGCTGGTGTCGGGTGCTGAGGTCAGGGCGGCCGGGGGCTTTGGAATTTCGTCTTCAGAGGAATTTCGCTTCCCAGCCACATACTTTCCTCATCACCAATCTGATCAGGGCGAGATGAAAAATGCTAAGAGATGAAGAAACAAAAAACACCATGAGGCCTCCGTGTGGGGGGAGAGTGGGGGCCGCGGAATGTGTGTGGGGGGGGCAGAGCGAGGGGAAGCCTGGCCAGAGGCTGGTGCCCCGTGTGCCTGTCTGTGTGTGTTTGTGTGTCTGTGCGTGTCCATATGTGTTGTGTGTGTGCGTCTGTGTGTGTGCATCTGTGCATCCCTGTGTGTCTATGTGTCTATGTCTGTGTGTCTGTGTGTGTGTGTGCATCTCTGTGTCCGTGTGTCTGTGTGTGTGTCTGTGTGTCTGGGAGGGGGAGTGTGGTGTCTGACTCTGAACCCCGCAGGGGCCGTCTAGCCTCCTGCCCCGCCCCCACAGCCTGAGCCCCCTCTGGCCGCGCTCTCTGGTCTGGCGCCTCCCACCTGCCGGGCTCCAGCCACGTCCTGGACAGCCCCGTGTGCCCCGGTGACTCCCACTGGCCGCTAGGGGGTCGGGTCTCTGCCCACCTCCCCTCGACCCCTGCCTGGGTGGGGGGCCGTCCCTCCCACCGACCTCACCGTCTGCGGGGCTGGTGCAGCGCCCTGCGTGCAGTAGGCAGGGCTAGGGGCTGGGGCTGCCGGGGGCGGGTCAGGGTCGCTGGCAGATGAGGCCCCCAGGGAGCAGAGGTCGGAGGAGGCCGGAGTGTGCTGGGGTGCAGCAGGCCCTGCAGGTGGAACAGAGAGAATATGAGGTGAGGGGCCACTGAGGGGTCCTGGGCACGGGAGGGAGAGCCAGGGTTTGGGGTCACAATAAGGACCGGGTGCCAGGCTTGGGCAGAGCCGCCCCAAGGGTGGCCTGAGGGGTGCAGTCAGGGACCAGCACCAGGCCAGGGAGGGGCTGAACCCCTGGGATTTGTGGTCCCCCTGAGCCTGGGGGGCCCTGACACCAGCTGTCACTCACTGCCTGGCCTTGGGGCAGTTACAGCTAGTGACTGTTTTATTTATTCATTTTTTCTGAGACAGAGTCTTACTCTGTCACCCAGGCTGGAGGGCAGTGGCGTCATCACAGCTTACTGCAGCCTCAAATTCCTGGGTTCAAGTGATCCTCCTGCCTCGGCCTCCCAAAATGCTCGGATTACAGGTGTGAGCCACCATGCCTGGCTACGTTGTACCTTTTATGGCAGTTTTGTTTTATTAAAGTTTACTTGTGAGTTATCGGACCTTTTGTTTGAGAGTGATGGGGTGAAAGTCTGTATTACGACTGTCATAAGCTGAACTGTGTTTCCCAAAGACTTGTGTCCACACCCTCAGCCGGGACCTGGGCATGAGCTCTGCTTGGGAAGAGGCTCTTCCCAGCCATGGCCATCAGGGTGATGCCACCGGGGGCGGGCGGGCCTCATCCAGTGTGACTGGAGTCCCTCAAGAAAGCCCGGAGACACACGAGAGAGGCCGAGTGACGTCGGAGGCAGAGACTGGGGGGAGGTGGCTGCCAGCCCTGGCAGCTGAGAGAGGTGGGTAGGGGGGCCCTGAGCTGGCACAGGCAGCGGCCTTGGTCTGGACTCTGGCTCAGAGCTGCGGGATGTGGTGCTTTAAGCCACCCTGTGTGTGGTCACTCGTTACGGCAGCCCCAGGACCTTGACATGCTGTCTGACCACTGGATTCTGTCAGGCCTGGGACAGTCCTCGAGTCCGCGTGCTGGGGCTCCCGGAACCTGCCGGGTTCTGCCGCCAGCCCAGGGGCATCAGCCCAGGAGCTGGGAGATGCTCCTGCTGGGAGTGAGGTCCCCTCGGGCCCCTCCCCTTCCAGGGACACCGGGACAGCAAGCTGCTAGTCAGAGGCCTGCCAGCTCCTCCACCCCCAGGGGCTCTGCTGGGGCCGGTCCAGAGCTGCCAGCGACACGTGAGCTCAGGGCCGAGTGACCCTTATGCAGGACGTCCAAGTCCCAAGGCAGGAAGGCCTGGGGAGCAGGGGGCGAAATTCTTCCTCTGCTGTCACCTGCTGCCTTCCGGGGAGCCACCGAGGAGAATAGGGAACGTGCCAGGTGGACTCAGCTGTACCAGCAGTGCGGCCAGAGGGAGGAGCAGGTGGCAGGTGCGGCGAGGGGGGGTGGGGCTGCGGAAGCCGGAGCAGGAGGTGGGACGGTGGCCGGCAGGGCCCCCCAGAGTAGAGGAGAAGGAGACGCCGAATTTAAAAGTGCACCTGAGTGAAACGGCAGCTCACCGTCCGCGGTGGCCCCTCTGGGTTCCAGGGAAGGTTCCAGAAGGGAGCTGAGTGAGGGAGCGAGGCCAGTGTGGGTGCGGTGGGGGGCGCCGGGCGAGGAGGGGACAGGAGGCTTTCCCTGCGTGGCCTCTCTCTGGCCCCGGGGGTCCCAGGCGGCCGCGTGGCCCTGTGGCCACCGTCTGGCCGGGCTGCGGCGGGCAGCTCTGCGCACACCAGGCTGCACTGGGTGGTGTCACGGCCCAGGAATGCAGGAGGAAGTCCGGGCTCTGGCACGGGGCCATGGCAGTGCTCCAAGAATGTGCCTCGCAGAGGATAATTATGCATTTGGGGAATACGGCATAATGAAGCCGGTGGATGCCACCGATTCTGTTTATTTTACTGGGAGTGTGGCCGCTGAGAGTGCAGAGATGCCCACGACCTTGGTTGAGGGCCCCGGTCCTCCAGGGGCCTGAGGGGGCCTGGGCGTGGCCTGGGCGTGATGGTGGGCGTGGCAGTGGGGCCAGGGTGCGGTCTGGGCGTGGCGGCGGGGGCCTGGGCGTGGCCTGGGCGTGATGGTGGGCGTGGCAGTGGGGCCAGGGTGCGGTCTGGGCGTGGCGGCGGGGGGCTGGGCGTGGCCTGGGCGTGGCGGTGGGCGTGGCGGTGGGGGGCCAGGGCGCGGTCTGGGCGTGGCGGCGGGGGGCTGGGCGTGGCGGTGGGCGTGGCAGTGGGGCCAGGGCGTGGCCTGGGCGTGGCGTGGGCGTGGCGGTGGGGCTCTGGCCTGGGGGGGTCGCTGCCCCCTCCAAGGCAGGAGGAGGAGGCTGGCGGGGTTGGGTGGCGGCCCAGGCAGCCAGCGGCACGGCCTGGTTGTCGCGGAGGCGCCAGGGTGCGGTGGGCGGGGCGGGCAGAGGGGGCGTGAGGCTGAACGAGCACTGGGGTGAGCGGGCGAGAGGCCAAGGGGGCGGCTCCGCCCGCGGGGAGATGCGCATCTCGTGACTTCTTGCATCGAGAAAGGACCGACCTGGACACCGCGGCCAGACCCCGGCAGAGAAAGCCCCGTTCACTGTGCCCCTCCTGGGGTCGCGGCTGTGAACCTCTTGGGGCATTTCTTTCAAAATGGTTTTAAGCCACATGTCCCTGCCTGTGTGTCTATGCATACGAACACGTCTGTGTCTATGTGTGTACACACGTGTGTCATGTATATATTTTTTAAGTTATTTTTCTGATTGTGTAAAATGAATATACAACATAACTATCTTCTTAGGCATTGAATACATTCATACTATTGTGTGACCATCTCCCCATCACTCTCCAGAACCTTCTGCCTTCCCCAGTGAGACTCCGTCCCCGTGAAGCACTGACTCCCCCCTCTCCCCCCAGCCCTGGCACCGCCATGCTCTGTCTCCCGGGTCTGGCGACTCTCGGGACCCGGGACAGGTGCAGCCCGCAGGGTCCGTCCCTCGAGACGGGCTCATCCCACTGAGCCACGTCCTCGGGGCTCGTCCACGTGGCAGCAGGTGGCCGAGTTTCCTCCTTTTTTAAGGCTGAAGAGATTCCTCGCGTGGACGGACCACGTTTTGTCCACTCATTGGTGGCCTGCCCTTTCAGCCACTGTGAGTGATGCTGCTGTGAGCATTTCTGTGCAAATACTGGTGCGCTGTTTTGTGCCAAGCGAAACTGCGCACATTTACTTTTTCAAAAATGTTATTTTTCCTGTCGAATCCCGTGGACGCGGGGTCTGGGGGGGCCCGTTGCTGAGCCACTTCTGGGGCTGTCCTGGCTTCCCCACCCCCGTAGGTCTCCCCGTCTTTGGGGCTGTGTCTCTCCGGCCGTGGCGTCCTGCATAGGGGAACACGCAGGCAGTCACTTCCCTCCGCTCCCGGCCGGTCCTGGGGCTGAGGCTGGGGTCACACATCCAGATCCTGGGTCCGGGTCTGCCTCTGAGGCCCCCGACAGAGTGACGGGCTGGTGTCGTTTCTCTTTTCTCAGCTGACAGTTTTCTCTGCTGTCTCAGAGAACAGGCGAGGGCTCTGCTGCCCTGCGGGGACCGGCGGGCAGACGGGGCCACAGGGTTCCCGGCTCGACCCTCACGGCCCGCCCAGCGCCGACCCGTGTGCAGGTCATGGCAGCGGCTCCGCTTGCCCCAGAGCCGGCTGCAGGGCCCTGCCTGAGACCCCGACAGCGGGCAGGGCCGCCGGGCGCCCCAGGGCTGGGAAGCCGTCTTCCCGCTGGGTGTTGCCCGGCGTCTGCACGGGGGTGGGGGGCAGCAGGCTCTTCGTGGGATGGATCACATTTTGAGAGATTCATTTGCTTTTTGTTTAATTGGAAGGGGTGTGGTCAGGCAGAACGTGGACGTGGAAGGAGCGAGAGAGTCGCAGGTTTCCCAAAGTCGGACCCACAGGAGACCCCCACCGTATGCTCCGAAGCCGGGTAGGGGGAGGGCAACGGGGTAGACGTGCCCGGCAAGGGTGGGGGGGACACTGGGAAGGGCTGAGGGAGGGTCCTGGGAGTCCAGACCCTCCCGTAGGGGCCCTGGAGCCGCCTGTGTGGGCCTTGGGGGTCTTCTCCCCTCTCTGTGCTCGGCCCCCTGTGGGATGCTGGAGCCTGACTGCGCGGGCGCGGTGTGCACGTGCACGCGTGGAGGGGTGTGTGCGGGTGTGCCGCGGGCAGGCGCCGGTGCGGGTGTGAGTCTCCTGCCGTGCCTGGGTTCTCCATCCCGACAGACATGCCCTGTCTCCAGCAGGGGTGAGGCTCGGCCTGTCCGGAGTTAGGGGACATGGGTCTGTTCTTAACCTACTTTTGAGAACAGATTTCGGGGAGCTTTTTTTTAAATCACAAAATACAAATGACTGTTGTTCTCTTGCTTATGAAAGTACCATGGCTCATGACCCAGGGATGATCTATTTTAACCTTTCCTATAGATCACTGTGGACATCTTCTCCTCTTACACATACGGTATGTTTTCAGACTTTTCAAAATTAGGATCTCATTAGATATATCATTTTATGGTTTGATTTTAAAACTTGAATGTCTTGTGAACAGATTTACATAACCACAAATGTAGATCTATACCAGGCTAGTAGTTGCATACGTTTGCTTTTTTTTTTTTTTTTTTGAGACAGAGTCTCGCTTTAGTTGCCCGGGCTAGAGTGAGTGCCGTGGCATCAGCCTAGCTCACAGCAACCTCAAACTCCTGGGCTCAAGTGATCCTCCTGCCTCAGCCTCCCGAGTAGCTGGGACGACAGGCATGTGCCACCATACCCCGCTAATTTTTTCTATATATATTTTAGTTGGCCAGATAATTTCTTTCTATTTTTAGTAGAGACGGGGTCTCACTCTCGCTCAGGCTGGTCTCGAACTCCTGACCTCGAGTGATCCACCCACCTCGGCCTCCCAGAGGGCTAGGATTACAGGCGTGAGCCACCGCGCCCGGCCCTGCTTTTTTTTTAATTCTTATTTCAGCATATTGTGGGGGTACAAAAGTTTAGGTTACATATACTGCCCTTGTGCATAAGTTTTTATTTTGTGAATACAATTAATGGGCATTTAGAATTTACGTTTCCTTTTTTCCCTGCATTGTGAACCATGCTGCAGTGAGCATCTCTGTGCTCTTCTCTCATTCTCTCCTGTGCGCAGACTCCCAGGCGTGTCAGCCTCTCTTGCAGAGAAGCAGAATGTGGCCCCACTCCAGGCTCAGCCCTGTGGCCCCACAGGTGAGGCTGGCTGGATGCCTTGGAGCCCTGGGCTCCCCAGGAGGTGCAGGGCTTGCAGCAAGAGCACGTTCGTTGTTGTGGCAGCTTCTCCTGTCTGCGCAGCCTCCTGGCAACATTTCTAAGCTGCAAAGGCTGTTCCCAGTTTATATACATATCTACAGAGGGGACGGGAAGGTAAGCACAGGCTTGGATGAGTGTTTGCACCCTCCATGCCCGGGTCAGAATCAGCCCAGCCCCACCCTGGCCCAGCCTCCCTCCGCCTGCTCCAGAGCCTGATCAGAGCGTGTCTGAGTGTGGATGTGAGCTGATGCCCAACTCCACGCCATGCATAGTAATAAAAAGGACATTAGAATCAGGCTACATGCAGGGTGCCTGCTCTCTGTGACCTCAAGGTTGCGGGCTGAGGGGCTGGTCTGTGTGCCCGGCCAGGAGAAATGGGGGGCTGTGGTCATAACCCGGCTGTGGCCTGGGAAGTCCCCCAATCCCGGTCACTCTCATCTGTGTAGACCTGAAGCCCTGGGACACCCCGCTCTGGCCTGGCCTGCCCCACACTGGGGGGACATTGCCCCCGGGCACCTGTTCTGGGCACTGGAGGCCCCAGACCGTTCCAGCCCCACCGAGCCACCCACTGCTGCCCACTGTGAGACCCCAGCAGCCTGGCGATCACATCGCAGGGACAGAAGCCAAGTCTGCTTCTGCTCAGCACCGTTTGACCTTCCCGGGGAGCCCAGCATGGGGGCGGGGCACAAAAAGCTTATTCATGTGGCTCGGGGGACTTCAAACACGGCTCCCTGCGTGGGCAGCTCGGCCCCCTCTGTGAGGGCTGGGGGAGGGGCTAGTCAGAGGGAGACGGACCAAGTCTGTTCTCTGCCCAGAGAGCCGGGGCCAGGGGGCTGGCGTCCAAGAGGCTGGCATCTGGGGGCTGGTGTCCATGGCCTGGTATCTGGCCGGGGGTCACCCCTAAGCCCCAGAGCCTGGCGGGCTCTCAGGTAGGAAGGAACAGCTCTGGGGCCCGAGGGGCAGGGTCCCGCACTCCTGTTAGAAAGATTTTGCGATTTTCCTGCACAGCCAAGTCCAATGCAGCTCTGCTCTTCATTCACTGGGAGATTCTGGCCTGTCCTGCCACATACGCCATTCTTCGTGGTGGCTTGGGAACCCGGGGCCAGCTCTCTTCTTCGGAGATGGGCCGTGTTTCTCCGGGTGGGTTGTCCGGTGGCCGCAGGCCGCTGGAAAAGGAACGACACCAGCGCCCAGCATGGGGGTCAGCCGTGCGCGTGCCCCAGCACAGGGTCCCCTCAGCGTCCCCGACGGGGCCCAGGCGCCCAGGCCCGGCCTCCCCGGGTGGACGGCTGCCCTGCAAACAGCCGCGGTTCGTGCACACGTCGGAACCTGCTCTGCCAGTGGCGCCCCTGCAGGGATGACCCTCCAATGTGACACTTTTTACATGGACGTCCCAGGACAGGCAGTGCCGCACACACGGATGCAAGCGGGCGTTGGGACGGGCCACACGGAAGGGAGGCATGGCCGACGCGTGGGCTTGTTCTTGGGTGGGTGATGGGTGCACAGCACTGTGAACAGATGTCACTGATTGTGCACTGTAGAATGGTTAAAATGGCCAATTTTGTATGTGAATTTTACCTCAATTAAAAGAAGAAAATCTGTCTGCGGAGCTCCCTGAGGCCAGAGCCCCCAAGCCCCAGGGCTGTACCAGAAAGACC
Organism: Eulemur rufifrons; assembly: GCF_041146395.1. Taxonomy (NCBI): domain Eukaryota; kingdom Metazoa; phylum Chordata; class Mammalia; order Primates; family Lemuridae; genus Eulemur; species Eulemur rufifrons. The sequence continues at coordinate 56,460,594 of NC_090991.1, forward strand.
TTAGGCTCAGTCTGTGACCTTGGAAGGCCCAGCTGAGCTCAGCTCAACTGTCCCTAGGAGGAGGCGGGGCCAGGATGGGAAGGGGGGCGGGTCAGGATGGAGGGGCGGAGCCAGGAAGGGAGGAGGTGGGGCCAGAATGGAGGGGCAGGGCCAAGAAGGGAGGAGGTGGGGCCAGGATGGGAAGAGGCAGGTCCAGAATGGAGGGGTGGGGCCAAGAAGGGAGGAGGTGGGGCCAGGATGGGAAGAGGCGGGGCCAGGACAATGAGAAAAATGTAGATGCTGATTAGGTATCTCCTTGTGAAATTTACTAGGTTTAAAATGATCTACTTTATTTTAAAAGTTTATGGTATGTCATTTCTATAAAGACATTTGGGAATAATTGCAGACATGTTCATTCATTCCATTAATTTAGGGAGCACCTACTCCCTGGCACTGCGTATTTCATCTGTGGCCCCCATGCCCAGGGCTGGCTGGTTGAGGGAGAGGCACATGCTAAATTACTGGTGCTATGCAAGGCACTAATTCAGAAGCTGTTTCCCCGTGGGACATGGTTGAGCATCAGGTGTGTGGGTTCAGGGGTGAGGGAGTCCTGGGGGGACCAGTGGTTGCAGCTCAGGTCTGTGGAAGAGGTGGACATGTACAGGCGTGGGAAGGGGAGGGACGGTGTGGATGAGAGCTGGGGTGGGCCTGAGTCCCTTCCAGACCTGAGGGGCAGCCACCAGCTGCCCTGCCTCCCAGCAGGAACAGCCCTGCTGCAGGGGGTCGGGCTAGGGGCTTGGCTTCCCTTTTAGGGGATGGGCCACCATGTGGATCCAGCTGCCCCTGCCTTTGGGAACCTTGCTGGTTTGAGCCACAAAGTCAGACCTGGGCATCCCTGCCCACCTGATGGCTACTTGTTCTGTACAGGCCAGGTGCCAAGGAGGGATCAGGGCTTTGCCCTAAGCTTGCACGTTCAGACCATCTTACAGCCTTGTAATTAGCTACAGCATGATGGGGGCTTGGCTGCCTCCCACCCAACAAGCCCAGGGTGATATTTCGAGTTCTGGAAGGGTCTGGGAGGTTCCCGTCCATTTCCACAGGGTGAAAAATGTTGCAGTGTGAGGGCCAGATATTCCCCCAGCTCTCTCTCCTTTGGAGTTCGCAGCCTCCCTGGAAATGGGCTTTCACCCCTGAGGCAGGCGGGCGTGCAAGGCTGACCCTGCTGGAAGCCCGTCTGTTGCTGAGCCACGTGGCATTAACGTGTCCTGTGGCTGCCGGCTACAGACGGGACAGGTTGGATACGGGCATCTTGGCTGAGCTGGACGTGGGACTGGGCGTCAGAACACCCCTGACCTTGAGTACTGTGTGTTCTGCGTTTTAGATATTTTTGATGTTTACCATAATCAATTATATTATTTACAGAACAGCGCTCACAGAACCTTCTGGTAAAACGCACCTCTTGGTGCACGTGTGTTTCCATGACACAGGTGATCTGGCCTGTGCAGACGCCCCGTGCAGGCCTGGAGCTGAGGGACTGACCCTTCTGCAGATATTCTCCAAACGCTGCTCATGAGAAGTCCTGGGGTCTCGGCACCTTTCCATGGGAGAAGAATCCCTTCACTTCCAGAAAGAGCCAGTGAGTGCTGGAGAGACTTGGCGCGGCCACGTCGTGGTGCGTGGCTGGTGCCGAGGGACGGGCGTGTGGGTGGTTTGTGCAGTGAGGAGCTACTGACTGTGGCAGCCGCCGGCCCTGCCCACGAGAGGCGGTGATACCTCCTTGCCCCACACGTGTGCACACCGGCCCCGCGTGTCGGCTGCAGCAGGACGGTGGGAAACAGCCGGGAGGTACGTGACTTCTGCTCTTCTGAAAACTCACACTTCTTCAGTGCCATGATTCATAACAGAGGTTTGGGGGAGGGAAGAGAGAGCACAAGGAAGAGTTCTCCCCTGGAATCAATGCCTCCTCCACCCCCAAACCACACCCCAAAGCCTATAGGACGGACTTATCTCTGGGACTAACCCTTTTTCTTCCCAGGAAATCTGAGACGGGTGGGAGGAAGGAGGGGCCGCGGCTCAGACGCAGCCTCGTATTGAGGGGCGGGAAGGGTCACTCTCCTGCCCTTCGTGTGGGGTTTAAGCCAGCGCTGTCTTTCCAGGCCTCTGGCCGGGGTCAGAGGCGTCTACACACCGGGCAGCGCGGCATTTCGGCACAGAAAGGAGCCTGGATGGTGCCGGCAGACTCCAGGGTCTGCGTGTTCTGTGGGTAGTTTTCAGTCTTGTCCAGGGCTGGGCTGTCCTGATCCGGGTCCCCCGTCCAGTTTTTCACGGTGTCATCAAAACTGCAAAGCGTGTGCAAGGGATGGAGAAAGATTTCTCAACTTGGGAGACTTTTCTCCCCCGTGGCGAGAGAGCTTGCAGGGTCAGGAGCTGTGTCAGGAACCTGCTGGAAACTCAAGGGTGAAGACGGCCCTGGCATGGCCCCTGGGTGCCGTCCCCACAGAGGGCCGGGTTGGGCACAGCTCGGATGGGCCACACAGGGGCCCTGGGCTCTCCGACCCAGAGTGCCCTTTTGCAGTGGGGGTCCCCCGACACGTGGCATCTCCGACCCAGAGAGCGCTGACCTGCCCAAGCCAGGCGTGGGGCCTGCACAGACCTGTCACCGTGGAGAAGTCACTGTGGCTGGTGGGACCCCGTCAGGTGGCAGAGGCTGCGTTCCGGGGGGTGACTGACTCCTGGCTCTCTTTCCGAGCGAGTGCCCGGCCTTCTCAAACGCCCTCCACGGGAGAGCGACTTGGAATGAACTTGGCCTTGGTGCTTGCAGGACTCTCGGTGCACATTTGGGCTGCCACCCGCAGGCTGTTCCACTTTGGACCAGTTGCTTGGCCTCTCTGGGCCTCTGGGAGCCAGAAGGGGGCCCTCGTGGATGCTTCCTTCACTGCCACTGTGTTTCTTCCTCCAGCCCTGTTGGGATGTGTCTCTCCCAGGGCTGGGTGCCGAGGGGACCGTGACGTGGGCAGGGCCGGCTATGGGGTGCTGTGGCCAGATGCGGGCGGCCGGGTGAGGAGGGGCCGAGGGAGTCTTAGCAGTTGGGTCTGAGCAGAAGAGGGAGGGATGGGGGAGGGGCGGGGCGGACGCAGGGCCCCACGGACATGGACTGTCACGTCCTTGCCTCGTTTCTTTGTCCAGTGAAGGCCCCGGCACACAGGGTCACTGCTCCGGGAAGCCACGGTTCCCGCAGCCCTCGGCTGTCCCCTCCTCAGGGCTCCGTGGGGTGCGGGGTGCCGTGAGGGTCTCAGGGGACGGCGGCCGGCCCGGCAGGACTGGGCAGAGCCGGGAGTGGCCTTGCTGGTGGCACTGCAGAGCCAGGCAGGGGTTTGGCTCAGGACTTCCGTGTCGTTGAGACCCACAGTGTAGCTCGGAGCACACGAGGCCGTGCGAAGGCCCCGAGGTTGACCCCAGGACTCGGGCCGGTGCTGTGGCAACTGGGTGACCGCAGGCGGTCTCCACGGCAGCAGCCGCTCCGACATCTCTCTGGAGTTCTCATGAGTCTGAGGGACCCGTCTGGGGTTGCCATGGAGCTCGGGCCTGCGGGGTGGCCGAGGCAGGAGGCGTAAGGTTCCCAGTGTCAGACACAAATCAGACATGGGTGAGGAACAGCATGTGGGGTGGGGCCGCTGGGAGCCGGACGCTGTGGCCCCCCAGGGCAGGCGGCTTTGGGGCTCCTGCAGCTGACGGGCAGCCGCGCTGGGCAGCCGCGGAGGGGACTGCGGCGGGACTGGGGGTTGTGGCCAGAGCGTGAGAAAGGGCCTGAGTCCTGGGGGCTCCGGCCAGCTCAGTCTGCTGCCGGCTGCCGCGAGCCCTGGCCAGGCCGGCTGCCCCCTCTGCAGGGGAGGGAACGGGCTGGAAAGCAGCACCCTCACCTGGCGTGGAGCCCTGTCCCCACGCAAGCAGGACGCGGCTGAAGCCCCAGCTGGCCACCCGGCCTGCCCTCCTCAGACTCAGGGCCCAGCCATAGCCTCGAACCTGCCGCTCCGCACGCCTCAGGCAGGACAGTGTCAGGCTGGCACTGTCTCTGGGTGTCACGACTACCCTCAGGGGTTAATTCTGAGGTGCCAGATTTGGTGGTTGTCACCCTGGGCAGGATTGAGGGCTTGTCCCAGAGGAGTAAGAGACAAGCTGGGAGAATGTCACTGAAGATAAACAATAAAGGCCCTGACAAGGCCTGCACAGGCATGGGGTGGTCTCGAAAAGGCTGCGCCTGGTGAGGAAAGGTCCTCTGGAATGAGGGCCTGGGCTTGGAAGGTCAGACCCAAAGCATCTGAGGGTCACAGGGTGATGCTGAAGGGTCAGCAATGAGACACCTAGGGTGCACTGTTCAGAAACCACCTTCCCAGGCGGAGTGGCTGAACTCGGCCGCCTCTCGGAGGCTGGTGGCAGATCATGGCCTCTTCCCGTATTCCCGTTTCCCAGGTCTAGGAGGGGGCTCAGAATGGCCGATCTGACTCTGTGAGCCACGTAGGTGAGTCGCTTTACGGCCTCACCACGTGCGTGGACGTCTCCCTGAGAGACCCACAAGGACACCACGGCAGAGGAGAGAGGTCGGGGCCCTGCATGTGGGTGTTAGGAAGTGTCACTTAGACGTGATTGCGCTCGTGGGAGACGGGGAGCCCTCAGTGGACACGCTGCTGTCTGGGTTGGAGTTGGCTACAGAAACCTTCCGAGGGCCTCCTGGCTCGAGTCAAAGTTTACCATGTAGAATGTGGGGCCCGGAGATCTCTGACATAGACATTGTCTGTTCTAGAATTGACCTTGATGTGCAAGGGACGTGAGCATCCTATCGAGGTGTTATTTTCCAGATCAGCATTGATCAGGAGCCACCGTTGTGTACAGAGCCGTGCTGGGGGTGTGCAAACCAACGTGCCTCCCTTGTGTACAGTGCCGTGCTGGGAGTGTGCAAACCAACGTGCCTCCCTTGTGGACAGAGCCGTGCTGGGGGTGTGCAAACCAACGTGCCTCCCTTGTGTACAGAGCCGTGCTGGGGGTGTGCAAACCAACGTGCCTCCCTTGTGGACAGAGCCGCGCTGGGGGTGTGCAAACCAACGTGCCTCCCTTGTGGACAGAGCCGCGCTGGGAGTGTGCAAACCAACGTGCCTCCCTTGTGGACAGAGCCGCGCTGGGGGTGTGCAAACCAACGTGCCTCCCTTGTGTACAGAGCCGCGCTGGGGGTGTGCAAACCAACGTGCCTCCCTTGTGTACAGAGCCGTGCTGGGGGTGTGCAAACCAACGTGCCTCCCTTGTGGACAGAGCCGTGCTGGGGGTGTGCAAACCAACGTGCCTCCCTTGTGGACAGAGCCGTGCTGGGGGTGTGCAAACCAACGTGCCTCCCTTGTGGACAGAGCCGTGCTGGGGGTGTGCAAACCAACGTGCCTCCCTTGTGGACAGAGCCGTGCTGGGGGTGTGCAAACCAACGTGCCTCCCTTGTGGACAGAGCCGTGCTGGGGGTGTGCAAACCAACGTGCCTCCCTTGTGGACAGAGCCGTGCTGGGGGTGTGCAAACCAACGTGCCTCCCTTGTGGACAGAGCCGTGCTGGGGGTGTGCAAACCAAAGTGCCTCCCTTGTGTACAGTGCCGTGCTGGGGGTGTGCAAACCAACGTGCCTCCCTTGTGTACAGAGCCGTGCTGGGAGTGTGCAAACCAACGTGCCTCCCTTGTGTACAGAGCCGTGCTGGGAGTGTGCAAACCAACGTGCCTCCCTTGTGTACAGAGCCGTGCTGGGGGTGTGCAAACCAACGTGCCTCCCTTGTGTACAGTGCCGTGCTGGGGGTGTGCAAACCAACGTGCCTCCCTTGTGTACAGAGCCGTGCTGGGAGTGTGCAAACCAACGTGCCTCCCTTGTGTACAGAGCCGTGCTGGGGGTGTGCAAACCAACGTGCCTCCCTTGTGTACAGAGCCGTGCTGGGGGTGTGCAAACCAACGTGCCTCCCTTGTGGACAGAGCCGTGCTGGGGGTGTGCAAACCAACGTGCCTCCCTTGTGGACAGAGCCGTGCTGGGGGTGTGCAAACCAACGTGCCTCCCTTGTGTACAGAGCCGTGCTGGGGGTGTGCAAACCAACGTGCCTCCCTTGTGTACAGAGCCGTGCTGGGGGTGTGCAAACCAACGTGCCTCCCTTGTGTACAGAGCCGTGCTGGGGGTGTGCAAACCAACGTGCCTCCCTTGTGTACAGAGCCGTGCTGGGAGTGTGCAAACCAACGTGCCTCCCTTGTGTACAGAGCCGTGCTGGGGGTGTGCAAACCCACGTGCCTCCCTTGTGTACAGAGCCGTGCTGGGAGTGTGCAAACCCACGTGCCTCCCTTGTGTACAGAGCCGTGCTGGGGGTGTGCAAACCAACGTGCCTCCCTTGTGTACAGTGCCGTGCTGGGGGTGTGCAAACCAACGTGCCTCCCTTGTGGACAGAGCCGTGCTGGGGGTGTGCAAACCAACGTGCCTCCCTTGTGGACAGAGCCGTGCTGGGGGTGTGCAAACCAACGTGCCTCCCTTGTGTACAGTGCCGTGCTGGGGGTGTGCAAACCAACGTGCCTCCCTTGTGGACAGAGCTGTGCTGGGGGTGTGCAAACCAACGTGCCTCCCTTGTGTACAGAGCCGTGCTGGGGGTGTGCAAACCAACGTGCCTCCCTTGTGGACAGAGCCGTGCTGGGGGTGTGCAAACCAACGTGCCTCCCTTGTGGACAGAGCCGTGCTGGGGGTGTGCAAACCAACGTGCCTCCCTTGTGGACAGAGCCGTGCTGGGGGTGTGCAAACCAACGTGCCTCCCTTGTGGACAGAGCCGTGCTGGGGGTGTGCAAACCAACGTGCCTCCCTTGTGGACAGAGCCGTGCTGGGGGTGTGCAAACCAACGTGCCTCCCTTGTGTACAGAGCCGTGCTGGGGGTGTGCAAACCAACGTGCCTCCCTTGTGTACAGAGCCGTGCTGGGGGTGTGCAAACCAACGTGCCTCCCTTGTGTACAGAGCCGTGCTGGGGGTGTGCAAACCAACGTGCCTCCCTTGTGTACAGAGCCGTGCTGGGAGTGTGCAAACCAACGTGCCTCCCTTGTGTACAGAGCCGTGCTGGGGGTGTGCAAACCAACGTGCCTCCCTTGTGTACAGAGCCGTGCTGGGAGTGTGCAAACCAACGTGCCTCCCTTGTGTACAGTGCCGTTCTGGGGGTGTGCAAACCAACGTGCCTCCCTTGTGTACAGAGCCGTGCTGGGGGTGTGCAAACCAACGTGCCTCCCTTGTGTACAGAGCCGTGCTGGGAGTGTGCAAACCAACGTGCCTCCCTTGTGTACAGAGCCGTGCTGGGGGTGTGCAAACCAACGTGCCTCCCTTGTGTACAGAGCCGTGCTGGGGGTGTGCAAACCAACGTGCCTCCCTTGTGTACAGAGCCGTGCTGGGGGTGTGCAAACCAACGTGCCTCCCTTGTGGACAGAGCCGTGCTGGGGGTGTGCAAACCAACGTGCCTCCCTTGTGTACAGAGCCGTGCTGGGGGTGTGCAAACCAACGTGCCTCCCTTGTGTACAGAGCCGTGCTGGGGGTGTGCAAACCAAAGTGCCTCCCTTGTGTACAGAGCCGTGCTGGGAGTGTGCAAACCAACGTGCCTCCCTTGTGTACAGAGCCGTGCTGGGGGTGTGCAAACCAACGTGCCTCCCTTGTGTACAGAGCCGTGCTGGGAGTGTGCAAACCCACGTGCCTCCCTTGTGTACAGAGCCGTGCTGGGAGTGTGCAAACCCACGTGCCTCCCTTGTGTACAGAGCCGTGCTGGGGGTGTGCAAACCCACGTGCCTCCCTTGTGTACAGAGCCGTGCTGGGGGTGTGCAAACCAACGTGCCTCCCTTGTGTACAGAGCCGTGCTGGGGGTGTGCAAACCAACGTGCCTCCCTTGTGGACAGAGCCGTTCTGGGGGTGTGCAAACCAACGTGCCTCCCTTGTGTACAGAGCCGTGCTGGGGGTGTGCAAACCAACGTGCCTCCCTTGTGTACAGAGCCGTGCTGGGAGTGTGCAAACCAACGTGCCTCCCTTGTGGACAGAGCCGTGCTGGGAGTGTGCAAACCAACGTGCCTCCCTTGTGGACAGAGCCGTGCTGGGGGTGTGCAAACCAACGTGCCTCCCTTGTGGACAGAGCCGTGCTGGGGGTGTGCAAACCAACGTGCCTCCCTTGTGGACAGAGCCGTGCTGGGGGTGTGCAAACCAACGTGCCTCCCTTGTGTACAGAGCCGTGCTGGGGGTGTGCAAACCAACGTGCCTCCCTTGTGTACAGAGCCGTGCTGGGAGTGTGCAAACCAACGTGCCTCCCTTGTGGACAGAGCCGTGCTGGGGGTGTGCAAACCAACGTGCCTCCCTTGTGGACAGAGCCGTGCTGGGGGTGTGCAAACCAACGTGCCTCCCTTGTGTACAGAGCCGTGCTGGGGGTGTGCAAACCAACGTGCCTCCCTTGTGTACAGAGCCGTTCTGGGGGTGTGCAAACCAACGTGCCTCCCTTGTGGACAGAGCCGTGCTGGGAGTGTGCAAACCAACGTGCCTCCCTTGTGTACAGAGCCGTGCTGGGAGTGTGCAAACCAACGTGCCTCTCTTGTGTACAGTGCCGTGCTGGGGGTGTGCAAACCAACGTGCCTCCCTTGTGTACAGAGCCGTGCTGGGAGTGTGCAAACCAACGTGCCTCCCTTGTGTACAGAGCCGTGCTGGGAGTGTGCAATCCAACGTGCCTCCCTTGTGTACAGAGCCGTGCTGGGGGTGTGCAAACCAACGTGCCTCCCTTGTGGACAGAGCCGTGCTGGGGGTGTGCAAACCAACGTGCCTCCCTTGTGGACAGAGCCGTGCTGGGGGTGTGCAAACCAACGTGCCTCCCTTGTGGACAGAGCCGTGCTGGGGGTGTGCAAACCAACGTGCCTCCCTTGTGTACAGAGCCGTGCTGGGGGTGTGCAAACCAACGTGCCTCCCTTGTGTACAGAGCCGTGCTGGGGGTGTGCAAACCAACGTGCCTCCCTTGTGTACAGTGCCGTGCTGGGGGTGTGCAAACCAACGTGCCTCCCTTGTGTACAGAGCCGTGCTGGGGGTGTGCAAACCAACGTGCCTCCCTTGTGTACAGAGCCGTGCTGGGGGTGTGCAAACCAACGTGCCTCCCTTGTGTACAGTGCCGTGCTGGGGGTGTGCAAACCAACGTGCCTCCCTTGTGTACAGAGCCGTGCTGGGGGTGTGCAAACCAACGTGCCTCCCTTGTGGACAGAGCCGTGCTGGGGGTGTGCAAACCAACGTGCCTCCCTTGTGGACAGAGCCGTGCTGGGGGTGTGCAAACCAACGTGCCTCCCTTGTGTACAGAGCCGTGCTGGGGGTGTGCAAACCAACGTGCCTCCCTTGTGTACAGAGCCATGCTGGGGGTGTGCAAACCAACGTGCCTCCCTTGTGGACAGAGCCGTGCTGGGGGTGTGCAAACCAACGTGCCTGTGCTCGGCCCCTGCAGAGCCTGCCACTTGCTCCTTCCATTACCGTTCATGGAACACTGGCCTCGACATGTTGCTATACGTGTTCTGTGTGCACATATACTTGGAACTGAACAAAATCAAACAGGTTTCTTGCCTGTAGGACTTGTCAGAAACTTTAATGTACAAATGTTCATTGACATCTCCTTAAGCAAAGGGAGGTTGGCTGGGACCGGCTGTGGGGGACTTAGATGCCTAGCATGATGGTTTGAAAACATATTTTGCAAATTCTTTGACACACCCCCACCCAAGAGTTGGAGCCTTTCTCCCGACCCCGCACGTGGGCTGGACTGAGTGACCTGCCCTGCGGAGCAGAACGTGGTGGAGGTGACGCTCTGTGACGTGACTCCGGGGCTCGGGCAGGCAGGAACAGCTGCTGCTGGGGGTCTCTTGGATCACTTGCTCCGGGGGACGCCAGCTGGCGAGAGGTGCGTCCTGGGAGGAACTGAAGCCGCCTCCAGCTGCGAGAGGGAGCCCCTGTGAGGGTGCGGCAGAGCCCCCCGCCCCAGCTGGGCTTTCAGATGCCACAGCCTGGGCTGCAGCCTCGTGGCAGAGCCGAAGCAGCCCTGCCGAGTGGCTCCCAGGCCCCGAGCCGTGGACACTGGGGACAGTAAACGGCGGTTACCGTTAAGTCGCCAAGTCATCCTGAACAGTGGCCCCCAGTAGGCCGGGCGTGGGGGTCTGGGCTTGTCCAGTGGGGTGGGGGGTGCCGGTCACTATGCAGGGGTGTGTGTGGGGCCGGGGGAGATGGCCGGGGCAGGGGAGCGGGAGGGTCCCCTGCCAGGACATTCCGTGTCCGGGGTGTCTGGCCCAGTTGGCCCTCACCCCTGCACACAGGCTGTGCCGGCAGAGGTGTCTGCGGGAGCCCGGGCGCAGGTGAGCCAGGGCCGCTGCCGGGCAGCTCTGCTCCCGTGGGCTGCTCCATCCCGGCCCGCCCGTCTGCGGAGCGTGGGGCTCGTGCCTGCGAGCACAACCTCGCCTGTGCCCCGGCTTGCGCGGTGACCCCTGCGGTGTGTTTGCTGTGGAAGCACGTTCTTAACACCGGTGCTCTCTTGTGTTAACGTTTCCATAGAGAATTCTGAAGACTGTGGTGCTCTGTGCCGGCACGGCACAAGGCCGGCAGCAGAGAGGCGCAGGGTCGGGGCAAAGGCCTGGAGGAGCCCTGGGCTCCTGTGGGTGGAACCGAGAACCGCGTGGGCCGGTGGAGGAGGCAGCTGGAAGCAGCAGACCGTGAGCCAGAGTCCTCGCTGTCCGGACGGTGTCCCCGGGACGGCAGGTGCCGGCGAGGAGGGGGAAAAACCGGAGCCTCGTGGCCACTGCCAGCTCGTAGGACGGGGCAGCCGGCATGGAAACCGCCAGCAGCTCCTCAAAATGCTCAACGTGCAGCGACCACGTGACCCAGCACTTCTACTCCTAGGTGAGAATCGAAAACCTACGTCCCCACAAAACCCGGGCCCGGCATTAGGCACGACAGCCAAAAGGCGGGCACAGAAGTCCGTCACTGGACAAGCAGGTAAACAAAACGCCGTCTATCCGCTCAGCGCCGTGAGGCCACGTGAGCAGGAAGGACGCACTGACGTCGCTGTGACGTGGATGAGCCACGGAACGTCCTCCGCGAGGGAGGCTGGTCGCACAGAGCCACGTGGTGTTGCCCTGTTTTCGTGCAGTGTGTGCCGTGGGCGACTGCGTGGAGACCGGGGGGTCCGGGGCTGCCCAGGGCAGGGGCTGGGGAGTGACAGTTGCTGACCATGGGCTTCCTTTTCGTGCCATGAAAATGTGCTACAGCCTGTGACACGCAAAAGGCCACTGACCTGCTGCTTTAAATGGGTGAATTTCACGGTGTGTGACCTTTTTCCCCGATGAAGCTGTTGGAGAAAGAAAAGGGGAGGGAGGGGTCTGCAGGGAGCGGCAGAGCCGGGTCCAGGTGGAAACAGGGACGTGGGAGGCGGACGGCGCGGAGTGACCCGCTCCCAGCTTGCCGCGGTTTCGATTTCGCTTGAGGAGACTTTGCACGAAGGGCGGGTTGGGGGCTCTTCCTGCCGGGCAGTGGAGACAGACTGAGAGGCCGCGTGTGTCTGTGTGTCCTGGTGGCATTTTCTTTAACCAAAACGATGGAGGTTCCCCGGGCGCCCGGAGCTTGGATTGTCTCGGGTCTGACAAGGAGGCGCCAGTCCTGCTTTCCGAGTGTGCGGCCCCACGATCGAGGCGCGTCTTTGCCGTCAAGAGTGGCGTCGGCAGGCGATGGGAATCATTCTGTCTCATCCGGGGGAAGGGTGGCAGCAGGCCTGGGGCTCGGACTGTGGACTGTGTCACTGTGACCCCGCAGCGGCGGTGACTAGAGCGAGTTTCCAAGTAGACACTCGTGAGTGGGGGGAGAGGGGCCTCCGTGGGCCGTGAGCCCCGAGCTGAGGCCGTCCTGGCCCAGCCGCCCGGCCACGCTCCAGCCCTGAGGAGGGTCACGCTGGGGAGGAGTCGGCAGGATCGAGGAGGGACGGGAGCCAGCGGGCGGCACGCAGGTTCAGCACCGCGGGAAGAGGAGAGTCACCGGTAAGTCAAGGCGCAGACGTCACACAGGGTGATGGCTTCAAGTGAGAATTGCTAATCATGAGTTTTTCAGTTTCTAGAAAAATTTCAGGAGCTCAGAAGGCTTCAGAGTCCAGAGCTCACGACTGGGGCGAGCTCAGAGGATGACGTGGGCCACCACTGGCTTGGGTTTAGTGGTTCATGTAGGAGGTCGAGGCTCGTCCCACTCATCTCCAGGGACGCGTCACAGCAGATTTGCTCTTTGAGCTGCTGGTACGGAAAGCGGAGAGTTCGGGTCTCACAGGGGTTGCTGCCCCCCCAGGGCCCTGCTCGGCCGAGGGCTGCCTGAGCCTCTGAGTCTGCAAATCAGTCTATTTGTTTCCGTTTTTCAAACATTTGTGTTTATTACGGAAGTGACTTTTTTCATAGAATTCTGAAGACTTTCTTCTTTGAAGGAGAGGAGGGTTTTGGATGATCTGTGATTCTTATGTCGACGTGCCCGTCCTGTGTGAAGCCCCAGAGTGGGTCTCATCTGGGGTTGGAGTGACGTGGTTGGTCACTCGGTCCACTTGGCAGCCGCCATGTCCCCGGCCAGTCCCGTGACAGCCTGGGCTCCTCCTGGCGCGGTGTCTCCTGGGCATGAGATTCAGCCGTAACTTCTGAGACAAGCCTTTGGCTGTGGATTTCATGGGCCAGTCAAGTTCCCTCCCCATCTGATTGAAACCTGCTCACTTTTAATTTTGCAAAAAAACCCCAAAAAACAAAAAACTAAAACAAATAAAGCCACAGCAGACGTCACTGCCATCACCATTCGTGGGGCGTGACCGCTGGCAGAGTCCATGTCCAGGACACGCCCCTGAGGCCAAGGCCCCGCGGGCACAGCACCGGTGGCTCCTCCGCGTGCCTGAGTGGCAGCAGAGCACAGCCAGGTCCCCGGCTGTGGCCGCTGGTCTGTGCCGCGTCTAGACGGCAGCCCACCGCCGGCCTCACGGCCCCTGGCAGACCCCGGGGGCTGAGAGCATGGCTGGCCCCGCACTCTCGGGGGGCTGTGTGTGAGACTCGGGGTGTCCTCCCCAGGAGGCTCGTCCGCCCCGACAGACGGGTGTGGGGCTGTGGCCCCCAAGACCCGCACCCAACCACCACGGGGTCCGCAGGACAACTCCATGGAGCGTTGGCTCACTGCACGCATATCTGGGGGGCTCCCGCGACACACTGGACGCTCACGCAAAACAGGAAGCAGGTCGTTCTGCAGACTGAGCGTGTGCAGCAGCCCGGGGAGCGTCGCGGCCGCGGGACTGGGCAGGGGAGCCGCACCCGATTCCCGACAGCCCGGCCCGTTCCGTGGAAGAGGCGCGAAGGCCAGAAGGGAGCAGGTCTCCGTCCAGGGGTCGGGGCAGAGCCCAGCAAGTCGACCTTCTGCTGTTCGCTTCGGGAGTCTAGTGTGTGGCCACGATGTCTGCGTTAGAATTTGTCGGCTGCTCTGAGTTTTCCGAGGACGCGTGCAGTGGGTTTCCTGGGTCCCGGTGCCAGACGGAGTGAGAGGAACTGGGGCCCGTGCACGCCGGCTCTGTGCGCCGCTGCTCCGTCCACACCTCGCGGCTCCCGGGGTTCTTGACCCGGCCCCCCAGACCCCGGGCTCTCGATCCTGTGCCGTCCGAGCAAAGCGGGCCCAAGTGGAGGCGGCTACTGCTGCCAACAGCTGCCCAGAGACAGACCCATGGCCTGTCTGGAGCAGATTCCTGAGAAAGTGAAGTAGCTGCTGTGTGACACCCCGAGGCTGCAGAAATAGGAGAACTGGTCCACCTCCGCGGTGCCTGGGGGGGCCGCGCCCGGGTCGCAGCTGCAGGGCGACCGTTTCCTCTTTGGGTCACAGAGCTGCGGTTCACTCCTGCTAAGAGGGCGCCAGGCCCCGTCCGAGACGCTTCATCCCTGACAGTGCTGGGCGCCGAGGCTGCTCCCGGCCTCCCTCCTTGTGTGCACGTTCCCAGCTTCACAACGTGTACACGGCATTCACTCTTCCATCTCCCCCGGTCAGTCCCCATCTCTCCCCGGAGGTGGTCATTGTTACAAGTGTCTTGTGTCTTTCCAGACGTCTTCTGTGCCGGGGCGTCACCATAGGTCACGGCAGCCTCCAACTCCTGGGCTCAAGTGATCCTCCCGCCTCAGCCTCCCGAGTAGCTGGGACTAGAGGCGCCACCACCATGCCCGGCTAATTTTTATATTTTGGTGGAGAGACTGGGTCTCACTATTGCTCAGGCTGGCCTCAGGCGATCCTCCCGCCCCGGCCTCCCGGGGTGCTGGGGTCACAGGCGTGAGCCACCGCGCCTGCCCTCGGAGGTCTTTCGTGCATGTAAAGTTCAATACAAATAGATAGCCCCCAACTTTTACACAAATTGCAGCATGTTATATACACTTTTCTGCATATCACTTTTAAATTTTTAAAATTTTCTTTCATTTTTATAATAGATGTTATTTTTAGGACAGGTTTTAGATGTACAGAAAAATCAAGAGGATAGTAGAGAAAGTTCTCTCATACCCCACGCCCAGTTTCTCTTGGTCGGACCGGGGCTCCGGGCTGGAAGGGGAGGACGGCAGAGGCCAAGTGCCAGCTGCATCGTCACACCCGGGACACACACACCAGCGTGACCTGCCACTGCTGACGCCGGCTGTGGCCCCTTGGCCGAGGTGCTGGCCGGTTTCCCCGGCAACATTCCTCTTCCACGTCCCCCCCACGCGGCACCCTGGGGAAGGAGGCTGCCACGCACGGCCCACACTTCAGGGCTGCAGATTCTTTTTAGTTTAATGTCATGTCCTGGGGAACTTGTTCCTTTGGGTCTCTGCACAGTGTCCCACTGTGTGCACAAGCCACACACATCTGTGATTCTGTTAAATGCTGCGAAGGCTCCGCACCGGGGTCATGCCGTGGCGTGCGGGGGAGGGTGCTGGGCCAGGTCCTCAAACGCTCGGCTTTCGCTGTACGGATACTGCATGGACAACTGTGTCTCAGCATAGTCTTAAGTTTTCATTTCTCTTATTATAAATGACTTTGAGCATTTCTTACAGGTCCAAGGGCCATTTTTTATTTCTCTTTTTTGGCAAACTCTTTGTTCACTTATCTGGAGAGTTCTTTCTAGGTAGAGATTAGCTCTTCATCTGTGATACTAACGGCTTGTATATTTTCCCTGCATGTCATCTGTCTTTTAACTCCGTGTTGCTGTAGTTGTTTGGGCGACGGAAAAAGTATTTTAGGCAAACAATTTTCATCTTACGGCTTCTGGATTTGGTGTCATAGTATTAAAGGCCTCCCCACTCTAGATTACAAAGGACTTTTCCTACGTTTCCTTCTAGTACTATTATTGTTTTGCTCCCTAACACTTACGTTTTGAGCCTTCTAGAATCCTGCCAGTGTCTGGTGTGAGCTATGCGTCCAATTTAAGGTGTTGACCCAGTTGTCTGGGTATGATTTATGAATAGTCCGTCTGTCCACCACTGATTTGTCACACACTAGCATCTCACACGTAGCTGGGCTTTTCCTGAACTATATTCTGCTCTGTGCGTCTGGCCCGGCAGGTGCCAGGAAGGAGTTGCCGCCATGTGTCCGCTGTGCAGGTGGGGACCTCGCGATGGCCCTGGTCACCCCACGGTGGCCCCAGCCCCGATGACTCCCGGGCTCCTCCCCCTCCCGTTGGAGACAGCTGGTGAGGAACAGCTGCAGATAAAGGGTCTGAGTTTCTTATCTGTGTGCTCCAGTCTCACAAGATACGGCCCTATCTGGGGCTCCCAGAGAGCCATGTGGCACCAACAGTGGTGACACTAATCTCTGAAGAGGAACAGTTTTCTGTGGAGGAACTTCACGAGATGGTTCTTTGACTCGAGGCTGAAGCTCAAGAGCCGTCCCGGCTTCTGCTTCCCTCACGCCCCTCCCCCGGCTGCCATCCCCCCTCCGCTCACCTGGGGACAGGGCGTCAGCGCAGGTGCCGGCCCCCGGGACCCCGACCCTCCCGGGCGGAGGGGCTGCTCGCCTCTCAGACCACTTTGCTGCCCGTCTCCATCCGCCCAACTCATCTTGGCTCCTCGCGGCAGGGCTGGGCCGGCTCCTCAGCACCTCGGGCTCAGAGCTGCGTCTGACTGAACAGGGAACCGGCTCGGGGACGTTGCGGTTTTTAGACTATTTTGTGAATTGCATTTGTTCTGGCTCAGGAGGAGCTGCCTGCCTGTCCACTGTCACTTAACCCTAAAGCAGGTGGCGTGGCGGGGGGCACCGTGGTGCACAGCCTCACTTGTCTGTGGGTTGTTGCCCATCGCAGGTGGCCAGGGCTGCCTGGCCTCCGGGGACCCTCCTGGGCCCTCACGGCCCCCATTCTCCACCCCCACCCCCACCCCCACCCCGGGCCTGTCCTGGGCAAAACCAGAGGCCAGTGTTGCTCTTCCTCCTCCTGGCACCTCCCTGAGCCTCTTTCCTCGTCCCAGCTCATGCTCAGCTGACCCTGGTGTGTTGGTGACTCACGGCTCAGGTGTTAGAAGGCGGCTTCCTTCCCGGGGACCTTGGCGTCTATGAGCAGACCCGGGGCACCGATGAGCACCACACTCACCCCGGTCCCCGCCGGCTGCTGGCCCTGGTCCAGTGGAGGTGACCACTGGGAGGCCTCCGGGGTCTGGGGGGACACGCACGTCCCACCCCAGGTGGCTGTGACGAGGCCACAGGTCGGGACGAGGAAGAGACCCACGTCTTCTCCCGGACTCAGGTGCCCTTTGGCCGTGAGCACCCAGGTCTGTGCGGCGCAGAGCCGTGGTCTGGGGAAGGGCCACCCCCCACACCATGGCGCTGTCAGCACGCTGCGTGGACAGGGCCCGGCACACACCACAGGCCGCTTTCATACATGCACGGCTGACGTGCACTCGGCACGTGCTGCGCCGTCTCTGCCACCCCAGCCAGGGCTGCCGCGTGGGTGAGATGTAAGGGGGCGGGTGATGGGTCCCAGTCGGACTTTGTCCGAGTTCTGTCTCATTAGGGAGTAACTAGGCCGTCGGGTCAAACACACCGCGCTGCCGGCATGATGAGTGACGACAAATTCCTTCAGCAGAGAAACGTGAAACTTTAAAGGCCCTCGGAGCCTCCTCTGCGGTGGGGCTGCCGGCGAGGGCGGGGACTGGTCGCAGTGGGGGCTGGTGGGGGGGGGCGGGCTGCTCAGTGCTGGGGCCACAGCAGGGATCCAACCCCCCGCCAGTGCCCTGGCAGCCGCAGCAGCCCGGCCGCATTCTCGCTTCCTGTTCCCTATGTGCATGATCGCAATGTCAGGGAACGAAAAGGAAAAGTGGGGTGGATGTGGCGGAGCAGGAACGAGGATGCCCTTTCCTGGAGGATGATGCCTGGTCGGATGACTTGTCCCCCGGGAATGTGCGTCGGAGCCAGAGGAATGGAAGGAATTAGCTGGATGTGAGAAGACCCTTGTGCCGCGTCCCTGGGGACTCTCGTGGAGCTTATTCTGGATCCGCTCTCTCCTCCCTTGGCTGATGAGGCTCAGAACTTCACTCCCCAACTTGGATGTCAGGGCTCCTCCTGCGGGGCCGAGGCCACTGGCTGCTGTGGTGGCCGTGCCCTGTGTCCACCAGCGCAAGGCCAGAGCTTAAAATCCACCCGGGGTCGTGGGGAGCAGCCGCGCCCGCAGCTGGAGCCGCATTTGAGCCAAAATAGAAGCGCGGAGAAGAAATTCAGCACCTTCTCTCCTCGAGGGCAGAGTGTCGGCTGCGCAGCTCCTGTCACTCAGGAGCACGTGTATCCCCGCGGGTCTAGCAGTGGACTCAGCAGACGGCGTCCCAGCCCTCGCAGACCTGTGTTCTGTCAGGGCAGAGGGACAAGCAAGCGAGCAGAGTGCCATGTGCCGGGCCGCCGGGGCTGGCTGTTTCTGGGTGTGCGTGGAGAGGGGTGGTCCCTGCTTCCGCGGGCCTTTGAGGCTGAGGGCTGGGAGGCAGCTGCTCCAGCGTTGGACCCAGAGCCAGTGCCTGGGGCTGTGACAACGGGGAAGGGGGGGTGAGGGACGGCCACAGGGTGTGTGCTGGGCCTGACGGCCACCCATTCTAAGGGGCCCTGTGCTGTTCTTCCAGGCTGGCACTGTTTCCAGCTCGTCTCACGAACATGATCCTTGAACGCCAAGTTTGAAGGGGAGTCAGGTGGGGAGAGAATTCAAAGCTCTGACTGGAGCCCAGAAATGCAGGCCTGGATTTGGTGGGAAATTTAGAGCCGTTATGCAGGTGCAGACCCGGCCCCTTCCCCAGGACGGCCATACACTCAGCTCGCCTAGGTGGGGTTGCGAATGGCAAAGAAAAATGGGCATCAAGATTAGATGTCTTTTTCAGCTGAATTTTAAGGCCAGTGTTGTTCAAGTTTTCCAAATTAATTTTATGAGGTTATTATTTAGATTAACACAAAAGTCTGCTGCAAACAATCCAAAGATGCCTATACCTCACTTTCTTTTATGAATATAGATGTGTTACTTCCAAATGAAATATTTGTGAATAAAATCTAGTCTTGGATAAAAAGTATAATACACTGTATTAATTATCTGTTATTGTATGACAGATTACTCCACAATGCAGTAGCTTAACTTAGTAAGTTGTTAGCGCACAGTTGCTGTGGGTCGGCGTCTCTGCACGCCCTGCCTGGGCCCACTGGCTCGGGACTGTCTCCAGGCTCCACTGGGGCGGGATTTGCTTCCGAGCTTGGGTGACTTGCTGGGTGCTGCTGGAGTCCCCAGGGCTGCTCCCCTAAGGGCCCAGGGTCCCCGCTGGCTGACTGCAGGGGTGGGGGGGGTCTCGCCCCCAGGCAGCCGGCAGGGGAGACCGAGGGAGGGTGCGTGGCTGTGAGCAAGTCTTGGGGGTGACATCCATCACTTTCACCATCATGTTTGTCAGCAGGCCCAGCCCACACGCAGGGGAGGAAATTCCAAAGGGCGTGAACACCGCAGAGCCGCTGTCACACGTGCTGAGTGAGCACAGCTGCTCTGGCCATGCGTTAGGGTGGGTCTGTGACATCATCAACACAACTCATCACCTCTACAACTTGTGCAGAATTACATGAGCGTATCAATATATGTTGAAAAGACATTTAATGTAAGTTAACAACCATTCCCAATTTTTTTAAAAAAACCCTGTAAGTAATATGGGAATAGAATGAAACTACTTAAATGTAATAAAACCAACCTACAAAACCCCTTTCAGTTAAGTTGGGGAGCTGGACAGTGATGCCTTAGTCACTATTGTTTAAGATTATGTTGGATGTTGTAAAATGCATCACAATAAAACAAAATGAGTTATACGGTATGAAATTCAAAAGTAAAAATAAAGCTACCGCTTTTGTGCTTATGATATGAAGGTGTATCTGGAAAATACAAGAGATACTAGTAACAAACTACTGAAATTAATTAGTAATTTGGTTAAGTGGCTGGATAGAAAATAGATGTATAAAAACCAATAACTTAAAAACAAAACAATGCGACAACAAAAAACCTAATAGCTTTTTTCTATATATCTACCTATCTACATACAGACATCTTTGTCTATCTATCTGTCTATCTATTTAAACCACTCTGTTGGTTCTGTTTCTCTGAAAAACACTGACTAATACACAGTCTAATAAACAATCAGATATTTGAGCTGTTGCCACTACAGGAAAGATAGAGGCTGGCGTTTGAGCTCAGCTGGGTTTAATTACCAGGTGGAAACAAACAAATTAATACTCTTCAGAGTAACGTATCAGAATTCAGAATATATATCATTTATCGTGTCCAGTATATAGTCCAAAATTCCTAGACATATGAAGAAACAAAAATATGTGACTCATGCTAAAAACAAAAAAAAGTCCATTACTGGAGACGGACCCCAAGATGATCCAGATGTTAAAATTAGCAGACAAAAATTTCAAGGCAAAAAGAACAAATTGGGAGGCATCGATGTATCAGACTTCAGTGACTGTGAAATAGTGTCTCATTATAGGTTTAATTGGCAATTGCTAATGGTTAATGAGAGTCAGCATCTTTTCACATGCTTAGTAGCCATTCATTTATCAGACCTGTTCAAATCTTGTGCCCATTTTAAAATTGGGTTGTCTTTTGATTATAGAGTTTTAAGAATTCTCTATACATTTTTTTATATAATATCCTTTAAAAATAATATTCTTTTATAAAATATTTTGTATAATATGTTCTTTTAATGCACATTCTTTTATAGAATCCTGTACGAAGAATTTTATATTACAAATCCTTTTTAAAATATGTAATTTGTATCTTCTAGTCTGTGGCTTATGTTTTCATTTATTCAGTGGTGTCTTTTGAAATGCAAAAGTTTTCGTTGTGATGCAGTCTAATTTATCAATTTGTTCTTTTAAGGATGTGGTTTTGGTGTTGTATTTCAGAACTCTCTGTCTAGTATAAGGTCACGAAGATTTTTCTGCTACATTTCTTCTAAAAGTTTTATAGATTTAGCCATTACATTTAGGTCTATAATATCTTTTGAGTTATTTTGTGTGTACGTGCTTGGTGGGAAGAAAGGGTCTACATTCATCTTTTTTGCATATGGACATCCAATTTTCCCAGCATCATTTGTTGAAAAGATTATCATTTCTCCAGTGATTGCCTTGACACCTTTGTTGACAATCAATTGACTATAAATGTAAGAGTTTATTTCTGGACTCTCAGTTCTGTTCCACTGATCTACAAGTCTATCTGTCCTTAATGCCAGTTCCAATGGCAGTTGGACAGTTCCAATGCTGTCTTGATCACTGTGGCTTTGTGGTTAGTGTTGAAGTTAGGAAACTATAAGTCTTACAACTTTGTTCTCCTTACTCCAAATGGTTTTGGTGTTCCAGATCTTTGTAGTTCCATATACATTTTAGGGTTATCTTGCTATTTTCTGAAAAAGAGCCTGTGGGGATTTCAATATGGATTGCATTCAGTTTGCAGATTGACTTGAGGAGAATTGCCTTCTAACAATATCGAATCTTCCAGTCCACGAACACGGGCTGTCTCTCCATTTATTTGGATACTTTTAATGTCTCTCAGCAATATTTTGTAGTTTTCAGGGTACAATTCTTGGACTTCTTTTGTTAAATTCATTCTTAAGATTTTTTCCATTTTGATGCTGTTGTGAATGGAAATTGTTTCTTAATTTTCTTGTTTGTTGCTGTTATACAGAGCTATAAGTGACGGTATATAGAAATACAGTCAATTTATGAAATCTTGTATTCAATGATCTTGCTGAACTTGTTTATTAGTTAAATTGTGTTTTTGATGGCGTTCTCAGAAACATTATTTGCACATGAAAATAATCTCCAAATAAGGACAGTTTTATGTCTTCCTCTCTAATACAGATGCCTTTCTTTTATTTATTTTGCCTGATTGCATTGGCTACAACCTCCAGTACAATGTTGAATAGAAGTGGTGACAGTGGACATTCTGTCCTTATTCCTGATCTTAGAGAAAAAATTGTAGTCAATCTTTCATCATTAAGTATTATGTTAGTTTTAGGTTTTACACAGATACCCTTTGTCACATTGAGGAAGTTTTCCTTCCATTCCTAGTTTGTGGAGACATTTTATCATGAAAGATGTTGGATATTTTCAAATGCTTTTTCTGAGTCTATTGAGATGATCATGTGGTTTTTGTTATTTGTTTTATAAATGATGTATTCCATTAATCAAGTGTTGGATGTTAAGCCAATATTTGGATGTTAGGGTACAAATCCCCCTTGGACATGAAGTATTTTACATGTTGCTGGATTCAGTTTGTTGATATTTTGTTAGGGATTTTTGTATCTATGTTCATGAGGGTATTGGCCTGTGGTTTTCTTACCTTGTGATGTCTTTGGCTATGATATAAGGACAATACTGGCCTCATCGGATGAATTGGGAGCTATCCCCTCCTCCTCTGTTTTCATAAACAGTTTGTGAAATTGGTATTAATTCTTTCATCATTTGCTAGAATTCACCAATAAAACTGGCCTTTCCTTATAGGATGATTTTAATTATTAATTCAATGTCTTTACTTGTTACAAGTCTATTTAGAATATATTCTTTCTTGAGTCAGGCTTGGTAATTTGTGCCTTTCCAGGAATTTGTCCATTTCATCTAAGCTGTTTAATTTTTGTCATAAAGTTGTTCATAGTATTATTTTGTAATCCTTTTAATGTGTGCAGGGTCAGTAGGGATGACCCTGCTTTGCTCCTGGTCTTGATCATCTGCACCCTTCCTTCCCCCTCACGCTGCCTGCACTTCCCACACCAGCCGCTCGCCTCGGCCCCATCTTCTAGCCGGGTCCCCGCAGCTCCCTTTGCGTGGCTGTCTGACGTGGGCTTCCTGGCCACGTGACGTGATACAGCTGCCCACCTGATGCAGAGGCTGGCATTGCAAAGGGCTCAGTAGGTTTTGGCTTCTCTTCCTTTTTATCTCCCTTGACTCTGGGTCCACCAGGACTTTGGCAAACACCCCATGTGGTCCGGGCAGGAGAGCCCCGCGCTCTTCCCCAGAGTGGAGTGTCCAGCCCACACCCAGCAGTGCTATGGTCCAGGTGCATCAGCACAGCGCTCCCTCCTCCATGCTGGCTGCTTGGACTGACGGCCGGTGTGGAGCTGGGGCTGGAGTGTGGGTGGTGGGTGGTCGTCTTGGGTGGCAGGTCAGGGCATGGGAGGGGGCCGGTTGTCAGCCTCGATGCCATGCTGGTGCTTGTGCCCTGTCTCTCCTGTGCTGGCCCCAGGCGCACTGAACCTGGCCCCAGCGCACCCTCCCTGGCTCCAGTTTCCAGGATGGGGGGTGGCACGGTGAGAGCCCAGCAGACCTGGGAGAACACTTCGCCAGTGAGGACCACCCAGACTAATGCTCATATCTCTGCTTTTCTGTGTTCCTGTTCTTTAAGGAGCCATGAGGAAAATGTTATTTGAATCGAATATAATCTCGTTATAGATGTTTCTGGCAAAGAAACATGCCCACCAACTCCTGTTGATTGGTTGGAGCCATGTGGACTTTGGCTTTTGTACTCCTTGTGAACATTTGTCTTCCTATCTAAACTAATTGGGCATAAACAGAGGGACAAAAACTCCCCAAATACGGGAGATGTCAATGGCCTGTTAGGAGCTCCCCTGATCTCTCTTGCAAGAGCAGAAGTGCTTTAGTTTAAGAACAAGGCATCTTGCCCAGGCGTTGAGTTTCAGGTATCTCCAAGTTTGGGGAGCTGCTTGTGAAGACTCTGGGGAGTCTTGCTGGCTCTGTGACGTCCCTCCAGAATCTTCCCACAGCTAAGGTGGCACATCCACAGTGGCGGTCATCACCAGGCCTGTCCAGGTCCTGTCCTGGGAGCCCCAGACCACACACGCCCTGAACGGCAGCCCAGGGGTTCAGTCCCGGCAGGGTTGGCGGGAGCGGGGCCGGCTCTGTGCCATGAGGTCAGGACAGGGAGCCTCTCCTGGGGCCACCTCAGCCTCTCGTCTTCCCCTGCAGCTGCCCTCCCTGGTCTCTGCGCCTGAGCAGGGCTCCTGTGGGTCCCACGTGGTGACAGTGCTGTGAGGTGCCCGGGCTCCCCCTGCGCTGGCGCCTGGTCTTGCCTGTCCAGCTCTTCCCCGACAGAGAAGCGTCTTGTGCTGGGACCTCCTGGCTCCAGTTCCGATCTTTCCCTGCTCGTGGCCCAACTCCAGGACTCAGAAGAACTGAACATGGGGCATGACAGTTTTCTTGGGCCTCTGTCCAGGGAAGTCCAGGCGTGAGCGGGACAGAGCCCCTGGGACACCAGATGGCCCTTTACCCCCCCTGGAAGGGCAGCCCGGGGGGAGGCTCTGTGCTCCTCCACAGGCAGCGCTGGGATGCCAGGCCCCCCCGCGGGTCTGGATTCAGCTTCGTTTCTCCGGAGCTGTGTTACAGAACCATTTCTCCTGCTCAGGAATCCTCCCTTTCTCCTCCTCTGTCAGACTCCAGTTCCGTGGTTTAGGGCAATTCCTCCTGCAGGGATGGTGGCGGCTGATGAGATGGAGACGTTGACACAACTGAGCTCCAGGCAGCAGGGACGTCCCTTCAGCCAGGGGCAGTGGAAGGGAGGGTCTCCCTGAGAACAGGGAGGGTGTCCCGGGGCTCAGAGCTCGCACGGAAGGTGGTCACTGTGGTCCCCACCACGTGGCCTGGGGGACTATGTTGGGACAGCCCAGCGTGTGGCACTGCATGCCGCCTTACCCATACGGCGGTTTCCAGGAGGGTCTAGGTCCTTCTCACGTCACATTGCTTGTCTTGTATCAGTTTTTCTATGCATAATACACAGGCATGTCAGGGAGATGGGAGGGTGTGAAAACGCGTCATAGGAAACGTGGGGTCTCATCTCGCTGCCCCCACGCCCAGCCTGGCTTCCTGCAGCCGCTTACGCACACGGTTTTCTGTCCCAGCTTCTGTTTCTTGGGGCAGAACCATCAGATCTCCATATCATCCTGCTACCTGTGGAGTGTCTTCCTACAAAACCCTTTTCCTTCTCCTTGGACCTTTGTGTGATGTCGCGTGTTCTTCCTCAAGGACGTGTCCCACTTTAAGCTGCCTGTCTCCTGGCTCTGGGCCCCCACAGCTCTCTCTGGGGCAGGGGGTGCGTGTGCTGCTCTGGGTACGGGTGGCCTGTCCCTCCGGTGGTGGACGCTGTCCCAGCCGCCATCCGCCTCTGCGCACCAAGACAGCGGCGCCCAGACGGCTGCGGGGGTTAGCAGAGAGAACATGCACCGAGAAAATAATGAATGGGCAGTTTTTCCAGAACTTGAATTCTGTTGGCTTAAGACATGAACTTTCATGTGTGAAAGCTGAGCTGTGTGTTTTACAAGACCAAAGACACATAAACGTCGTGCGGCGTCAGGAACACCCTGCAGTTCAGCGTGAGGGTCACTGGCCCCGGCTGGCTCTGTGATGATGCTGCTGTTTACATTCCGACCCCAGACTTCCAGCATTCCTTGAATTGCTGGGAACCGGGGGGCTCGAAGACCAGGAGACCAGCGTGAAGTTCAAAACCCTCCCCCACTGTCCACACAGCCGCCACCGGCCCTTTGACTGGGACGTGCTGGGGATGTTGTGCGGAAGCCCCCGGGGCAGGGGTGGCGGGAGGCGACCTGGTGACGGTGGGTTTCGCCCTCCCAGGTGCAGCCGCGAGTCTGGATCTGGGAGGCCCAGGGCAGACATGTCCGCAGGGCCGAGTGTGGCCACGGCTTCCCGCTGCGGACAGCGCAGGGTGGTCAGTGTGCCCCACTGCCGGGGCAGAGACGTGGGGTGCAGGAAGCTCAGGCCTTGGGCAGCCAGAGCCGGGAGACACCTCCGTGCCGGCCGAGGGGTGCCCCGCTGCACACTTGGGGTGGCTCGGGCAGCTGTTGGGCAGACGCGCGTGGTCAGGAGACCTCAGTGGAAGCACAGCTGGGAAAGGAGGGGCGGGAACAGGGGAGAATCGGGGTGCAGCAAACACCCTGGAGGGAGGTGGGGCAAGAGGGCTCTTGTCCAGACCCCCATGTGGGGGAAGCAGCTGAGGTGGGAGCCAGACGGGGGGCGGGGGGCGGGGGGCGGGGAGGAGCCCACCTGTGCTCGGTGGAGCAGGGCAGGTGGAGGGTCCTGGAGGCGGAGGGGCAGCTGAGGCCGCCCCCCAGGGAGTGTGGCCCTCACAGGGTCAGAGGGAGGGACCCTTCCTGCCTCAGTCGTCCCACTGCATTGACGGGGCTGTGGGGGGGGATGTCCACAGAGGGGATGTGGGCCCGGAGGTGCCGTGGGCTGCAGCACAGCAAAGCTGACGGCCCAGCCGGGAGAGCCCAGCGTCTGCACACGGCAGCTTCACACCCCACCACGGTGTGTGTCCGAGTAGCCCACCCCCAGCTCCGGCAGGGACTGCTGTCCTCCTGGGAGCATGGTGGGCCTGCAGGAGGCTGCGGCCCCGGGCACGAGGGCCTGTCTCAGGGTGGGGGGGCCTGGTGAGGACCTGGCGCCGCGGAACCGGCTGCCGTCCCCGCAGGGCAGGGTCCTCGCCATCCTCCCAGGACAGGGTCCTCCCCGTCCCCGCAGGGTCCTCGCCGTCCTCCCAGCGCAGGGTCCTCCCCGTCCCCGCAGGGTCCTCGCCATCCTCCCAGGACAGGGTCCTCCCCATCCCCGCAGGGTCCTCGCTGTCCTCCCAGGGCAGGGTCCTCCCCATCCCCGCAGGGTCCTCCCCGTTCCCGCAGGGCAGGGTCCTCGCCATCCTCCCAGGACAGGGTCCTCTCCGTCCCCGCAGGGCAGGGTCCTCCCCGTCCCCGCAGGGCAGGGTCCTCGCCGTCCTCCCAGGACAGGGTCCTCCCCGTCCCCGCAGGGCAGGGTCCTCGCCGTCCTCCCAGGACAGGGTCCTCTCCGTCCCCGCAGGGCAGGGTCCTCGCCATCCTGCCTGGTTCCCGCGCTCTGGCCCACACGTCCCCAGGGCCTCGGCATCAAAGATACTTTCTTGAGAAGAAATTGTTTCCTTTCTGACTTAAAACGAGGGGGTTTTAAGCTGCTGAAACCAATCACCACATTCTCAGGAAACCCGTTTCCCCTCCCGGCTGGCCCCTGTTCCAGCCACACTTCACGGTCGTCACTGTCACTTTCCCAAGAGTGTCACCGCGAAAGTCTGCTCGGGAGCCCAAGTGTCCGGCCCCCGTCACTTTCTCTGTTCCCCATTTTCTCACCACTTCTTGTTACTCTCGGGTTTGCTTCCCTTTCCGACTCAAGCTCCCGACCCGGGCCGTGTCCTGCGGGCGACTCTGAAGTTATTGAAGCCGTGTTCACGGCGCGTGAGAGGAGCCGCCCCCGCCCCGACGGCCCAGGGGTCGCTGGCACTGCAGCCGCCCCCGGCTGTCCCCAGGGCTTCTGCCCCCGGCCAGCCCCATGGTGACCCCTCGGGTGACAGCCCTGTGCCTGCCTCCTTCTGGGGCCTCTAACTTAGCTGAGGTTTGAGGCTGCGGGGTCATTGCCCCCTGAGGCACCCCCGGGGCAAGGAGGGGTCAGGGTGACCAGACTCAGGCAGCATGAAGGGGCCTTCCAGAGTCTTCTGGCGCCTTCTGGGACCCAATCCAGAGACTGGTTCTGAGACAATCACCAGCCAAAGTCCCTTGGAGTTCTCTGACTTGCTCCCACGGAGCTCAGGGCTTGGATGGCGGGAACCCCAGGCAGGGGACAGCCCCGGGCCCTGGAGATCCCCTGCATGGGGAGGACGGGACACTGTGGAGACCCCAGCTCCCTGCTGGCACAGGGGGCTCCTGTCTCCTCGCCGTCCTGGTCTGTCCCTGGGCTCCGTCAGGCACAGTCCCTTCCTCCACCTCCCTGAGGGAAACACCTGTCCCGTCCCAGGAAGCCCCAGGTTGCCGGGAACCCGCTCTGGGTCCCAAGCAGGGTCCTCCCATCAGAGAGCAGGTCAGACAGTGGGAACACCCATGTCACATCCCACAGGCCCTGGGACCCCAGGTGACAGTGGGGTCCCCTGTCCCCCCTACCACAGTCCCTTGGCCTCCAGGCTGCCGTCTGCTGCTCTGGCGGCTGTGGGGTGAGAGCTGCCCACACATGAGCAAGTTTCTACTGCTCGCCCGTCCCCAAGTCGGCTGACACTGAGCCAGCAGCCAGGACAGCCACAGCCGGTCACTGCGGGGGCTCCCCGGCACTGGCTCCACCCTCGTCCTGTTCACAGTGGTCGTGTCTGGGGGTCTGGTCGGCACAGAAGGGTCGTGCCCTGGGTCTGCTTTGACTGTCCTGGTTCTCAGTGACGCCCGCCGTCCCCACCCGCCATCTCTGTGCCTGCTGCCTTGGTGAGTGGCCTTCCCGCCCGACCCGCCGTCCTTTGTGTTTCCTCCACATGAGGCCGTGGTCGACCACCCGCATTGCAGATGTTTTCTCCTCGTTCACGACTTTCCTCTTCACTCTGTCTCTTGTCTTCTGATGGCTGATTTGGGTGCAGGAAATTCGTCAGCCTTTTCCTCCATCTTTCTCCTTCGTGTGTGAGCAGGCGCGTCCCAGCCCCAAGCACGGAGAGACCTTCTCCTGCGATGGCTGCTCTCACATGTGGCTCTCACGTGTGGCTCTCCCATGCGGCTCTCACGTGCTGCTCTCTCGTGTTACTTTCACATATTGGTCTCACGTGTTGCTCTCACATGTTACTCTCACGTGCTGCTCTCACGTGCTGCTCTCACGTGCTGCTCTCACATGTGGCTCTCACGTGTTGCTTTTCCGTGTTACTCTCACATGCTGCTCTCACATGTTGCTCTCACGTGTTGCTCTCACATATTGCTCTCACGTGTGGTTCTCATGTGCTGCTCTCACATGTGGCTCTCACGTGTGGTTCTCACGTGTTGCTCTCACGTGCTGCTCTCACATGTGGCTCTCACGTGTGGTTCTCACGTGTGGTTCTCACGTGCTGCTCTCACATGTGGCTCTCACGTGTGGTTCTCACGTGTGGTTCTCACGTGCTGCTCTCACATGTGGCTCTCACGTGTGGTTCTCATGTGTGGCTCTCACGTGCTGCTCTCACGTGCTGCTCTCACGTGCTGCTCTCACGTGTGGTTCTCACGTGTGGTTCTCACGTGCTGCTCTCACATGTGGCTCTCACGTGTGGTTCTCACGTGTGGTTCTCACGTGCTGCTCTCACATGTGGCTCTCACGTGCGGTTCTCACGTGCGGCTCTCACGTGCTGCTCTCACGTGTTGCTCTCACGTGCTGCTCTCACGTGCTGCTCTCACGTGTTGCTCTCACGTGCTGCTCTCACGTGTTGCTCTCACGTGCTGCTCTCACGTGCTGCTCTCACGTGCTGCTCTCACGTGTTGCTCTCACGTGTTGCTTTCACGTGCTGCTCTCACGTGCGGCTCTCACGTGTTGCTCTCACATGTTGCTCTCACGTGTGGTTCTCACGTGTTGCTCTCACATATTGCTCTCACGTGTTACTCTCACATATTGCTCTCACGTGTGGCTCTCACGTGTTGCTCTCACGTGTGGCTCTCACGTGTGGCTCTCACGTGTTGCTCTCACGTGTTGCTCTCACATATTGCTCTCACATGTTGCTCTCACATGTTGCTCTCACGTGTGGCTCTCACGTGTTGCTCTCACATATTGCTCTCACGTGTGGCTCTCACGTGTTGCTCTCACATATTGCTCTCACGTGTTGCTCTCACATGTTGCTCTCACATGTTGCTCTCACGTGTGGCTCTCACGTGTGGCTCTCACGCATTGCTCTCCGTGTGCTGCTCTTGTGTGCACGTCCGTGTCCACCTGGAAGCCATCTGTCTGTGCTGGGTCTGAGGCAGGGATCCCATGTCACATTTTCTACACGCAGAGCCAGTTCCTGGCACACGGGCCCCGCCGAGCACCGGGTTCCTCCGTGTGCGGCTGCCCTGGGCTCTCAGCCCCGTCCCCGGCCTGGCTCAGCCCAGCATGTCCTGAGCCGTCACCTGACTGTTGGCCCCGCGGCCTCCGCCTCGCTGCCACCAACACCCCTCGTGCTCGTGGGCGCGACGTGCCGGGAAACGTGTCCCTGACAAAGCCTCTGCCTCCCTGAAGCCCGCGTGAGGGGGGCCGTGGGGGGACAGAGACCCAGCGCCGGAAGGTTCTGGGGAAAGTGGAACGAGACTCTCGCGTGGTGGGGGGCTGCTGTCGCGTGGGAGAGTCGGGAGACGCAGGAGAAGGCGGCTGGTGCTGGAGCAGAGGAGAGGGGCGCGAGGGCGTGCGCCATGGGACAGTGCTCCGGGCAGCGGGGACAGCGGGGACAGCGGGGACAGCGGGGACAGCGAGTCGGAGGCCGGAGGAGGGGAGGGCCTGCAGTGGCTGGCGGGGGCTGTGGCCGTGGTCGCAGGACATGAGCTCAGGAGGGTCCTGTGGCACCGTGGGGGGCCCTGCAGGCCACCAGGGTGCTGTGGGTTCCCCCAAACAAGGCAGGGAGAGCTGTGACCCCCCCACATGTGACGTGTGTCCTCCTCCCTCACTTCCAGCAGGTCTCACACGTTTCTTCTGTGTGCGTAACCAGAATCCAGTGTCTTCACGCTGCGGCCATCGTGTGAACACGTCCCACACGGTGCTGGGAGCCACCTGCAGCCCAGGTGCAGAGGGAACCAGCCCCGGTCCTTGCTGTCCTTCCACTCAGGCAAGGGGGGGCGTCCGTGAAGGGCCGTGTCCCGCCCCTGTCTCGGTCCTAACCGGGCGGAGCTTCCCTGCCTCCCCTGTTCCGGTCAGGACAGTGAGGGACTTCCGGGCAGATTTCCCGACCCGGCAGGGCCTGGAGCGCCCGGCAGCAAGGCCGGTCCCGGGGCGGGTTCAGGTCTAACTCTGGCTTTGGCCGTAGGAGCCACGTTGACGTGATCTGCGCGTGGTGTGGGGGGACTTTCCGTACCGAGCTGCCGTGTCCCCCGTGCTGTGGCCGTGCGTGGTCCGTCCGTTCCTGGACTTTCTGTCCTGTGACCGTGTGTTGGTTCTGACACCAGCACTGCGCCGTCCGCAGCCTTGTGGGTGCTGAGATCAAGTAGCACAAACCCCTGAACCTGTCACCTTTCCCAGCTGCGGTGGCTGTTCTAGGCCCTTTGCATTCCCGTATGCATTTTATAATCAGTGTTCACAGAGACAAATGCCTGCTGGGATTTGGGGATCTATAGGTGAATATTGAAAGAACAGACATTGTAACAGTGTTGAGTCTTCCAAGCGAGCTGTCCCCAACCTTGGTGGCACCAGGGACGTTTTCACAGAAGATACTTTGTCCACAGACCAGTGAGGGGGGAGGGTTTCAGGATGGTTCAAGCACGTTGCATTTATTGTGCACTTTATTTCTATTATTATTACACTGTGATACATAGTGAAGTAATCCCGCAGCTCACCGTGGGCGGACACCCCTGTGCTGAGCCATAAAGACGATTTATCTTCCCATTAACTGAATTCTTCCTAATCTCTCTCAGCAATGTGTTGCAGTTTTCAGTGTACAGGACTTAGACACATTTTATTGAATTTATTCCTAAGGATATCACGTTTCTGGGTACTCTCGAAAATGTTTCTGTTTGTTTGTTGCTCACTTTCATCTTCCAATTGTTGCTGCTATACAGAAATATCAGTAATTTTTGTGTATTGATTTTGTATCTTGTGACCTTGTTAAGTTCACTTATTCATTACAATAAGGCAAATGCCTTTTTAATGGAAGTATTTGGTCCATTTTCATTTAATATTATTATTAATAGTTGGGATTAAATCTTCCACCTTGTTGTTGGTCTCCTCTTTTCTTTGTTCCTTCTTTCTTCTTTTCCATTTTTCCCTTTCGGATATATTGAGTATGTTTAAGATTCTATCTCATCTCCTCCGTGGACTCGTCAGCTGTACCTGTCTTTCATGTTTCCGTGTGTTCTGTGGGGTTCAGGGTACCCCTCGATGGCTTGGTCACAGTGCACCTGTAAACGCTGTTCTGCTACTTGGCTTATAGTGTAAGAATCTTCACTAACGCGCTTGCGTTTCTTCCCTGTCTCCTTTGTGCCATGATTGTCACTCATCTACGTCTGCACGTATCATAATCCTCCGTAATAAATTGTTATTTTTGCTTTAAACAGACAAATTCATTATAAAGACATTAAAAATGAGAAAAAAGGCTTTTATATTCACCACATATTTACTGTTTCTAGTGGTCTTCATTGCTTTGAATAGATTCAATTGCTATCTGGAATCGTTTTCCTTCGGCATAAGGATTATTCTTCGTGTATTGTATTGCGTGTCTGCTGCTGATACATTCTCTCAGTTTTTGTGCATCTGAAAGTGCCATAATTTTGTCATTTCATTTTTGAGGATTTTTGCTGAGTATTGTGCATCCTGAGTTGACAGTTTTGTCTCTTCCCCAGCACTTTTAGATGCTTCTCTCTTGTGATCTGCCTGCTGCTGTTTCTAATGAGAAAGGATTCGACGGCACCTGTTATCACCAGTCGTTGTGGAGCGTGGTCGGCCCGTGGAGCTCTGGAGTTGTTCAGATCACGGCACCCACCAGCCCCCCGGAGCCTCACGCATGCACCCCTCGACCCCCACATGTTCCCCGTCCCCGTCCCGGTCCCCGTCCCCGTCCCCGAGCCTCCACCTGCGCCCCAGCCCCTCCCTGTGTGCTCGCCCCGTCTCGGCAGGCCCCTCTCCTCCTCCTCAGCTGGCTGTGGCCTTCCCTGTCCCCCAGACCACCTGGCTTCTCTCCTCGGGGCGCCCATGTCACCCACGCCCGTGTCCCTGCCTCCACGGCACCCTGGCCAGCCTCTCCGTCTGCTCTCCCTCGACCACCTTTTCACCTGTGATACTTGTGGTCTCTCTCCGCCCCTCCTCATCTGGGTGCTGCCCTCACCCTGCCCTCGTGACGGTCAGTTCCCAGCCGATGTGGCCGTGGCCCTTCCCTCCTAAATGTGCACGAGGTCTCCAGGTCAAGGGAGATGCAGCCCAGGGCGGTGGAGGAGGGCCCAGGCGGAGGCCGGACGGGTGATCCTGGGGGTGGCAGGAGGCGTGGGGTGGGGGCCCGGGAGGCTCCTGACGGGAATGCTGGCCACACGGGGTCTGGTGGCAGGTGCACATCTGTGCAGGCCCAAACCAGTAACAGCCGCAGTGGCCAAGGCAGCCCATGTCCCCAGGGTATCACACAGCTGGTCAGTGGCCAGGCTGGGATCCAGCCCCAGGGCGCTGGGCCTGCCTGAGGGTTCTGTGGCTTCATTCTCATGGTCGGGGCCCGTCCATCTGTCCCCTCACACACCCCGGTTTGTCACAGTTCTTCAGGGACTCTGGGGTTTCCCTGCCCAGACCCTGCCTCTTCTGGGCGTGCGGGTCTCAGTGGTGCCCCGAGCCGTGGTCAGCCCAGCTCCCCCGACCCCACCAGGCCCACCGTCCCGTTCAGACCTCAGTGGCCGTCCCCGTCCTGGGCACTCGCTGGGCTCTGCTGCGGCCGGGCTGGGTCCGGCCACTCTCAGGGCCCACTGTGCCCCCACCCCGTTCCCGTGTCGACAGAACCGCTCTCCACGGTCTCGGCCCCGGTCAGAGGAGGCTGCCCCAGATTCCCACCGCTCTGGGAGGGGTTCGTGGTGGCTGTGCAGCCCTGAGCCTGGGACCGCTGTGCCCGCAGAGTGGCCGGAGTCCCACCCCGGGCAGGTCTCATACCCCCACATCCCCAGCTCAACACCGGACCCAACGGCGGCTTCTCTCTCTCTCTTCTTTTTCTCTGTTCACATCCTGATTCATCATCTGTTTATTAAACATGTGGATTTTTTGATTTGCAGTTTTTTGGGCTGCGAAGGCCTGATCCCACCAGCTGTTTATAATCTATCATCTTGCACAAGCGGCCTCCGCCGTTGTTATGGGGCCCACGCCTGGGAAGGAGAATCTGGGTGTCCAAATATTGGACTTTCTGCTTAATAAATGAGTGTGGCTCTCAGCATTCGCCTCCCCAGATTGGCAGCACATTTGCATATTCTCCTGTTTGCTCTGCTGCTCAAGGTCGATGCCGTCGTCTACGTGCCATTCTGAGTAGGTGGCCCTGGGAAACAGAACCACTGCTGTTACCTCGGCGGTACATTGGGGGTGCCCTGCTCCCCACGGCGGACTTGCTGTCCTCTTTCCTCCGACCGCGGTGGCACCTGCCGGGGCCCTGGCTGCTCCCGCGTGTGTCCCAGCTCCATCCCCAGTGCCCCCACCCACCCCGCGCTGAAGCTCAGTTTGCAGAGCTGCTGCTTGAGCGGGTGCCCCCTGTCCCGCCCCACAAGCTGCGGCCTAAGGAAGAAGAGACACTGGCGCCAGCCCCTGGCACCCCAGCGCCCTGGGACCCCGAAGAGCCCCTGGCGGCCCTTGTCCCTGCTCTTCCTGGGCTTCGCCTGTTTTCTGATTTCCTGTCCCCTGTCTGCCCTGGCCTCGCTCAGCCCTGCTGTGCCCGATGTGGGGGGGGAACCCACTCCCCACATCACCACCTGGGGTCACCCTGAGCGTGAGCCTGCGGCTGCTCCCTGATCTGAGCAGTTGACGTGCGGGTCCTGCCCACCCCTGTGGTGCCCACGGCGGGCCGCCTGCCTGCTCTTCCTGAACTGTTCAAGCCCAGTAGCTCAGGCCTAATCTCGAAGCCCACTCGCCTCCCCTCCCTCCCCCCAGCCCTGGCACTGGGTCTGGGATGTGTGTGGTCCCAGTTGTCACCTCCGGGTCCACGGGCCCTGTGGGCTCTTGGCCCCCAGACCCAGCTTTTCCCCTGCTGTTTGCAGCCAGGACTGGAGTGCCCACCCCCACCCAGCCCCTGCCCCCGGGGCCCCCCTCTCGGCACCCAGCATCTTCCCCAAAGCACACCAGCAATGAGAACACATGTAACATACGTGACAACGCAGCCACAGTGTGTAAACCACTTCCCGTGTTCATCCCGTGCCGGCTGTCTGGATGCACAGATGGGGTGGCCCTTCACGCGCTTGCTCGTCCCCCCCCACCTTGCCCACCGCACGCCTACATAGGCTGCTCTGGGCCAGCCTGGCTTCAGGGTGCCCGGTGTCGCCCTGAGGCCAAACGGAAAGGCCTGTGGTGCTCCAGGCCAGGAAGGGACGGGGAGGACCCTTGCCATGGGCCTCCTGCCCCACCCATGTCTTCCTGCATGACCTGAGTCACACCCTCCCCTTCTTAGACCCTGGTCTCCAGCCTGTGACAGGACCTCAGCCAGCCTTGGGCCCTGCTCCGCGCTCCCCCGCTGGAGGGAAACTGCTGCCCTCCTGGCCGAGGCCCCCCTAGGTAGCCAGCCCAGGGCCCTTCCCTGCTCCCAGGGAAAGCGGGGGCCACTCGCAAAGCCATCGCCCAGGTCTGGGGGAGCCGCGCACAGGTCTGGGGCAGACAGGCCCGGGGGCCGCACTCTCACTCATTCCCGCCCCAGAGCGTTGCCATGGTGATCCGGCACCAGCTGATGTCACGCTGCCCGGGACAGGCCGGAGCTTTTCTGTGTCCGGATGGAGTTGCTTAAATTGCCGAGCTGCCCGGCTGGCTCGCTGGGCCGTGCTGTCCGAGAATGCACAGAAGCGGGAGCCAGACGCACCGCGCTGGCACTCGGGGTGGGCAGCGTCGGCTGGCTCCACACGGACCCCGGTGCGGGGTGGACGGCACCGCTCTGTGGGCAGGAGGAGGCACCCGGGCCACTGCGAGGGGTGGGCAGCAGCCTGCGGGGCACGGAGGGGCCGTCCACAAAGTCTGCCCCGGCCCCTGCTGCGGGACCCGCTCGGTTCAGCGGGGGCTGGGCCCCTCCTGGCCACGCGCCTCACGTCCTCAGCCGCACGGCGGAGTCTTCCGGGCACCCTCAGGCCCCCTGGGGACTGGCAGGGGCCCAAGGAGAGAGTCTGTGTGAGTCTCGAGGAATCGGAGAATTTTTCTCCGCTGACGTTTCCGCAGGGCCAGGCTGCTCCGAAGGTCCGGTCTGCAGCCACCTGCAGCCAGGCTTGCCCGGCGGCTCTCCCCGCACATGTCCTCTCGTCCTTCGCCTCTGTGAGTGGCTGTGGCCACCAAACAAGGGGCAGGGGCTCACGCGGGTCACACTATGTAAAAATTTGACCTTTATTATAAGATAGGCAAGATTCACTAGAAAGGTTATCAAGCATTTTTGTTCAACCATCCTTTTATACTTTGATGAAGACATAAATGTGAAAATGATGGAACCAGCAGCACAAATTACATTTTTAACGTTCCATATGGCATCTCTATGGTAACAGCTCAAACCCAGACGTGCCACGAATGATCGCAAATGGCCCTTGGGGGTGGAAGGGGCCATCACGACCGTTTACAGAGGAGCAGCTGCGGGAGCGGCCGTGGAAGCGTTCACTCCTCCGTCAGGGCGTCCGGCATCGCTGGAGGAGCACAGGCCACCAGGCACCGCTGCAGGCGGGGAACGCGGAGAAGTCCTGACTGCCGTGGTCCTCCACTCTGGGGGGACAGACGATGCACCTCCCGAGTGCGAGGAGCCCCGTAGAGCCCACGGAGCACGGGAAGGAGGCAGATGTGGAAGTCATCTGGGTGGGCTTCCTGGGGGAGGTGGCGTGTGAGCAGCAGCTCCGTGCTAGGGACCCCCATGCAGAGGAGCCTCCCTTAACGGCAGCGACAGGGCACTGAGCACAGGTGTGGTCGGGAGCCCAGGCCGCTGTGGTGGCCAGATCGGGAGGAGAGAGGAAGCGGGTGGGCGGGGCCTGGCGCAGGGGCGCGTTGGCCCCCGATGGCTCCAGAGCGTCTGCGGGAAGGAGAAGCTCCGCCCGGACAGTCACTGGATTTCACTCTGCCCTCTGTCTCTTTCATGTCGCCCATCTCCTTCTGTCTCTACACTGCATTCTAGAAGTTTCTTCTAATCTTCCTTCCAGTTCATTAACTTTTTTCTTTAGCTGTGTCCAATATGCTGTTTTTTTTTTTTTTTTTTTTGAGACAGAGTCTCACTCTGTTGCCCGGGCTAGAGTGAGTGCCGTGGCGTCAGCCTAGCTCACAGCAACCTCAAACTCCTGGGCTCAAGCGATCCTCCTGTCTCAGCCTCCCGAGTAGCTGGGACTACAGGCATGCACCACCATGCCTGGCTAATTTTTTCTATATATATTTTAACTGTCCATATAATTTCTTTCTATTTTTAGTAGAGA
This sequence comes from Eulemur rufifrons, assembly GCF_041146395.1. Taxonomy (NCBI): domain Eukaryota; kingdom Metazoa; phylum Chordata; class Mammalia; order Primates; family Lemuridae; genus Eulemur; species Eulemur rufifrons. The sequence goes on from NC_090991.1 coordinate 56,497,203, forward strand.
CGGGGTCTCGCTCTTGCTCAGGCTGGTCTCGAACTCCTGAGCTCGAACGATCCGCCCACCTCGGCCTCCCAGAGAGCTAGGATTACAGGCGTGAGCCACCGCGCCCGGCCCAATATGCTGTTAAACCCAACCTTCATGGGGACTTTGGGGGAAGGGGCTTCACTTCTTTTTCAGTTAATAAATCTTATTTTTTTAGGACAATTTTAGGTTCATGGCAAAGTTGGACGAAGGCACCCAGATTGTCCCTGCCCCACACGTGCACAACCTTCCCCCGTTATCCACATCGCTCACCAGAGTGGGGCCTTTGTCACAGTCAGGGAACCTGCAGTGACACATCAGTGCCACCCAAAATCTGCAGTTTGCTTGAGGGTTCACTCTCGATGTCGAACATTCTGAGCTTTGACAACTGTGTGATGACATGTGCCCGCCACTACAGCCTCGCACAGAAGAGCTTCAGTCCCCTACAGTCCTCTGTGCTTCGCGCATTCCTCCCTCCCTGCCCGGAACGCTGCCGCCGCCGGTCCCCGACTGTTCCACAGTCTTGCCTTTTCCAGAACGGGGCAGAGTTGGAATCACGCAACATGTGGCCTTTCCGGTGGCTTCTGTCACTCAGTAACGTGCGTCTAAGTCTCCTCCGTGCCTTTCACGGCTTCATAGCTCATTGTTTTCAGGGCCGAGTAACGTTTCACTGTCTGGATGTACCACTCACCTCCTGAACCTTTGGCAATTATGAGTAAAGCTGCTATCAACATCCATGTGCAGTTTTCTATGTGTACATACGTTTTCAGCTCATTGCATGAATACCAAAGAGAGTGATTGCTGGATTATATGGTAAGAATATCGGAAGCTTTGTAAAAAACTGCCAGACTGTCTTCCGATGTTGCTGTTCCATTTTTTCATTCCCAACAGCAGCGAACGAGAGCTCCCGTTGCCCACATCCCGCCAGCACTTGCTGTTCTCAGTGTTCTGGATTTTGGCCACTGTGGTGGACGTGAAGTTGTACGTCACGCTGTTTTCATCTGCAATTCCCTGATGACATGTGACGTTGAACATCTTCTCATGTGCTTACTGGCCATCTGTACATCTTCTCTGATGAGGTGTCTGTTTAGGTCTTTTGCCCATTTTTAAATCCAGTTGTTTATTTGCTTATTGTTGAGCTTAAGAGTTCTGCCTATATTTTGGGTAACAGTTCTTTATCAGATCTGTCTGTGGCTTGCCTTCCCATCTTCTAGAATGTGTCTTCACAAAGCAGAATTTTTTAATTTTAGTGAAGCCCAGCTTATCAATTATTTCTTTCATGGATTATGCCTTTATTGTTGTATCCACAGAGTCATCACCATATCCAACGTCATCCAGGTTTTCCCTGTGTCATCTTCTAGGAGTTAAAGTTTTCCATTCTACATTTAGGTCTATGATCCATTTTGAGTTAATTTTTGTGAAGAGTGTGAGATTTGTGTCCAGAGTTAATTTTTGCACCTATAATCTGTGTGTGTCTTTTTTTTTTTTTTTTTTTTTTTTTTTTTTTGAGACAGAGTCTCACTCTGTTGCCCGGGCTAGCGTGAGTGCCGTGGCGTCAGCCTAGCTCACAGCAACCTCAAACTCCTGGGCTTAAGCGATCCTACTGCCTCAGCCTCCCGAGTGGCTGGGACTACAGACATGTGCCACCATGCCCGGCTAATTTTTTTGTATATATATATTTTAGTTGTCCATATAATTTCTTTCTATTTTTAGTAGAGACGGGGTCTCACTCTTGCTCAGGCTGGTCTCGAACTCCTGACCTCGAGCGATCCACCCGCCTCGGCCTCCCAGAGTGCTAGGATTACAGGCGTGAGCCACCGCGCCCGGCCTGTGTGTGTCTTTATGTTTAAGTGGGTCTTTTGTAGACGACACATACTTAGGCTTTGCTTTTTTGGTCAACTGACTTTAATGGATGTATTTAGGCCATTGATGTTTAAGGGATTGTTTATATAATTGAGTTAATATCTACTGTTAATATATTTGTCACGGCTTTCCATTTTCTGCCCTTGTTCTTTGTTTCTAATTTTGTCTGATACATTTTTTCTTCCTCTTATGGTTTTAATTGAGCATTTCGTATTATTTCATTTACTCTCCATTCTTAGCATATCGATTATATTTCTTTTTAAACTTTTTTTTTGGTGGTTGCCCTTGAGTTTGCAATATACATTATACAGCTAATCTATACGTCTACTTTAAATAACACTACACAGCGGCATCGTAGTGCAGGTACCACATAGTAACAAAATATTTCCAGCTCGTAACCTCCTGTTCCTTTGTATCATGGTGTCCTTCATTTTATTCATACATGAGCATGTATGTATAATGCACACACAATCAAATATACTGTTGCTATTAGTATTTTGAACTTTGCTATCTGTTAGATCAATTAAGAAAGAGGAAAATAAAATTTTTTGTTTTACCTTCACTTATTCATTCTCCAGTGCCCTTCCTTTCTTCACAGAGAGCTGAGTTTCTGAACTGTACAATTTTCCTTCCCTGTAAAGAACTTCTTTTAACACTTCTTGCGAGGAAGGTCTACTGGCAACAAATTGCCTCAGTTTTTATTTGTCTGAGAAAGTCTTCATTTCTCCTTCACTGTTTGAAGGATAATTTCACAGGGTGCTGGGTTCCAGTTGCTGATATTTTCCTGAGAACTTTCAGCCTTTCACTGCACTGTCTTCTGGGTTGTAATTCTTGTCCCTGCTCCTCCGTCGGGAAGGTGGTTGTTTTCCCAACTGGCTGCTTTCAAGAACTTTTTTCTTTATTTTTGATTTTCTGAAGTTTAAATATGAAACGCCTAGGTATGGTATTTTGGGTTATTTTTATTTATCTGTTGTCTTTGGCGTTTATCCTGCTTGCTCCTCTCTGAGCTTCCTGGATCTGTGGTTTGGCATCTGACATTAATTTGGGGAAATTCTTGGTCATTATTGCATCAAATACTACTTCTGTTCCTTTCTTTCTTTTCCTTCTTGTGTTCTTATTACACATATGCTACACCTTTTGTAGCTGCCCCACAGTCTTTGGATATTCTGTTCTCTTATCTTAGGCTTTTTATCCTCTTTGCTTTTCAGTTTTGGAAGTTTCTGACATTATACTCTCAAGCTCAGAATTCTTTCCACGTTGATGTTGAACCTACTCATGAACCCGTCAAAGGCATTCTTCATTTCTGTTGCAGTGTTTTTGATCTCTAGTATTTCTTTTTGATCCTTTCTTAGAATTTCCCATATCTTTGCTCACATTACCTATCTGTTCTTGCAATTCCTGGTATGATAATTTCAATATTCCTGCTGTATCTCATTCTGGTTTTAATGCTAGTTCACTCTTTTCAAACTGTGTCTTTTGCCTTTTAGTACACGTTGTAATTTCTTGTTGACAGGCAGACAATGTACGGGGCAAAGGAACTGTAGTGAACTACCCTTTAGTAATGGAGTGAGGGGTGGGGTGTGGGGTAAGGGGTGAGGGGAAGCCCCCCATAGTCCTGTGATTAGGGCTGCCTTTTGGTGAGCCTGGCCCCCAGACGGTAAACGTCACCAGCGCTCTCCAGCTTTTATCCCCCTTAAAGGTTGGACAAGGTGACTAGCAGGGCAAGGAGTTGGGTATTTCCCGTCCCCTGGGGCAGCTGGGCTCTGATAAAACCTCAGCAGGTGAGGCTGTGGTTAATATCGGTAGCTTGTCTCGAGTGCAGGCCTTGGTAAGAAGAGCGGAATTCTCTGGCACACGTTAGAGTGATGCCCTCTCCCTGCTCCCTGCTGAAAGCACAGGGGATTTCTCTCATACTCACTGCGAGGACGAGGACCCGGTGGAGCTCTGGAGAAAACCTCACAAAAGCCACCTGCCCCGTGCGTGGGTCTCCCCAGAGCTCTCGACCCCGAGTCCACCCCAAGCCGCTGCTCCTCGGTGACAGCTCAGGTGCCCCGACCCGCCTGGTTCGTGGGACGTTTCTGCTCGTGAGTCTTCGCTCTGCCAAGTTGTGGGTCTCTGTGTCCGTCAGAGTTGTTGCTTCAGTCCCGGGGGCCGCAGTCTTCCCTGTGACCTCGCTCTGTGAAAGATCTAAGAAGAGTTGATTTTTCAGTTTGTTCAGCTTTTTACTTGTTAGGGCAGCGTGGCAACTTCTAAGTTCTCCACGTGTTTTTAATTTTATTGCATTGTGTTTTTTATTTCTAAAACTCTGAGTTGGCTCTTCAACAAATCTATTTGCCATTTTTATAGTTTTCTGTTACTTGCAGGTATTTCCAAATTGGTCTTTTCCTTCTTTAAACATAATAACCATAGCTAAAGATAATCTGTTGGATAATTCCTCTTTTTAAGTCTTTGTGGATTGGTTTTGCTTACTATTTTTCTGCTGTGTCTAACTCATGGTGCCTTGTTTCCTTGTGTGTTCAGTTAGTTTTGACTGCAAGCGGCTTGTTTTCCTTATAGAATTATCTGAGAGAATTCTCTGAGTCTGAGATGACTGTGCATCCCTCCGGAGAAGACTGTGTTTGCTGTTCCCAGGCTCCTGGAGCTCCACCCGTCTGGATTCTCTTTACACTAAATTCACAGCTTAAGGATTTTGAACTCCCAAGAAACAGGGTCTTTGTCCCTGGAGGTGGCCGAGACAGCCTGTCTCCTTCACACGAGTGGAGCCCAGGACCAAGGCCTCACCTGGGGCTGGGTGTGGGCAGGGACTGGGATGTGACAACGGTGAGACCGAGCCTCCCCAGAGCACTGACTTGGCTCTTCACTTGTCGTGGGCAATGGGAGGGGGCGTTGGTCATAGCAAAGTCAGCATGGATAGCAGGGAGCCGAGGCCCCCGGGGACCAGAGCCTCATATGTGCCCTCCTTTTTCCAAGCCTCGTTCCCACCTTTGGATTTCAGTGGAGTTGGGGCAGTGGGGCAGCTTGGGTCAGGCCCAAGCAGGGGGATGGCACAGGCCGGTTTTCCTGGGTGTGGGAGGCCTCAGCAGGGCATCAGCACCTGTGTGACCCTGAGGACAAATGCAGGGACAGAGGGAGGCATTTCTGCACAGGAACGTAGCAGGCAACAGGCAAGGTGCGTGCTCAGATTGGAAAGGAAGAAGTAGAACTACCTCTATTTGCAGATGGCAAGATCTTGCATATAGAAATCCTGAGGAATCCACTAGAAAACTATTGCAACCAATAAATGAGTTAAGCAAAGTTGCAAGATACAGGATGGATGTACAAAAATCCATTGCATTTCTATACTCTGACAATGAATAATCTGAGAATGAAGTTAAGAAAACGTCCATTTACAATAGCATCAAAAATAATAAAATACTTTGGAATAAATTTAACACAAGAAATGCAAAGTGGAGAGGCTGCTGTCTTTCTCCTACCCAACGTACCCCTAGTGCCACGCTGGGCACAGAGGAAGCCAGGAGTCTTTGAGAAGGATGGAAGCTTCCAGGCTCCTGCAGTCTTAGATCTGACCGCTGCAGCCCTGCAGGGAGTTCCCGCTGGAAGTCAGGCAGACCCGGGTTCAGGTCTTGTCCTCTGCCCGACAGAGGAGGCACCTGTGCGCGTCAGCTCTTATCACACACCGGGCCTTAGAGCTGTGTTTCGTTTTGTCACATGGTAAATATTTAATATCTGTCAAATAAATGTTCTTTGACATCAACTGGAATAACACCAGGTTCTATGGGAATGCTGGGAAGGACTCAGGGGAGGAGACACTTCATCGTCAGCACAGCAGGGGGCTGGGCTGTGGGAGGGGACGGTGGCTCAAGCCCGCTTTGGCCATTCCTCCACGGCCACCTCCCTGCCCTCCTGCCGTAGCTTTGCTCTCGGCTGGGCCTGACCCCGACGCCCGTGGACCCATCAGCCTTGTTCTTGTATTCAGCAGAGTGCTGGCCCGGGACACCCTCAGGGGACACTGTCTCTGAGTCAGTTTCCCCAGCTGTGAAACCCTGGGGCTGAGTGGATGCCGTTAGGACTGTTCACAGGTAGACAGGGGAGCCTATTAGTTAGACCCAGTGCTAATGTGGCTGCCTGGGTGGGAAGTGGGGGAGATGCTGTTTGGTTTCTTCCGCTGTGCTTCAGCACGGGGCAGGCTGGCCTCTGTCTGGTGAAAGTTCTAGTTTCCACACCCCCAGTGAGGGGGCCGGGGCCCGAGGAAGGTGAGTGGGAGGGATGTGCAGACACTGTCTTGAGATGACACTGAAGACAGGAAAATCCCATTCGTCTGAGCCCGATCTGGATCTACTCGAATTCTCGATAATTTGGACAAAAGTGGATAGGAGGGTTTTTTCCATTAGCCATGAGGACAGAGGGACAAATCTGCCATGCAAAATATGAGTGTTGGAACTTGTGTTGCTGACGTCAAACTGACGCAAGATCTGTTCCAAGCAGAGAAAAGCCAGCAAGGGCGCGACGCGTGGGGAGAGGTTCCTGCTCCCGCACACGGGCCACGCACACGGGCCACGCACACGGCGGCCCGTCGTTCGCCACTCGAGGCAGCGGCTCCGAGTCTCCTGCAGCGCAGTCGGCATGTGGCCCCGTCTCCCGGCTGCGGCTCCTGGGTGGCTGTGCCCTGTCTTCAAGTCCCGTCCGGACCTTGCTCGTTTTCCAGGATCACCCTTTTCTCTAACGAAGTGAATCTGTGTCTGGCAATGCCACCGTCATGTTAGGGATTCTCAGCACATCCACCAGCACTGGCCAGGGCTGTGAGTGACAGTCCTCATCCACACGGCCACACACGTGCACGGGGCAGAGGTCCCGTGGGCACTGGTCTTGCTTCCCAAGAAAGGCTGTCTCTGGCGTTGGCATCAGCCTCTTCCTCCTCCTCTCCCTCCGTTGCCCAGCGCGACTTGGAAGGAACCAGCTCTTGCTCCGCAGCCTTTTAGAAAACGGACACACACCTCTCGCCCTCTCCACCGCGTTCCGACATTGACGGTAGAAGTACTTCTGGGTCACATGCGTGCATACTGAGGCTCAGAGACGTTAAGTAGCTTGCTCAAGGCCACACAGCTATGAGGTGGCATGGCCAGGATTTGGACCAGGCCTTGCTCAAAATGCCGCCTTCGTCAGGCTGAGAGCAGTGGCCGCAGCTTCCAAAGGTGCCTCCCCCCAGCTCGAGCCCGGTCACCAGGCTGGGCAGAGGTGCGGACGGCCGAGGCCGGGGGAGGGCTCCTCACAGGAGCATGGGCGGCCAGCCGGGACCCAGGCTGCAGGATCTGCCCATCCTGCTTTGGGGTCACCTGGCAGTGGCTGGTGTGAGATAAAAACGCTTATTGGTGGAGAATCAAGACACAGGGAAGGTTAGTTCAGGGCAGGGATGTGGGTGTCTGCCGGCGACGACTTTGGCCTCCCTGGGTACGTGTTTCCCTCTTGGCACCACTCGGCTATTGTCTGCGCCATCTCACACTCCCCGTCCCGAGACAGCTTCCTTCATAACAGGATGGCGGGCACGGCGGCTGCTGCGGCCCTTCCAGCTGCTCGAATCCTGAGCTAAGCCTGAGGGCAGAAACCCTGAGTCTGCAAAGGGGGCTCCCGTCCCAGCCTCTGGGCTCTGAGGGTTGTGTGTCCCGTTCTCAGTCACCGGGATGTCGACAGGCTGGAGACTCATCCCGGGAGGAGGGAGCAGACCTGGGGGGGGGCCTGGGGCCTGCACTTGAACCCCCAGCCAAGCTTTAACTCCTAAAAGCCTTTTGTGGCTCAAGATTCTCCTTGATTTGTTCATTATTGGTTAAAGAGCCAGTCTCAATTTTTCATCCTACAAATGCTAGAATTTCTGAGCTCCCTTTATTTTCTCTCAATCCTGCCGCAAGCTCACCTGCTCTTTTCTGAGCTTGTCTTTTGTTTTGAGCTACTTTAGGACACGCATCAAAGGCAGCAGTAACAACTAACTCACTCTAGTGATATTTTGCTTGGAAAGCTCTTTGCCCAAAACCAGAATTGCACTGGGTATGTTTCCTGTTTTCTAAGTTATTGCAGGAGCCAGTTTTAGTGAATTTTTTTCCATTACACAAGTTGCCATTTCCAGCTTTCTAAAGCAGTTTCTTCAGCCACTGTCTGACAGTGCCGTATGTTTCAGGTTTTACTATGGCAGCGTCTTAATTTTAACACCAAATTCTTTGTCAGTCAGCTACTGCTGTAATACTGCTGTGTAACAAGTGGCCCCACCAACCCCAGGGCTAAGAAAGGGACATTTCTTCTTCCTGTGTCTGTGGCTGGCTGTAGCGTCTCTGCCTCAGGTGGCCGGTGCCGCCCAGATGTGCCCCCCGTCTCACTCTGAGACCTACGTGGAAGAGGCAGCAGCTGCCCAGGCTCGTCCCACCCTGAAACCTCTGCTCAGACGCTCCCCACTGTACGTCTGCCACGCTCCAATGGTCACAGCCAGTGCCACGGCCAAGCCCTGGTGCTGGGGCCGGGAGAGGAGCAGGGCCGGGGGCAGGGTGGGGGGCACACAGTCCCATCTGCTGCGGGTCCGGCTGCAGGGTGAAGGCAAAATCAACACTACGCACTGGCCCGTCCCTCCGCCCCTGAAGTCTGTGGCTTTGCAGACAGGGTGAGAAGCAGTAGCCGCGGCTGAGCTCAGGGCAGGCCTGTGACCCAGCAGCCTGGTTCTCAGTGCCCATTCGGGGGCCCCCAAGACAACGGTGCCCGTCTGGGAAGAGCCAGCTCGATGAGAGACAGACGACACTCCCAGGCCTCCTTCCTCACCGTCTGGACGGGCGGAGAGAAGAAAACCCAGCATCGTTGCCCTGCGCTGAGTGCTGGCCACGGCCCCACCTTGCATGGCACACGCCCGAGGGTGGCGGCTCGCACAGCCCGACCAGAGGACACTGGGGAGTGGCCGGGAGCGGGGGAGCAGGCAAAGGTGGGCCTGTGCACCACACTCAGGGGAGCTAGATCTAAGCCCCCAAGACCAGAGGAGCATCCACTGGGGGATTCAGTGAAGGCGCAGTTCGATCATCAGCAGAGGGGGCTTCCTCTTGAAGCTGCTTCTGCCCAGGGAGACCCACAGCCTCGCCCCTGAAGGCTTGGGAAAGACAGCAGCAGGGTGACTCGGGCCTTGCTGGGGCTGGTGAGCCTAGGGACCAGTCTGGGCCGCTGAAAGTCCCCCAGGACATTCTGTGCCCAGCCCGTGGTCCCTGTTCCTTTCCCACAGAGGGACAAGGAGAGCAGTCTGGGAACAAGAGGTGGGCAGAGAGAAGGGACGCCTATCGTGTAGGCCTCACAGTAGCTTTGTGAGGGGCCCCATCTCCACTGCGTGGATGAAGATGCTGAGACTTAGAGGTCGCAGAGTTAGCTCGAGGTCACAGGTGCTGTGTGGGTGGATGGCCAGGGCTCGAGCTCAGGGCTAGGTGGGCCCCAATGTGACCTCCCTGGGCTGCTGCTCCTGAGGAGGGCATGGGGTCTCTCTGCTCCGGTTCTCCTCCTTCCTGTAAACTCTGAAGCAGCGGCTGCAGGGACCCCCACGCTCTGTGGCTCGCTCGCTCCTGTTCCCTGGGCTCAGCAGAGGCCCTCTGCCAGCCCCAGGGACAAGTGTCCTCCTTGGGCGGGTACGCGTGGCCGGCACGGGGTGATAGGGCAGGATGTGGTCACACAGCCGTGTCCAGACCTCCAGGCGTGTGCTGCCTGGGCCGTGGGCCTCCCACGCTCCAGCCTCTGCGGGGGTGGGGGGGGGCAGAGGGAGGGTGCTGGTCCTGGGGAGGTTTTGGCTTCGGGCCTTGTGATTCCTGCCCTGTCTGGTTCCTACCCTGTCCCCAGCCTCCTGTCACTGCTCCTACTTCTCAACCCGTGTGTTGGTGTGTTTCTCTGTGGGTACAGAGTACATGTCTGTGTGTGTGTGTGCTGTGTGTGCACAGTACGTGCATAACATATATCTGGTGTAGATGCAGGGTGTCCACAAGATATATGTGGTGTGTGCATGTATTGTGCATGGTATGTTTGCAGGACTGTGTGCATGTGTTTGCAGTGTTGTGTGTGCTACATCATATGTGGGTGAATGTGCTGTGGTACATGTGCACACATGCAGTCATGTGCAGAATGTGTGTTTCTGTGTGTGCATACAGCATTGTGTATGTGTGTGAGCTGCAGCATGTATTTTGTCTGTGCCTGTGCACACAGTGTTGTGTATAGTATGCAAGTGTGTGTGTGTGTATGTGTGTGTGTGCATGAATCTGTGCTCTGGAAGGAGAGACACCTGTGTGGCTGGACAGCTTCTTGCTGGTTTGGAAGCAACAGAAGTCAAGAGTGTTCGATCACACAGAGGGTCTTTGCAGAGATTAGACGCTTGGCTCAGGAGGCCCTCGGTCCTCTGGGCAGAAGCCAAGAATAGAGAGAAGATTATCTAGGAAAGGCCTGGGCAGGACCCTCTTGTGAGACGGAGCGAATTCCTGTGACACGCACAGGACACCAGCAACGTCCTTGAAATGTCACATCAGAGAAACGCGGCCACCTTGGACCGCGAGGAGCAGACGGAGGAGGGAGGGAGAGATGACGGATACTGCTGCCCCGCAGACCTCGGCAGGAAGGAAAGAGGCTGACAGAGCTCCTCGGCCCAAAACCGAGCTGCCTTCCGTGGAGGGAGAACGAGTCTAGGGCGGCCACAGACGCAGAGCGCGGACCTGGGAGCCGCGGAGACTTATCCACCGGCCTCGAAACCTAGTGTTGGCGCAGCTGGGGTTTGAAATTGCTCGGGACTGACGACTCCTTTTTCCCTTTCGTTTTCTCCCGTTTTGAGTGAGAATGTCCGTAACTGTCAGCATATGCCTGTCCCAGCGTTGTGTTTGGGGACCAGATAACTTGTTTCCTGAGTTTCACAGGTTTACAGAGGGAGAGGAGTCACCATCCCTAATTTATAGCATAAGATCTGGGACTTTTTAATTTGATTAGATCTAGATGAGATTTTTGGACTTTGCCTTCCTGTTGTAAGGAGCTAGACGTTCACAGGTGTCGGTGTGGGGTGACTGTATTTTGCCCGTGGGAAGCCCGTGCAGGGCAGACTGCGGCCAGCAAGGCAGTGGCTCCCAAAGACCCCGCACCCTGAGCCCCAGGAACGTGCTGCCTCGTGGCCAAAGTGGGTGGCAGATGTGCCTCCATCAACGGCCTCGAGACGGGGAGACCGTCCCGGGCAGCCGGGTGCCAGCGCAGTCGCGAGAGTCCTTACGAGAAGGAGGCAGGAATTTCCACATCACAGAAGAGGAGAGGTGACAGCGGGGCAAAGGTCAGAGAGAAGAGACTGGTGGCTTTGGACGTGGGGCGCGGGCAGCCTCCAGAAGCTGCACAGACACGGAAGCCTCCAGAAAGAAGGTGATTTTGCTGGTGCTGTGATTTTAACCCCATGAACCCATTCTTGACTTCTGATTTCCAGAACTGTAAGATCATAATCTGTGTTGTTTTAACCCATTAAATCTGCGATGATCTTTTACAGCAGCAACAGAAAGCTAACACGGGAGCCATGGTGAGGAGGGAGCGGCAGGCCGGGGCGCGAGTGTCCTGGGAGCCCGGGAAGGACACGCTTTCCGAGCGGGTGGGGCTGTGTACGCGCCGGACCCTGCTCCTCTGCCAGGAGGGGGTTGAGAATTGACACCCAGACCCCGCGTCGCCGGTGACCGCAGCAAGAGCACTTTCGGTGGAACAGGAGAGACAAAAGCCTGGTTAGAGAAGGTTCTGGAAAGAGGAGGAGGGGGTGGGGATGGGCAGAGCACCTTCCTAGGGGTCTTGTGAGAGAACAGAGAGGGCGCAGCGTCCTGGGCTGGGGCTCGTGGCCGCAGTGGCCAGGGGCGGGGAGAGGCCGTGGCGGGAACACATGGAAATTCTTTTCTGGTTGCTTCTATTTTCCCAGTGAAATGGGAAACAATCGTCTCTTTTTCACTTGCTAAATGTGCTGAGCAGGCTTGAGGGGCGCGTGAGCTTCGGCAGGAAGCAATCGTAATACATCGCACATGCGGCTTCAATATTGTTTGGTTGGAGAAATAATATACCGCCCAGCTCGTTTGTTTTAAGTTAGACAAACACCCCGGAGCCGGCCTGCTGCTGGAGAGGGCTGTGTTTGGAGTGGGGCCCGCGGCGGTGCTGAGGTCAGCTCTGTTTGACATTCCTGACGCGTGAAGGGCGCGCTTAGAGCAACAGCGCGCCGAGGGCATGCGGCCCCCTGGAGCCGCTCCAGGGCCCTGCCTGGGAAATGTCTCGGGCCTAGAGATTTCTCCCCAATTTTAAACATCTGTTGGTGCTTGTGGAAAATAAGGCTGGGATTGTTTTGCTCGCAGCCCACGAAAGCCGCCATTGCGCCGTGTGTAACGTGCCGCTGACGGTGCCGCACACGCCGGCAGGCCCCGCGGCTCCGTCTGGTGGCGCCAGCGACCCCCCCAGCCTGCAGGGTCAGCTCCCCGCAGAGGCATCCTGGGAATCGAGGAGCATACGGATTTGGGGGCTCGACCTGCCACGTCTGAGGTGCGCTGTGTCCTGGTGTCTTGACGTACCCAAACCTCTTGAGGCCGGATGCCCTGGCCGCCCTTTGCTGGGTCCAGCTGACCTTTAGTGAGTCTGTTGGGGGCCTGCCGCGTCCCCCCCGACTCCCGCAGCGCAAGTCACAGCAAACGCCCACCCCCCACCAGCCTTGTTCTGCGTCTCCAGTGGGCAAGACGCGGCGTAGTGTTTTGTTTTATTTCATTTGTTTTCTTTTTTTGAGCAAGCTGAGGCCAGCTTGGTGGAATGTGACTCTCAGGCATTTGGGGTGCCCCTCCTGGTCTCGAGGGACCTTCTAGAACCCTCTCTCCCTCCTGCCAGCCTCCCCCACCAGGGCCTCCTTGCTCCTCCTCACTGGTGGTCCCTCCCTCTCCAGGGCCAGAAGCTGGGACCAGGGACACTCTTCCCTGGCCTCCTTCGGATCCCCTCCCTCCAAGGGCCCCGGCCCCCACACCCCCCCGGAAGCAGCTGCCCACCTGTGGGCAGAGGTTCCAGCACCTGCAGGGAGCAAGACCCGCCCTCCGTGTCCTCGCCCAGGTGCTGAGAAAGTCTCAAGGCCGGGACAGGGACCTCCAACTGCCCGCTGTGTCTGGCATGGCCGTCTCCCAGGCCTCTGCTTTTGCCTTTGGAGAAAATGGTCGTGGGCCGCAGACCCACACGGTGGGCCTGGGGGTCCATGCATGGGGGCTCGTTTACGTGGACTAAACGTGGCCACGTGCCCTCAGTGACTCCCTTAGGTCACGAGAGCCTCCCGAGTCAGCCTCATTCCTGGGGGGAGACGTCACGGTTCCGTGCAGTAGCTGCCTCTCTGTGGAAAGAAGAGCTAAAGTCATTTGCTGGTTTGTTCCCAAGGCCCCTCGGGATTCAAGGCGCATTTCTGGCTGGGGGACACCCTTCCTCCCAGCTCCAGCCTGCTTTGCCAGGGTCTCCTCAAGGCACGTTTCTCTGTGGGGCCTTCAGAGGACACCGGGGACATCCCACCAGAGGCCCTGGGGGGACACGGGGTCAGAGACATCTTCCGGTGCCCGACGCCAGGCTTGGAGCCGCCCCTGGGCTGTGAGCCTGGGGGGCCACTTCTGTGTGGCAGGTGGGCCGTGGGGTCTGGCCTGGGCGGCGGCGGTGGCTTCCTGCGGAGGTCTTGGCTGGGAACTGAGTCGCGCAGCCACGGGAACCCCTGGTGGCTGGTGAGGGCTGTTCCCGAGTGGCCCGGCTGCAGACAGCGCCAGGGGACAGCCACTGAGGGTGTCGGTGGCAGGATGCTGAGGCCAGAGGATTTACAAGGAGTCCTAACTGGGAACCGGGACAGGGGACCTGGGTGCTCCCCTCTATGCAGAGGGTGCTGGGAGCCCTGTGGTGGAGACGGGGCCCCCGTACCCTAAGGGACCCAGCCAGGGAGGAGCCCCGCCCACCCCACGCTGGCACCTTGCAGGCTTGGCGGGGGGGGGGGGGCCGAGCCCCTCGGGGACAGACGCCAGGGTTAACGGGACTTTGGTCAGAGAGGTGACAGGCCATCCCCCTCTGAAAACGTGACCCCGACAGAAGCGGCGTTGAGACTGGCAGGGGCCGACTCACAGAGACACAGGGACATAAACGTCCCCACGTCCGTGACCAGCCTGGATTGGACAGTCACGCCCAGGACCCCGTGGATTTATGAGAGACAGAATGTTCCAGACCGAGTTCCCCCCACCAGGCAGGCCCCCCACCTCAGCCCCCCCCCACGTGTGGGGGGCGGAGCAGCCGTGGGAGAACGTGGGGTCCGGCCTGGGAGCGAGCGTGGGGTCAGACAGAATCCCCCGGAACTGCCCCTGCCCTGCCCAGCGCTGGCTGCAGCACGGAGCCGCCACCCCGGCCCTGCCCCGGGTGGATGGGGGTCCCCCCTGGGGGGCAGCGCAGGGGCCACACGCAGGTCCCCAGGAGACGCCTGCTGTTTGCACTTATCCTCCCATCCCCCGCACAGGCCCAGGGCACCTGCCCCAGCTCCAGGTGAGAGTCGGCAGGAGAAGCTGCGGGGGCCCAGGGGTGTGGGGTGGGCAGGGGGGCTGTGCTGGGACCCCTCCCGGGCCGTGGGGCTGGTGGGGGCTGAGGCCGGAGGAAGAGCCTCTGGCGGGGGGGGGGGGGGTGTGGGCGGTGCTGTTTCTCACACGTTTACTTCCTGTTTTAGCACATGGGAATGTCCTGAAATAAAAGGCCACCATGTCCCCACAAGAAGGAGCAGGTTTGCTGGGTCACCTCCCGCACCGCCCTGTGCCAGCCACCTGCCTGGGAGACTCGGGGTCCTCTCCCCCAGTTCCACAGAGGGGTGAATCTGACGCCCCTGGGACCCAGGCTGGGGGTCCGCTGTGTTCCCCACCCCAGACACCCCCGTGTGTTGTCAGCGCTGCCCGCCGGGGCCGGGCCCAGACTCGGTGGACCAAGGGCGAGGGGTGGGCTTGGTCTTTCCCTCACAGGCCCCTGGGTTCCCCGAACCCCTTCTCAGGCCCCTGGAGAGGCTGGGGGGCCTGGCACCGTCCCTCGAGAGGGTGGGGACTGTCCCTGTGTTGTCCCCGGCAGGGCAGTGACCCAGCACCAGGCCAGGCCACGAGGGCCACAGGCTCAGCCCAGCTGCCCACTGTCCATGGCAGAATCGCGGGCCCAGGACGGAGGGTGAAGGTGTCCACAAGGCGGCTCTGGAACCTCGTGAGAAAACCAACACCCACCTGTCCTTCCTTCCAGCGTCACCGTCACCGTCCAGGAGCTCAGAGCCCTTGAGACCCAGGCTGAGGAGCAGGGGAGGCTGGACCGGGCGCCGGGGCGGAGAGGGTTTCTGGGGCTGGGGTGGAGCTCTGTGGGTGAGGATGGTCGGGGCCGACCTAGAGGGACCGACGGTCCGGGGAGACCTGCCTGCTGGGATGGGCGCGGAGGGGACCCCAGCCCCGTTTCGGGCTGTCAGAGCAGCTGGAGAAACTTGCCCGACTGGGGTCGTGGAGCCCAGGACAGCTTGAGGGGCAGGAGGGGTCCTGGCAGGCCGAGGCCCTGGGGGCCACGAGGTGTTTGTTTATGAGCCATGTCGGAGGAGCCACTGCTGGGGCCCCGTCCCAGCCGGTCAGAGGGGCACCGTCCTCTGGGACAGGGAACCTGAGCTGCTCCGGGTGGACCCTGGCGAGGCCGGACCCGGCTGGAGTTTCAGTCCGTTGTTCTTCGGTGGATTCAGCGCCGTTGGCCGCACCACCCGGAGGCCTGGCCCCTGCACTGGGCGGGCACGGTGGGGGCTGGGCCTGGCCTGAGGGCTGGCCTGAGCCTGGCGGCCACCTGGGGCCAACAGGGAGCAAAGGTGACCCCTAGTCCCCACACGGACAGAGGTCCCCAGAGCCTCGGGACATCTCAGCTGGGGCCTCCCCTCCCTCCGGCAGGACGGGCCCAGGCTGCCTGTCCTAGGGTGCCCCCAGCACTCACCCCCTTGGGCCTCCCCCGCCCTCCCAGCCTCCTCCCTCCGACCCCCCCCCCCCGCCCCCTGCCAGCATGCGGCTGTTCTCTACAGACTCACCCGCTGCTGGGGAGGGGAGTCCCCCTGGACCTCGGTTTGGGGCAGGACACGGGCTTGTCCTACATGCCCGTCCCAGGTGCCCTAAATGAGTGTTTTGCCCCTCAGACTCCGGGGCCGTCCCTGAGGCCAGGTCTTGCTTCAGGGCTGCTCTTCTGAGAACCCCTGGGTGAGGGCCGGGGTGCCCAGACTTAGGGGCCCAGAGGAGGCCGGGCCCCCCTTTCCCTGTCGCCCACTGAGCCAGGGCCCCCCAGGAGAGAACGTGCCCCTCTGAATGGGGCGAGGAGGCAAAGCCTCTCGGGGGTGAGCAGAGAGCATCCTGGAGGCCGGGGCTGGGGGTGCGGCTTTGGGCCTGGGCGGTGGCCCCTGGTGTCCACAGTCCCCATGACTGCCCCGTGGAGGAGACTCCAGGGGGCCCTGGAATGGGGCGGCTTCCGGAAGTGTCCTGAGGTCCAGGTGGCAGGTGGGGGAGGAGCCAGGGGAGCCCTCACCATCGCCTTGGCCTCTGGGGGTGGAGGGCCCTCCCTGGGCTGTGGACCCTCACGGCGCTGAGGTCAGGAGGGGCAGCCTCGCGGCGGGAAGGTGAGGGGCCTGTGCAGCCCCGGCCCTCGCCCCACCCCATGGGCCACAGTGCGGGCTGTGGGCTCCAGCCGAGGAGGGCCCTGCAGCAGGGGTGGGACCCACCGGAACAAGGCCCAAGTTGTTTCCCAGGGAAGGGGCGCACCCCACTTAGACCTCACTGGCTGGTTTGCGAGCCGGGAGCCCTGCCCGGCCGCCCACGGCTCTGCCCGCCTGCTCCCGCTGTGAATTTCACAGGCATCTGGATCAAATAACCAGCTGATATAGCGCGTGTAAAATTAGAGACGGAACTCTCCAGAAGGCAGAGGCCACCACGATTCATTCCAACATTATGCGTTCAGGGGCGGGTACGGCCCGCTGGGATTCACAGGGCGAGGGGGGCCATGAGGCTGGGGGCTGAGTCAGAGGTGAAGGAGGGGAGCCCGGTGGGCGGGGGCTGCGGGGGTGGCCCTGAAACAAGCCGGAAGGGGTTCGGGGCCGGGGGGGGGGGGGGGGGGGCCTGAAGGCCCGTCCTGCCGCCTGGGGAGGTGCTACGGGGGTGGGGGGTGAAGACTCCCACCAGCACCCCCTGCTGCTTAGACCCCTCACCTGCAGTTCCCAGCTTGGCCCGGCCAGTGACAGGCAGCCTCCCAGGCTGTGTGTCCACAGCCCCTCTGGGCAGCTGGATGTGGGGGCTGCAGGCTGGGGCAGCCACCCCGACCTTAGCGGACTCCCTGCCCCCCAAGCCTAGCCAGGGGTGAAGCTCAAGGGTGCCAGGCCCCCGAGGCCACCACACCAGGGCTGAGTTCCCCACGAGGACTGGTGAACACTCGGGGGCTCCAGCCCTCCGGCGACACTCCTCTCCAGCCCTCGCTGTTTCCAGACGTGTTACTCCCAGACGTGGGCCTTGGACATCCCTGCAGGGCGGGGGCTCAGGGTCTGTGCGTGTGCATTTCCGACGGAGACTCCAAACCGCCTCTCAAAAGGCTGTTCCCATTCACAACCCTTCATAGAATATGTCATTGTGCTCCTTTCTTCACCTGAGCAATATTGGATTTTGTCATAAAATATGTTTCAATTTCTTATTTCTATGATTAATGGCAAAGTTGGATATTTTGTCATTAACTCATTTTAATATTTTTTCTGTTCTTACCCTTTACCACTTTTCTATTGGGTTGTTCACTTATTTCTTATTGATTTGTGGGAGTTCTTTATATATGATGAATATTAGTACTTTGTGTTTATATTGCAGACATGTTCGCAGTCTGCTGTCTAACATTTAACTTTCTAATGGTGCTGTTTTCATCACATAGAAGTTTTTAAATTTTACATAGGCAAGTTTGTCAATTATTTCCTTTAAGGCTTTGGATTTTGCATTTTGTCTGCCTCCTGAGAGTGTATGAATATGCTCTTGTGTTTTCTCCAATGTTTTTATAATTATGCTTTTTGCCTTTAATCTAAGTTTATTTTGGGGTATGGGGTGAGACAGAATGGAACCATTTTCCACATTAAATGTTAGATATCTCGAGTGCCGGAGGACACAAATTATAGCTTAGGGGCCTGGAGCCTGACTCCGAGTTGGCTTCCTGGGCTACAGTCCATGCCCTGCCTCTGGCGGCTGGTGAGCCGGGCCTCAGTTTCCTCCTCTCCAAGGGGGCTGTGAGGGGCAGGAGAGCCGTGAGCTACTCAGCCCCAGCAAGCGCAGCCCCAGGGGTCCAACAGAGCCTGACCCGGGGCCACCACCTCCAAGCAATTCCCTGGGCCCCAGGAGTCCCCTGCTGCTTCTTGCCTCTTCTAGAAGAGAGGGGGGCGGGGATAGGGCTGGGAGGGGGTGAAAACCCTTTCTTAAAGGCTCCAGGTGCCCTGGCTGAAATAAGACTGACACCTACGCTCAGCCCTGCCCCTGTACCATCCTGGTGGCCTCAGAACAGGGACAAAGCCCCAGGCTGCCGGGGTCCACAGTGTGGGCATGGCCCCCCAGACACGACAAGCCCAGAGGAGGCCCCTGCCGCCGAGACGAGACGAAGGCTGCGCTCCTGCCAGGGAGAGGGTGCCGAGACAGCCCAGGGGCTCAGGTTCCGCACTGGAAAAGCAAGTGACGATGGCCCTGCCCGCTCCAGGGGCAGGTCGCCCCTGACGCACTGAAAAGGCAGAAGTGTGTCTACCTTCCCTGGAGGCCTGCATGGTGAGGGGCACAGGCGGGGGCTGTGAGACCCCGGGTCTGACGCCCTCTTGATGAGAGGCCCCTGGTGGTCCAGCCCCTCCCTCTCCCTGCCCCGGCCTGGCCCAGATCTGCTGGCGCTGCCTCCGCTGCCCCTGCAGCCCAGCCCAGCCCAGCAGCGCCTCCATGGGGCCCCTGAGCCCCGGCCTCCCTCCCTCTGTCGGCCCTTCCTCTCTGGCGGCTCCCGGCTGTGCGTCCCCTGCCAGAGCCTCTCTGCAGCCTGGCGCCTCGTGCCCTTCAGCTGGTAAACACGTGGCTGTTAATTTGAGTCACATGA
Organism: Eulemur rufifrons; assembly: GCF_041146395.1. Lineage (NCBI taxonomy): Eukaryota > Metazoa > Chordata > Mammalia > Primates > Lemuridae > Eulemur > Eulemur rufifrons. The sequence goes on from NC_090991.1 coordinate 56,516,211, forward strand.
GTGAGGGGGGAAGTCAGGAGAAGCCGTGGGGTGCTGAGGCTATGGGTGCTGCTGAGCAGGTGAGTCCTGGGCCAGGGCCTGACCATTTCCTACAGGTCATCCCCATCGGCCAGGTTGTCCCCATCGGCCTGGTCGTCCCCATTGGCCTGGGCCCAAACCACCCGCGCCCTGAGCCGTCCTTGTCTGACAGAGGAGAGAGTGTCTGGGTGCTCAGGGGACCATCGCCTTAAGGATGGCACCTGGGCTCCCATGGGCAGGTGGCGCTCGGCCCCTTGGCAGCCCCCAACCCTCACGTGACCCAGGCTGTGGGCACCGCTGCTTGGTGGGCATCGCAAGTGCAGAGACCCGTCCCACGTCCCCCGCCAGGGCCCGTCCGAGCTTCAGCAGCAGCGGAGATCTGAGCCCTCCCTCTGTGGGTGCCCCGGGGGCTCAAAGAGACAGCTGTTTCTCAAAGCGGGTCTGTGGATTCTGCAGAAGGAGGTGACTGTCGTTTCCTCTTTTCCAGACGAGTGGCACGGAGCCTGGCTCACCTTTCCAATCTATTCACGTCTGCAGGACTCTGGAGGCTGAGCTGGGCCTCCCTGCTGCTCCGTGGCAGCTGATATTGCTGAGCTGGGCAGGGTTGCAACACTTTCCTGTAAAACGGACTGAAACAGAAGTTGCTGTCTTCCTCATATAAGAAATACATAAATCAGTTAAAAATAGTCCTCAGAGCGGATGTGATGATGTCGTGGCTGTCACAGGAAACACATGAATCAGACTCATCCTTGGTTACGGGAAGGTGGAGATAGCCCATGGTCCCCGGCCCCTCCGGGGTGATGTGGGTGCGGGGGTCCCTCTGGCTGTGCCCTGCCAGCAAAGGCTGCCCAGGAAGGACAAGAAAAGCCACGCTGGCTTTGCTTCTGGGTATGTTCCTATTGCTGTGAGTTTGTTTCTTGAATTCAGCCCTTCTTATCAAGCAGAGGAGCTGGCTCAGAGGAATACCAGTGACGCACGGGCCCCCACCGGCTGGCCCCGCTCAGGGTTGATTGTGGGGGACAGGCGGTTTGCCGGGGGCTGATCGTTCACCTGGCACCTTCATCCTGGTGGGGAAGTCATGGGCGCCACCCAGAAAGCTGGGTCACAGCGTGGCCTCTGTCTCACTTATGAAGAACCAAGACCTCTGCATGTGGTCACTGGGCGTCGAAACAGAAACTTCACACCCGCCCCGTGCGGTCACCCCAGCCCAGGGCGTGAGCTGCTGCGGCCGTCGCTGACTCAGCACAGCGGGTGCCAAGGCCGCTGCCAACCTGGGGGGCTGGGCGGGGGCTGAGAGCCTCCTGGCGTCCCCCAGTCACCACAGGGAAGGGGATGTGGCCTCAGAGGCTTCACCAGGTCAGGGCGGAGGTGGACTAGAGGGTGGGGGACCAGCAACGCCGAGTGACTGTGGGGGTCGAGGCCGGGGCGCCAGTTGGCCCATGCATTTTCCTCGAGCCCTGGGACCCTCAGCTAGCTGACCTCAGGCTTCTACTCCTTGGGTAGAGGGCAGGGAAGAGCCCAGGGAGGGTTAGGGCAGCCAAGACCGGTCAGTCAGCTGTGCAGCCAGGAGGTAAAGTCGGCCTTGAATATAAAGCTCAAGAAAAACTCAGCTCAGAAGCAACTATAGGGTTGAGAACATGAGGTCCCTAAGGGGGCAGGAAAACCAGGCCAGCAACTGCTGAGGAAGCTCCATCCCTGGGCCAGGCCCCTCCCAGCTGGGCGGGGGGCTCGGGGTGAACAGAGGGGGCTGAGCCCGGGGGGCGGCATCTGGGAAGGTGCCTTCCCAGGAAATCCCCGGACACAAACCTTCGGGAATCTCCCAGGAGCTCAAACACAGTTTTCTTTTCATAGGTTGGGGCCCATAAAAGTTATTTTCCCCCAGTTTCAATATTTTCATAGGTCTTTAAAAGCTTTTGGGCCCTCTGCCCTGAGCGTTAGGGTCTGATGGCTAAAGGAACCCAGGTTCCAGACCCCCTCTCCTGGGGAGGGGCCCCCGTTCTCGCAGCCTGGCCTGGAAGTGAGCTTGTGCCCCCCCCAGGGCACCCCACCCAGCCAGGAGAGGCCGACGGGCAGGGAAGAGGTCAACCCCGTGCGCACACACATGCACACATCTTCACACACATGCACATATGTGCATGTACACATGCTCATACTCACATCTTGGCATGCCCATGAGTGTACACACATGCACACACCTGACTACACACACACACACACACACACACACACACACATGCACTTGCTGGCATCCATACGTGTGGCTTGAGGAGGAGGGCAGGGTCCGTTCTGCACTGTCTCGCAGTTCCTCTGCCCCAGCCTTGGGCCCAGCAGGGGTGCGCGGGCTGTTGGCCACACACGTGAGTGAGCTCAGCGCGGCCGTGAGCAGGCCCAGGTCTGCGAGCCGTGGGCACAGCAAGGGCAGAGGCGGCAGGACGGGGGCTCAGAGGGGCCTGGACTTGCCTGTGGCTCCGGGTCCTTGCCTGTCCCACACACGCACGCCCATCCACAAGGCCGAGCGTGGGCATCGCTGCTCCCAGCGGGCAGGGGAGACTCAGAGACTAGCCGGGGTCTCCTTGGGAGGAGGCGATGGCTCTGCTCTCCACCCTCCTGCTCCTTGGGCACCCGCGTCACAGGTGAAGCAGGCACTGAGGTAGAGCCACCTGCCCAGGCCACAGCGGGGAATGAGAGGGCACAGATGCCATCAGCACAGGACAGGCCCAGCCAGGACAGACTGGGCCCCGCTCCCACTGCCTGACCATCTGGTATGTGTAGCCCCCCTGCCATGGTCCCGGGGGTCTCGGCCAGGGCTGTGGGACTAGGGCGGCCTGTCCCAGAGTGGCCATGAAGGGCAGGGTGGAGGCGGGAGGGTGGGGAGCTCAGGCTCGCGCCGAGCGGCCCGCTCTGCGAGCAGCTCCTGTTGCCTCCGATGCTCCCGCCAGGGCTGCGCACACCCGGGAGGGCAGGGCCGGCTGGGCTGCCGCCTCTGTAGGAGTCCTCGCCGCCGCGTGGCTGAGAGGCCCTTAAGGCACTCCTAGGCACCCCCAAAACTGGAACAGCCCAGACATGGGGGTGCCGACCCCTCCCAGAACAGGTGGGCACAGGGCTCTCAAGGGGAGAGCTGCGAAGCGAGCGGTGGTCTCGCCTTGTGCGGACGGCAGGTGCAGAGCGCGTGCCCCGCCCCCGGGAGGCACTGGGAGGCTCTGTGGCCACCAGGGCTCAGTGTCTGCCTGTGGGGACTGGGGGGCTGATTCAGCTGCTGGGGCGCTCGCCTCATCGCGAGCCCCTGCTGGGGGCTCTGTCGGCCTGGCCCTCCACGCCCCGGTGTTTCCCATAGGCTAGACTGTGCTGGGCTGTCCCAGGAGGGTAGACGAGCCTGTGGCCCTGGGGTCTTGCCCTCATCAGATCTGAGGCCACTGCCAGGGAACAGCACCTGGCTTTCAAGTGGGGGGGGGGGCAGGCCCGCCTGCAGCAGGGGCGAAGTCACAGCGTGGCTGGCTCTGAGGGCCGCTGGGTGGGGTGCAGCCTGGAGCCTGCTGGGGCTGAGTCACCCTCTGGCTCAGGAAGCCTGACCGCATGACTCCCAAACTGATGCAACTTGGACTTTCTGCTGAGTGTGAGCTGTTGCTGTTGCTTCTGAAGTGGGGGGAGCGCAGGGCTTCTCTGCGCAGCCCTTTCAAGGACGGTTGGTGCCCAGGGTAGGCAGGGATGGCACCGAGGGTCCTGTGGGGAGAAGTCAGGAAGGAGGGCTCCATCCTCTAGCCAGCCCATGAGCTGGACAAGCCTGGGGCCTCCTCTCTGCCTCGGCTGGACCACACTGGGGAGGGGACCAAAGGAAAGGACATCCCTGCACATCTACCCTGTGCAAGGGCCATTCTCATTCTTGGTGGCTCCCCAGAAACTCTTCTGCACACACCGTCGCCCCCCACGGCACACGCTGAGACCCAGATCCACGCGAGAGCCCCAATGGAAGCAGGTGACAAGTGGCTCCTCTCCCTTCCTAGGTGACCACAAATGGCTAGGAGCCCACTCTGGGTGGCACTTATGGGAGAGGGTGATGGTCCCTGTCTACTTCTGAGAAGGAGCGATTTCCAGTGTCCGGGGTCAGCACAGTGCCTTTCCAGAAAACCCACAGAGGGCTGCCTTTACGTCTCACATTCTCACAGATTGTCGATGGGACCTAGGACTCTGGCCTGGAGAGGGCATGACTGAGAAATGGACAAGAAAGGTGGAGGAAGGAAGGGCACATGCCAGCTGTTGCTCTGGCCCTTCCATGTTGAGGTCGATGCTTGGTGAGAGGAAGATCCTGAGGTCAGAGTGCAGCCCCATCCCATTCACTCAGGAGGGTGCGTCCGGCTGTGTGCATGGGGGCAAGGACGAGTAGCCAGGGTCCCGTCGTGGATGGAGGGCGAGAGCTGGGGCATCTCTGTCTGCAGACGCTGGTGCCCCTCCGGCAGGGGAGACGGCACAGAGCCATGTTGTAGGCACATTTGGGAAAAGACAAAGCCACTGACCCAGAGAGACACAGGAACACACACCCACATGGCACACACACCCAGACACACGCACTCACACAGAGAATGCGCCACGTCACGCACAGGAACTCACAAAGAACAACCACATGACGCCTGTGCTCACACACAAGTACACACCACGTCACACCCATGGACTTACACACGCAGAGAACACATCACATGCACACACACGCAGAGAACACATCTCACACACACACACACACACACACACACACACACCCTTCCCTTGCGCACATCCCGGGCCAGGAGAACAGGCCGAAGACCGAGCGCGCTGCGCAGACCCGAGGCCGCGGGACGGGGGCGGAGTCGGGGCGGAGTCGGGGCGGAGTCGGGGCGGAGTCGGGGCGGAGTCGGGGCGGAGTCGGGGCGGAGTCGGGGCGGAGTCGGGGCGGAGTCGGGGCGGAGTCGGGGCGGAGTCGGGGGCTGGTCCGCGCTGCGAGGGCCCCGGGCCCTGCTCCCGCCCAGGCCTGGCTGTCACCCATGTCGCAGGCTCGCGGGCTGACCAGGGGCCTGGGGGGGGGCACGCCTGAAGCGTCAGCCCCAAACACGCGAGAAGGAAGAGAAGACGCAGGGAAGGGTGGGGTGGGGGGTGGCGGGTGGACCTGCTCTCCGGCCTCCTTCCCGGACACGCTCCGACGGCCACAGCCCTGCCCGCTCGGGGACAGCCTGAGCCCGTCATGCGCAGCCCCTGGGGGTCCCGGGAAAGGCCTGGGCGAGCCGCCCCAGGAGTCGGGGTCCCCCGGGGACAAAGTCCAGGCTGCAGCCCCTCGCGCTCTCCTGCAGCGCCACCTGCTGGCGGCCAGGAGCCCCGTTTGCGCCGGGCGCCCCTGGACTTTCCGCTCCGCCTCACTGGGGGGACGCACCCCCCACCCGTCCCCGTCCCCTGGAGCCACAGGACCCGCTGACACCAGCTCCCTGCGTCAGACCCGCCATGTGCCGACTGCGGGGGGCGCGGCGAGACTCCAGGGACCAGGGACGAGGCCTCCGATTGCTCAGGGACAGGAAGGCCAGGGCAGGGGTCCGGCCCCAGGCCCACTCCTAGCGGTGGCGACAGGGCCCGCGCGAGCCTGGTGACCCGGCCACCCTCCGCCCCCGCACAGCCCCCGCCAGCCGGAGTCGAGGCTCTGCCGCGGGAGAGCTGGAGACCCAGGAAAGCTGACGCGTCCCCGCCGGGCGCAGGAACCGGGCACACTGGAACCATGTTCCGGTACCATTTATAAACACCGACATTGATTTAGGGCTTTCCTTTTCCTAAAATTCCCAAATGGCTCTCCATTTCCTTAGACAAAAGTCCTTTCCCGCAGGGTCAGGCTCCCGCTCCTCTCCGAGCTCGGCGCGCAGTGCCGGCCCCTCAGTTGTTCCCTCCTCTCGGGGCTCAGCCTCACCTCCCTTCAGCCCCCACCACGGGGTGCAGGGCCCCCCACAGCCAGCACCCCGACTGTGAGGTGAGGCGGGGTGGCAGTGGGCCAGGCAGAGCAGGGCTCGGGTGTGACCCATGATTCCGGCAGGTCATTTTTGCCAGCGTCGGTGGCTGGAGGGAGGGGGGAACCGATTGGGAGACAGGTTCACCCGCGCAGGTGAGGACGAGGCCGCGGAGCAGGGACAGGGACATGGGGGCAGCGCTCAGCAGACGGGGCCCAGCGGGTGACCAGAAGGAGGTGGATGTGGCTGACAGATCCTCTGCCTGGGGACCAGGTGTGGCCACAAAGCCGAGAGTGCTGCCTGGGAGGCCGGTGGGCAGCGAGGAGCATGGAGCAGGTGGGGGGAGGCGGGGGGTGGGAGTGTGGGGGTAGGGGGAACAGGTGGGAGGAGGCTGGCGGGGAGGAGCGTGGAGAAGGTGGGGGAGGTGGGGGGGAGGGTGGAGCAGGTGGGAGGCGGCTAGGGGGAGGAGCGTGGAGCAGGTGGGGGTGCTGGGGGGAGGAGCCTGGAGCAGGTTGGGGGAGGCTGGAGGGGGGAGGAGCGTGGAGCAGGTGGGGGGAGGCTGGAGGGGGAGGAGTGTGGAGCAGGTGGGGGCGGCAGGTGGTGGGGAGGAGCCTGGAGCAGGTAGGGGGAGGCTGGTGGGGGGAGCATGTAGCAGGTGGGGGAGGAGCGTGGAGCAGGTGGGGGGAGGTTGGTGGGGGGAGGAGCGTGGAGCAGGTTGGGGAGAAGCGTGGAGCAGGTGGCGCCCAGGGAGGTGAGCTCCTGCATGGTGGCTCCAGTCGGGCCCAGCGCTGCCTCCTCCTTGCACCCACAGAGTGGGGCTGTGGTGAGCCCGTGGCGGGAAGCTCTCGCTGTGCGCTCAGCCCACTGACCCAGCAGTTCTCCCACCTCAAGGACTGCTCAGGCAGGTGTGGACAGGTGAGGTGGGACCAGCGGGAGGACGGTGGAGGATGGGGCCACGGCCAGCACCCGGGCTGCCTGCTCTGAGGGCAGCTGCGTGGCCCAGAACTGACCCCGGGAGGGGAACTTCCTTCCCGGCACAGCTCTCTGGCCCTGGGCACAGCCGGCTTGGACCCACCACCTTCGGGCTGGCCTAGCGAGGCCGTGTGCTCCTGGGAACCGATTGCCCTGACCTCTGGGCTCCAATAAACCACATTTCAATGGAGTGTTGAGGAGTTAACCAGCGGTGTCACTGCAGACAGTGAACACGTCCCTGGGTCTCTGTAGGGTGGAAAGACACACTGTCCTGGCCAGGCGGTCAGTCAGGTGGGGAGGGGGAGTCTGCATTGCCGGGGAGGTCCCGAAACCCAGTGGAAAACCCCAGAGCCCACATCAGTGAAAAGTCACTCATCTCGGTGATGTCTCCACAAGCCACACATTTCCTGCATCTGCCTTTAAAGTCAAGAACCTGAAACTGAATAAATCCCAGCCCAGGACAGAAAACACCTCCTTGCAGGTGGTGGTGGCAGGTAGCGGAGCCGTGGCCAGAGAGGGGTGGCCGCCGTGGGCAGCAGAGGGGCTGACCAGGTGCGGACGCTGCCTGTGAGGCCGCTGCCGTCCGTCCAGGAAACACGGGGCCAATGTCGCGTCCCGAGGGACCGGCCTCTTCCCACCAGGCCTCTGCCTGGGGTGCTGCTCGCTCCGTCTCTGGGGCCAGCCCCCACCCTGCCCAGCCGAGCTCTCTCTTGCACAGCACAGGCTCCGCCGGGTCATTTCTGAACGTCCTGGTTGCCCTGTGCTCCTAGGGAGGGGGGCTAACTTCAGGGTTGGCCCCCCGCGGTCCACACCCCAGCTGCGTGGGCTCATGGGTCTCCTTCCACTGTGGCCCCCATGTCCTGTCCCCAGCTCGTGCCTGCTGCCCAGCCCTCTGTACCACTATATTTTACTTTCTGTGGAAAGACACAATTATAGGGACAGAAAACAGATCAGTCCTTGCCAGGAGTTGAGTGAAGGGAGGGGGATTTACTACTTAGGGCCCGAGCTGGGGACATTTACGGCGGGTTCTGGGAGGAGGCCCCTGATGTGCGTTGGACAACACAGGACTGGATGGCCCAAAGTGCGACCTTGGCCGTGTCAAGAGCAAGGTCAGCAGTGACAGCCACAGCTGCAAGAAGACCAAGAGCAGCTTCGACCGCTGGGACATGGAGGTCCCAGGCAGGTGCAGACGGACGTGGAAATACACGTGATTCGGTGGCAGAACACAGCCTCATGGCAAGGTGGGCAGAAAGGAGCTGGCCCGGGTAAAATAATGTTTTGCCTAAAACTGGAAAGAAAAACCAACTCTATATAAACACTCAACTCCAGCTGGTAAATTTATTTCCTACAGTGGTATGGGTTAGTGATTCTGAAACTACTTTCACATGTCCCAGGCTTTCACAAATAAGTGGGTTCACTGCCGGGGATGAGAATGAGGTCCTCACAGCTGGATGAGGAGGTCCCGGTGCACCAGGGCGGCAGACCAGAGGGAACCCGCAGTGTTGAATGCAGTGAGATACATCAGTGCAAACCCAGGTTTATGTAACACACACACAGATGGTTTAACCATACATATGTACACATACGTGTGCACACACGAGTCAGTGCACATCTGTGTTTCCTAGCTTTGTTCTCCAAGAGGCCTGGAGCCGTGTGCCACCCTAGCAACGGTGCCCACCAGGCCCAGATGTCAGCTTCTGAATTTCATCTTCCATAAAGGGAGCCAGGGCTCCTTGCAGCAATGGCTAAGACCAGGCCTGAGGCAGAGGGAATGCGAGATAAGCCTGGGACATCTCATAGTCCCAGAAAATGAGGACATGCTCAACCCCCCCCCCCACACACACAACAAAAAGATGTAGGCGTTTAAAAAGGACACAGGAGCCAAAATGAGAGCGTTCCCAATAGGCACGGCTGGAATGATCTGAGTGCACACACACACACACATACACACACGTACAATGAATTGTAACCCAAATATTAAAATAAATATCCACAAATTCATACTGATATAAATAACGATTCAGTAAATTAAAACTGTGGGAAGGGACAAGCCTTCCTTACAGGCAGATTCCAAACAATAGATGTAGAATGAATGAGGAAATAGAAAGTCACCATGGGATCCCACAGCAGCAATGCTACAGGCCAGACCCACAGATGAAAGCTAAAATTAGTTTGCGAAGCTTCAAAGAAGATACTTGTATAGTCTCAAAGTATCTCCCCACAGATACTCGTTCATGACTGTGGTGGTTTTAACACACGTGCCCAAATCCTCTGACGCTCCTCCTCTGGGAGCTGGAACTCAGGCTGGACTCAGTGACTGGCTTCTAACCAGCAGGGCCGGAAAGGGGAAAACGGTGCTTTATGGTGGGGCCTGGCAGACCCCATGGCCCAGCCGGGTGGGCACGGTCCGGACCATGTCCGGACCAGGGAGGCGGCGTGCGGGCGTCGTGGGCCCCGGCAGGATGAGCGGAGGCGGGCACTCCAGCTCTGCAGAGCTCTTCCCATCTAACCAGAGATGTTAGGGAAACCGCAGGTGAGGGACATTCTGCAAAACACCCGAGCGGCTCTTTGCGGAGGTGCCACGGCTGTGAAAGGGGGAAGGGTCGCAGGTGGAGGGACTGAGAACACTGGGTGCCGGCAGGCCGGCGGGTGAGACTGTGCCGCGTGGCGTCTCCGTTTCTGCCAGGGCGCCAGGGCGGCAGGATGCTGACCCCAGGGGAAGCTGCCCAAGGGTCCGTGGGAACTAGCTGTGCCATCCCTGCAGCTCCTGTGGACATCGGTTTTTCTCAAGATAAAGCCACGCACAATCACCACCCCCGGAAGGAGAGGCGGGCCCCAGGCAGAGTCCTTGCTGCACCCGCCACACAGGGCCACAGGGCCACCATCCCTTACTGGGATTCGTGGGACCAGATGCGTTTTGGAATTCAGAACATTTCTTCATTTCAGAGACGGTGGGGCTTGGCCATTGGGCAGCCCCGGGGTCTGCTGCTGCGGCCGGCCCTAGAGAATCCTGCGTCCCCGCTGCCACCTAACAGGCCCTGCTTCGGTAAGTACTTTGCAAACCATTCTCAGTGACCCCCACAAGCATCCTGCTTTGTTGGGAACATACCTGAGGCCCTGCAGAGGGTCCTTGGAACAGCCCCTGGGAGCCGCCACTGCCCCTTCCGCCCACTCCCTGCTGGCAGCACCCGGGGGGGGGGGGGGGGCGGGTAGCTGGGGAATCCGGGGGCGTCTCCCACCGCAGGGCTCCCGGCCCCGGGCTGCAGCCACGCTGAGCTCTCAGGAGCAACTCCAGGAAAGGTGCAGACTTCTTGGCCACGACCTTGGCTGTACTTGTGTGATGGCCGCAGTCTGTCATCTGAGAATCCGAGGGGCGGTGGGATTTTTTGGTCTTGTTTTAATCAAACCTCCTAGGTGAGATACTCTGGGATACCAGGAGGTCTTGCAGGTGGTCTGCGCCTCTCGGGCGTTTCTCCTTGGTGGGCTTTATCAGCAGCAGGTGGGAGGCCAGTTCAGGCAAAACAAGTGGCCAGCAGGGGTGGCTGGGAAGAGCGACACTGTCCGCAGACGTCAGCCCCTGGACCCCCACCTGTTTGCAGACAGGAACTGAGGCTCAGCGAGGTCAGGCCAAGGTGAACCCCAGTGCCGGGCTTCAGCCCAGACCTGCCTGACGCTGAGGCAGTGGCGACACCCGTGTCCACGGCTGGCCCGGCCAGCTGTGAGGCCGAGGTGGGGACCCAAGGTCCCCTGCTGCGGAGGTGGCTGGGATGGCACGGGAGCCGATCACAGTCCTGAAGGACACAGTCCCAAATGCCATAACTCGAAATGTTGAAATCCCAAAAGATTAAAATCCCCAAAATGTAATTCTGGAAAAAGTCATTTTAAAATTCTTTAAAAGGTATTTATTTACATTTTTTAAAGGGGATTTATTTGCAAAACATATAAAAACATTGCAGAACACCTCAGAGGCCTCTTTATAGTAAAAGAGGCAACAATAACACACACATTTGTGGAAGCATAAACACTCAGGGACACTGATGACAATCACCTGGGAACCACAGTGTGAGCAGATGACTGTATTGTACAGAAATAAGTCAAAAGGGAAACATACAAATGCACGTCCTGCTGTTTCTATGCTCCCTGCTTTAATTCAGGCACGGAGGGTGGATTCACGGGCGCGTGTGTGGGCGTGTGTATATGTGGGTGCGTGTGTGTGCACAGAGGTCACAGAGAGACATGGGCAATGCCCAGAGGGGCCGCCGTCCCCTCCTTCCCAACACTAACTTCAGGTGCTTTGCCTCCGTGCTGTGAGCACGCCCTGCTCACTGCTCACTTGGGAGCCGGAAGGCCGTCCTGTCCTGTCCTGTCCTACGGAAGCAGCTCCGAGGGCCTGGGCAGCCTCTTCCTCTCTGGCCGGCTGCGCTGTGGAGCGAGTGCAGAGCTGCCGTGGCAAAGCCTCAGTCTGTCGCCCTCGTTCTCTTGCCACAGGTGCTAGGCCTGCTGCCCACCTGTGCGCTGTTCACTGCCAGGGCCAGACCCGTGGCCGGCGTGGAAAGCCAGCTGCTCTGTCCCCACAGCCTGCAGGGGCCCTGGCACCTGCGCCTTTCCCATCCCCCTTCCTAAAGGTGGTTTCCTGTGTGTTCTCTCTCCCCGCACGGTGAAACCACACTCTGAGCAGAAAACCGTTTTGCAGAGTGTTGTGCGCTTCCATCGGCTGAGGTCCCCTTGAGGGCCACCCACCCTCCGTCGTGGACGAGAGAGTTCAGCCACCTGGGCCGAGTCACCAGCCTGCCACGTGCAGCCTGCAGCCTGTCCGTCACCAGCGCAAAAACATTTTATTCATTTGTTTATTCCACAGATAATTTTTAGGATCTCACTAGAGAAGTGCTGATTTTAAAATCTAAGTCCTTATTTGTTTTTTTCATTGATTCATAATAGATGTATATGGTTTTGGGATACATGTGATAGTTTAATACATTCATAGGATTTGTAAAGATCAAATCAGTGTACTTGGGATATCCACTACCTTAAACATTTGTCTTTTCTTCATGCTAGAACTGTTCAAATTCTTCTTTTCTAGCTGTTTTGAAATATATGACAGATTATTGTAAACCATAGTCACCCTACTGATCTATCTAACACTAGGTCTTGTTTCTTCTATCAAACCGTGTATTTGTACCCATTAATCAACTTTTCTCTATCCCTCCCCCTTCCCAGCCTCTGGTAACCACCGATCTGCTCTCTATATTCATGATATCCACTTTTTTAATTTTAATTTTTATTTTTGAAATGGAGTCTTACTTTGTCACCTGGGCTAGAGTGCTGTGACATCAGCCTAGCTCACAGCAGCTTCAAATTCCTGACCTCAAGCAAATCCTCCTTCCTCGGCCTCCCAGAGTGCTGGGATTACAGGCGTGAGCCACCGCGCCTAGCCAGGAAATGATACTGAATTCAACTCAGTACAACAGGGACAAAGGGAGACTTGAATCCGATGGGCAGGGCGAGGGCGAGCATGGAGTTTGGTTAGGGAGCAAGGGCTGGGGAGAATCTCGCTGAAAGGACCAGCGGGATCCTTCGCTAACTCGGGGCTCAGTGGGCTGAGGCAGAAGTCGCAACGGCTGAGGACCCATGTGGGGTCTGGTCCCCCTTGCACTGAGTCACTCCATAGGAGACTAAGGAGGAGTCCAGACGGGTCAAGGACCTCGTCCAAAAGAAGAAATGCTGTCCACGTAGCTGGAGGCTCACAGCTCCAAAGCCAGGACCAATGGTGACTCACATGTAGAAACTCAGAGTTGTGTCTCTTCCCGGGTGTGTCTCTTTGAATCTCCGTGTGCATGTGTGTGTGTGTGTGTGTGTGTGCACGCACACATGTGCCTCGGTATCTCTGAATTTCCCTCCCAATCCCTGCCTCTCTCTTTCCTGGGGTTGCTGTTTCCCTCCTCCTGGGCCCTGGCAAGCTGTTCTCCGGAGGTGTGAGCTGCTTTGTCTCCCACCTGTGTCGGCTCTGTCACACCTGTCTGACTCCTTTTCCTTCCCACCACCAGGCGCCAACCCGAGTCCTGCTCTCCGACATTGTAGAGCAGACTTATGTTTTGTGTGTTTATTTTTATAGGAGATGAGCACAGTACTTTATCTTTTCTTCTTTCTTAAAAAAGGAAAGATCCAAACAACAAAATTAATTGGCTTTTCGCATACTGTGCCCTGCTGGGGCCTCTCCACAGGTAGCCTCAGAGACGGGGGTGTGGCGAGGCTGGGGGCTGCTGCCCACCCCCCAGGCTGTCTCTGCCATCTTAGGGCCCTCAGATGACAGGTGGGGGGCAGCTTCCAGAGACCACACCTGAAACTGTCCCCTCTGCACACAGGGAAGGCCCTGATTCATGGCCAACGCATTTCTCCTCAAGGCCCAGAAACTGAAACTGGCTTCCCAGAACCAGGCCAGTTTTTCCTGCCTGTCCGGTTTGGGCAGCCAGGGGAAGCAACCAGAAACCCAGTTTGCAGGAGAGGAGGGGAGGTGTAGGTGAAGGTGTAGGTGTAGGAGGGGGATGGGGCAGGAGGAAGAGAGGGAAACCCGAGACCCCAGGTTTCCCAGGCTTCCTGCCACTGCCCGGGCATGGGGGACAGAGATCAAGGGCCACAGCTCTGGCCCCTCCAGCCCCTCGCTGTCTCCTCGGTCTCAGGACCCCCTTCCCCCTGGTCCCCTCCAGCTCTCATGGCTCCTTCTCAGTCTCCGGTGCCGAGGTTCCTACTCCCCCAACTTCAAATGTTGGGGTGCCCTGGGCTCACCTCCTTGTGTGGTCTTTCCCCCCTACACTTGCAGCTCAGAGCTGCTTTCCTGGTTCTAGCTGCTTCCTCCACCTGGATGTCCGTGGGCACCTCACGTGTGAGCTCCCACCCACCCCTGAAGCCTGTCTTCCCGTCTCAGTAATGCCGCACGGGACTCGGCTCTGTGTCACAAACCCCACGTCCATCCTCGGTTTCCCGATGGCTCCGTCTGACAGCGTATTCCAAATCCACCATCCTCAGCCATGCGGCCCACCCCCATCCTGGCCTAAGCCTGGATTGTTGTCACAGCCTCCCAACGCCTGGTGTCCCCCTTCCTGCCACAGCCCTGCTCTCCACCCAGCAGCCAAAGGGTTATTGTAAGAGGGAGCCCAGGTCACGACCCTCTTCTCTCATCCCCTCTGCAGTGAAACCCAAGTCCTCCGCATGGCCTGGCTTCTGCTCCGTCCTTACTGCCCCCCAGCTGCCCTGGGCTCTGGCCCTCCCCACCCGCACCCCTCCTGCAGGGATGTGCTTGGCTGGCTTCTGCCCACGTCTTATCTTCTGTCTATGACCATCTCCTACCAAAAACCGAAGTCCCAGGACTCTGGGATCTCACTGTCCTGCCTCTCCAGCAGCTAGAGTGATGTGCTCGGTATTCAGGGATGGCCTGGACCTCAGCGTGGGGACACCGTAAGCCCCGACCTCAGCAGCCTGTGTCCCAGCTGGAGGGGCCGGTCCTGAGTCCCCCCGCCACGATCAGGGCAGGTCCCCTACTTGGCTCCTGCTCCCGCCTGGCAGCACAGGCCACCGAGCTACTAACTGCAGGACCAGACCCTTGTACATGAAGTCCCAATTGTCCTCTTCACAGGCCCCATTTCTTTCAGCTGAAACCCTCTCCTACCCCCTGGCAAAGCTCACTTAATGATTCAGGGGACCGTCAATAAGGCCCTCGTCCAGAGGACACTGTAGCAAGCTGAGTCTGTGGGGCACAGGGGCAGCTTCTTCACAGGGACATCAGGAAGCAGGTGGTGGCCTGGGAGCTACAGGGCTCCGTGAGGCTTAGGCAAGAACCAGTTCCGGTGGTGTCCATGCACTGGCCCCTTTCCACGGGGAAGAGGGGTCTTCCCTGATGCCCTGGCCCCAGTGGCACATGCTGACAGGGACCTCGATCATCAGCGGCAAAGTCCCATCTGTCTGGGCCTCACCGGGAGAGATGGAATCCCCCGTGAGACCGACTACCCCCAGGTATTGGTGCCCCCTCCCCTGCCTGGCAAGCGGCCCTGGCCAGCCAGCCCAGGCAGCAGCGAGGGTGGAAGCTTCCAGGCCAGTGCAGGTCTGACCTGAGTCAGTGTGTGTCCAGAGGCTGCTTCTGCCGGCCTGGGTGCCCGAGCGTGACAGCGGAGTCCTCAGCCCCGAGATGGACAGGTGGTGTGCTGGGCAGGTCGCTGAGAGCCTGGCTGTGCTGCTTCTGCACCAACGGTGCTATCGGTCCCCAGCGCAAGCTGGCACTTCCTTATTTTCCAGTGGGGACTTTGGGAGCTCACCCCCCCACTACACGGCAAAGTGCCAAGTTCCTGGAACACAGGTGCCCGTCCCAGAGCCCCTCCTCTCCCCGTGTGCCCGGCGTAGAGCTGGGAGGAGGGGCAGGTGCGCCGGAAGGGCTGGCCAAAGAGGAAGGGATCGGAGTTCCAGGGACGATTGCCCACTGCGCGCGAGGTCTCCGTGCATCGTACCCTTGCTTGTTGGGGACCACGACCCTGCTTTACAGTCAGGAAACAGCAGCTCAGAGACTAAGTAACTCGCCCAGGACCCCACAGCTGGATGGTGACACCCCCAGGGTCGTCTGTGTCTATTAAAGCCGAGTCTAGTTTCAGGTCTCCGAGCATCTCCCTAAAACCGTGATCCAGGCCTTTCCCGATGAGGCACGTAGCTGGGGAAACAAAGCGCACGCGAAAGAACGGCCACCAAGCAGCGCGGAGCGGACTGGCTGCGGCCCAAGGGCAGACGCGCCGGGGCCCAGCCAGGCTCGCCGCGCGGAGCTGCCCTTGACTCTGCTGCCACCAGGTGGCTGCGCAGGGAAGTGGCCCAGAAACCACAACAATTTTTTTCAGCCCCAGCTGAATATTTTTGGGTCACGTAACCCTTTCAGAATCTGCTTAATGTGGGAAAAGCTTTCCTCCAAGGAAACCGCACACGCCAACCCGAGCCAGACGTGGAGTTCCGGAGGCTGTGAAGGGACTCGGCCTCAGACTCCAGCGGCTCACGCGAAGGCCTCCCATCCAAAGGCACCTGGAATTGGGATTTGGTCAGAAGGGTCCAAAGTTGCCTCGAGGTGAGAACACAGCAGAAATCCAAGAACAGATCTCTGATTCTATTAAAATGCACTAGATAGAGTGGGGCATTTCAAATCAGTGCAAAGACAGAAGGTGTGATAAGCAGTGTTGGGGTAAATGCTCAGCTCTTGCTCCTTAACAAACTACCCCAAACCTTAGTGAATTAACACAACATCATTTATTTGCTCACAGCTCTGTAGGTGGACATTTGGGGTGGTGCACAGAGCAGTGCCTTTGCTGGCCTCACCTGAGGCCTCTGGCATGCTTGCAGTTGGCCGGGACGACAGAGGTGAGGTGGCCACGTTCTTCCAGCAGGCAGCACGGGGCAGCTGGTCTCCAAAGGCAGGGAGCAATGTCAAGCCCCAGTGCACAGCTCACAGCCTCTGTGTGCATCACACTTGATAATATAACACAGCACGAGGCTGGGCGCGGTGGCTCACGCCTGTAATCCTAGCACTCTGGGAGGCCGAGGCGGGTGGATCGCTCGAGGTCAGGAGTTCAAGACCAGCCTGAGCAAGAGTGAGACCCTGTCTCTTCTAAAAATAGAAAGAAATTATCTGGCCAACTAAAAATATATAGAAAAAATTAGCCAGGCATAGTGGCGCACGCCTGTAGTCCCAGCTACTCAGGAGGCTGAGGCAGGAGGATTGTTTGAGCCCAGGAGTTTGAGGTTGCTGTGAGCTAGGCTGATGCCACGGCACTCTAGCCCGGGCAACAAAGTGGGACTCTGTCTCAAAAAAAAAAAAAAAAAAAAAAAAAAAGCAGCCCCTTTCGTCCCTGCAGCCAAAGATAACCATTATGAATATTTTAGTGTATTTCCTTCTAGGGATTTTTTTTCTATATATACCTTTACACATTTTCCATATTTTCCATAATGAACATATTTTTACATTTGCAGTCACAGTGGAGTCCTGTCATGAGCATCATAGGCCTGGACAGAGTGAGACTGGGAAAGTAAACAGCAGGATGGGTCGACCCACCGCCACTGTGAGAGTGGGCGTCTGCTGCAGTCACCCTGAGGTGGGGACCTGACCCTCTTCTCTGGGTTCGGCCCTCGTGGGGTTGCTCAGCTGTGCATCGTCGCCCCCAGCCAGGCTGACTGAGGCGGTCTCTTGGCAAAGGTTAAGAATGAACAAAGCATGGATTGTTAAGTCAATTGCCAACGACAATAGAAATTACACCATGTACTTACTTTGACAGTACTCTTAATGGTATAACCTCTTCTCTCATTTTATGTCTCTCTTTACGTTTTTTGTTATGTTTCCTTTTTGATTTTAAGAAAGAACCATCTTTCATATTTCCAGTATCATTTTCCTCTTCAGTAGAGACTTCTAAATCTTGAGAAATAAAAAAACATCAGTTAAGAAGTGTGGCTGTGGGCCGGGCGCGGTGGCTCACGCCTGTAATCCTAGCACTCTGGGAGGCCGAGGCGGGTGGATCGCTCGAGGTCAGGAGTTCGAGACCAGCCTGAGCAAGAGTGAGACCCCGTCTCTACTAAAAATAGAAAGAAATTATATGGACAACTAAAATATATATATACAAAAAATTAGCCGGGCATGGTGGCGCATGCCTGTAGTCCCAGCTACTCGGGAGGCTGAGGCAGTAGGATCGCTTAAGCCCAGGAGTTTGAGGTTGCTGTGAGCTAGACTGACGCCATGGCACTCTAGCCCGGGCAACAGAGCGAGACTCTGTCTCAAAAAAAAAAAAAAAAAAAGAAGTGTGGCTGTGAAACCTAACCTAAATTTATCTAATTCTTACCTCTGTTTTCTTTGGAAATTTCTGAAGCCTCTTTTTTCATGTTGTCTTTCTGATTCATTTTCTTTATTTTTGATCTGAGAGTTGGGCATTCTGCATCTTCAGAGTTACTTCTCTTCCTTTTGCCTGTTCTGACTTTAGGTAAGCAGGATACTTCAATTCTTTCTGGTTTTTCTTTTTCTCTGAAGGTTGGTTTGGGGGTTCAGTAGTTTCTGTAGTTCAAAGCCCTCAGATGTGGTTCTTGATTTTTTCATTTTACAGATGTTCGCATTGCTTCTGTACACATTTAACTCTTTCACCTGGACACCGTCTTCCTTCTTCATTCTGCCTTTCTTCTTTTTCTTTTCTTCTGTAACAATGCTATCATTAGTTTCATTTTACTTCAACTATATCTATTTAAGTATTAAGTAAATACTCACCAGCTATTCTTAAGGATGGAATGGGCTTATTTTTCACTGTTTTAGGAAATCTGCCATGTTTTCTTGGTGCTTCTTCTGGTGGGTTGTTAAGAACCTGAAATGATTGCAAAAAAGTTTTACTATTGATGGTAACTTGCCAAATTTTTTGCTTTGTGGTTTTTTTTTTTTTTTTTTTTCTTTTTAGGACTTGGACCTACCTCAATAGCTTTTGCTGCTTGTTCTTTTCGTTCCAAATTCCACAAAGGCAAATCCCTTTGGATCTCCAGTACACTTGTAATGTGGTATGTTTATATAAACAACATTGGCACATTTCCCAAATACTCTTTCAATCCAGCTGTGATTAACATTTTTTGGAAGTAACTCCTATGATAAACTAGAAGCAGTATTAAAAATATTTAATAACTATAGCCTAAGCTTTTCACAATCCCTACACCTTATACACAATGTCAATAAATTTTAACTTTCATATTGAAAAATGAACAAAGCAGATCTCTGCAGCTTTTCAAGTGTCTGCTGAGAAACGCACGCGTGACTTCCTCACAATTCCTTGATACTCCCTAATACTCAGCCCGCTTTCTTTTTCTTTCTTTCTTTTTTTGAGACAGAGTCTCACTCTGTTGCCCGGGCTAGAGTGCCGTGGCGTCAGCCTAGCTCACTGCAACCTCAAACTCCTGGGCTCAAGTAATCCTCCCACCTCAGCCTCCCAAGTAGCTGGGACTACAGGCATGCGCCACCATCCCTGGCCCATTTTTTCTATATATATTTTTAGCTGTCCATATAATTTCTTTCTATTTTTAGTAGAGATGGGGTCTCGCTCTTGCTCAGGCTGGTCTCGAACTCCTGAGCTCAAACGATCCTCCCGCCTCGGCCTCCCAGAGTGCTGGGACTACAGGCGTGAGTCACCGCGCCCGGCCAGCCCGCTTTCCATCGTCCCTGACTGCCTCAAACAGTTCGTCAGAAAGAGATCGCAAGGGACCACAGGTCCTTTAATGTCTGAACATTTCTTATGCTGTCTTTCCTCCCCAGGGCCCATGCGGCTGCAGGTGAGGAAAGGAAGGGCCGGGGCGGGGGAGGCCGCGGGCCTCGGCACCCAGTGAGGCGGGAGCGGGCGGCGGAGCCGGGCGCGCGGGCAGCGAGCCGAGGAGCCGAGCGGGACCAGAGCCAGCACCAGTTCAAACACAGACCCGGAGCAGCGAGAAAGGGAGAGGGCAGCAACCATAACCACGGAAACCCTGGCTTGCGTCCCTGATTGGCCGAGACCAGCCACCGGCCCCGCCCCCTCCGCTCGGCGCCTTCCTGAGGACTCCTGGGAAAAGGGAAGTCCCTGCAGACGCAGGCGGCGTGGTCCGAGGCATTCTGGGAGTCGTAGTCCGCTGGGCCGGTTGGCCGGCAGCCTTGGGGGCCGTCCTGAGGGCCGCAGGCCGGTTCCGCCTGAGGTCAGTGCGGCCTGGGCGCGCGGCGCAGAGCTCTGCTTCCCTCGGCTCCGGCCGAGAGCAGCGCGCTCTGAGCTGTGGCCGGGCGGGTCGCGAACGTGACCCTTCAGGGTCCCCTGAGCCTGCCGAGGCAGGACGCCCCCCTGCGTAGAGGAAGAGGAGAGGAGCAAGGAGAAAGGAAATTCGGGAAAAGAACGGGTTGAAGGGGACTCGTGCTACGACAGCAGCGTTGGTGCAACCGGCCCGCAGCCTGGGGCCCCTAGACGTGAGTCTTTGCCGAAGTGTTTCCTCGGAGGTCCCAAATTTGACTCGAAATAATTGTTTCTTTGGAGAACGTGTGGAGTCCTCTCGTTTGTTCTCACACTGCCATCTGTCTTCTCAGGAGTTTCTTTTCTTAGCACTTCGTGAAAATCGTTTGAATACTCAAGTCTCTATTTTATTAAAGAAGGAATGTACTGGCTTCCACATTTTAAGTGACCATTCATTTGGGATTTCCAGAGGTTTTTCTCTGTTAAAACGAGTGTTGAATAGCTCCTTAATGCCTTACCTCAGCATCTCTCTTTGCATCCAGAATATCTCCTGTGTTTATGATTGGTGAAAATGCTGTTCCCTCTATTTAGTGATTCTACCCAAGCGTCGACTCTGATCTTAGGTCACCTTTATAATCCTGCCTGTCCCTTAACACAACTGAATAACAGTGGTTTACGCGGCTTTGCAACTTCCTGAACTTCCCTCGAAGTCTCGGTATCTGTTCTCTCTGGTGTCGTGTCTTGTCTTAGCTGTAGATTGGAGGTCTTTGTCCGCCAACACAGTGACTTTGGAGACTCGGATCCTATGCTTTAAAAACTGATGGTGCTAGTGCTTTAAAATTTTCACAATATTAAATGTAAGTGATGATAGCATGGACTTTGTTGCCATATTTTTTGCTCCATGAGCAGGATTTCTGGGATCCTAAAACTAGTCTCACAGCCCACAAAAGAGTTGCAGAGATCCCATGATGTATTGAAGTCTCTGGAGGCACTTTTCCCATGAGAGATAAATCTGTGTATATGCAGTTTAGGGCTGAATGTTTAGGAGGAGTGGAATCTCTAAAATGCCCCAGGACCTCTCCTTAATGCCCTCAATTCTGCTATTCTGTTGAGATTTTGACCTGTTCAGCTATTACTCCTTTCTGCATTGCTTTTCTGTGTGCCATTCGTGCATTCCTCAGTAGCTTCTCCCCATGTGTTGTCACTCTGCCATTTCTTCTTGTGGCTCATTTTCTGGTACTATGGCCCCTTCACTGTTTGTATTTTAACTAGGTACCTGTCCATCCTCTCGATTAAGCTCTGCTCAGTCTTTAGATTACGTGTTGTATTTAGTGGGCAAAACCTAAATTCTAGTTCTGACCATCTGTTAATAAACTCTGTGTCTTTGGGCTGATCATATAAACTCTGTAGTTCTAAACTGGTTTGTCTTTAAAATTAGGAGGTTAAACCTTCAAATCCTTCAGCCATTTTTTCTAGCTTTAAGTCTTTATGACATCACCTATGTGGCCAGCCTCTTATATACCATTACTGCCTCTACTTACCTCTGTTGTCCTGTCTCTTGTTATTTTCCTATATTGCAAGGCTGTTTATTCTAAAATGCATTAATTTCAGCAAGGTTATTTGTTTTCCGCTGTGTGTAGTTTCCCTTATCCCAATACAGAAAAAAATGTTTTTTTTGTTTTTTTTTTTATTGCTTTCAGATTTGAAGACCAGAGCAGATACCGAAGAGAAGACTATTAGAAGGTATTTTTGCGTGAGCAGCTCCATCACTGTCACCATGGAAAGGCACAGAGCAGGTATATCCTAAGGAGATAGATTTGAAGAAGCCTGTGAATATGAGGCCAAGGTAGAAAAGCAGAGGAACAGCTCTATAGGCGAAATTTCAAAAACATGCCTTGCTCAGACCACTGGTTTTAAGCAAGTGAAGTTTGCCCATGAGGAAACACCCTTTGAGGAAAATGGACATAATTTTAATGAATTTGAGAGAAGTTTTGATCTAAGATCTAAACTGATTCCACATCATATTACTCATTCAGGACAGTAACTGCATATACTTGGTCCTTTTAGAGAAAGTATCAAATGGAACTTGTCTCCAATTAAAAGTCAAAGAAATTCTAGAAAGAAAATTTCTAAGTGTAGTGAATGTGGGAAAAATTTCAGTGACTGTTCAAACTTTATTCGTCATCAGAGAATTCATACTGGAGAGAGACCTTATAAATGTGATGACCGTGGAAACGCTTTTAACCAGAGTTCGTCTCTTACTGAACACCAGAGAATTCATACCAGAGAGAAACCATATAGTTGTAGTGTTTGTGGAAAAGCATTCACTGTAAATTCATCTCTTATTCAACATCAGAGAATTCACAGTGGAGAGAGACCCTATGAATGTATTCATTGTGGGAAGTCTTTCACTGATCTCTCATCTCTTACACAACATCAGAGAACACACACTGGAGTGAAACCTTATAAATATAATGATTGTGGGAAGGCATTCAGACGAAGTACACACCGTACCCAACATCAGAGAACTCATACTGGGGAAAAACCCTGTAAGTGTGATGAATGTGGGAAGGCATTCACTGCCCACTCAACTTTTACACAACATCAGAGAATTCACACTGGAGAGAAACCCTTTAAATGTGGCAGATGTGAAAAAGCATTTGGTAACAGTTCAGTCCTGATCAGACATCATCAGCTTCACACTTCAGAGTAATCTTGATAATGTCAGAATATTTTGAACTACTTCATTCTTTAACAATCTACTCTTACTTTTTGATCATATGCTTCTACCAATGTCAGCCACTTTTTTGCTTATAATTATTTAATGTAACCTGTAGGATTGTTATACTCCTGTGGTAAAGTAAAATAGCATATATTTCTAATGTAAGTTGCCTTACACTGAAGCTGTTGTAAGCAGCAGTTTCAGTAGACTATACCAACTTTCCTACATCTATCCCAGGGCTCTGTGGTTGATACTCCTTCTCCCTCGGAGTCTAGCCTGTATCCTAACCTATCCTGTAAGGTAACCAAGATAAAAGGCAGCCTTTCATTGTCATGGGCTTCTGAGCCAAATTATCTCAGGTCCTAATTTATCTTTCATTTCTGGGATTCCTCACTCTCTGATTATTATTAATGAAACAAATATGCCAATCCATAACACATTAAGCCATATTTCCTAGTTCCTCGTTCTGCCTGCCCAAACTACCATTGGTTTGTCAGGCTGACATTAAATATGAATAACTTAATACAATGTCATTGGAAATTGGGTTTGCATAGCCACCTGTTAAGTTCTTTCAACACAATCATCTAAAAAATTACACCTTCTAAAAAAAAGACCAAGTTCATTTTTGTTTTGTTTTGAAACAGGGTCAGGCTGGATAGCAATGGCATGATCATAGCTCACTGCAACCTCTAACTCCTGGGCTCAAGCAATCCTCCTGGCTCAGCCTCCTAAGTAGCTAGGACTGTAGGGACATGCTACCACAGCCAGCTGATTTTTTTAAACTTTTTGTGGAGATGGGGTTTTGATATGTTGCCCAGGCTGGTCTCGGACTCTGGTCTTGGACTCCTGGTCTCAAACAATCCTCCCACCTCAGCCTCCCAGAGTGCTGGGTTTACAGATGTGAGCCACTGCACCTGGATAAATTCATTGGTCTTTATGGCTGCCCACATCTTTCAGTCATCCAGAAGCCGCCATATTTTTCATGCATCCCTTCCCATTCAAGGTTGACCTTGGGATTCATTTAAGCCATGCCACCACTACTACCCATGTATTAGTCAAAGAGCTGAAGAAATCTGGCATTAAAGCTATTTTTCAACTCATCATCAGCTTAGTTGATTTGGGTTCTTGTTAGACTTGAGTCCAAAGATCAAATCTGGGTTTCCACTTTTATACCCTGTAAGGCATAGTGGCTTTTTATCACTGGTAATCAACTAACCCTATTGCCTGTCCTACTAGGGACATAATTGAGGGTAGAAATGGCACTAAAAACCACTGTTCCTTGGATGAGCAGGGTAAAACCTCAGAGTGAAACTGGAACCTTGATTAACTTCAAAATATTATTGTACATTTAGACTCACTGTTAGGGCAGTTGCTAGCCAAACTAGTTGTGCTGACCTGTCTCGTACTTTGGAAACATGCTCTGCGTAACTTTAAAAACTTTTTATCTTAGTCTCCTGAGTTGGTATTTATAAGTTCTACTTCAGTCTTACTTTCTGGTCACTTGGCTTTGCGTCTGGTTCTTGCTATTGGTTTTCCATTCCTAGTTGATGGAAATTTCACTGGTTACCTGGTCTTCACCTTAGGTGTGCTCCCACCAGATACTGTTGTTAGATTTTCTTTTTAACTATTCCCTGGCCTCCAGCTGTTTATTGATATTTTCAGCATGATTCTTCCTGAATAGTTTCTTTACTGCCCTAATTTACCCTAATTTGTGAATCCCCAGAGCTACATATATACCTCTATTATGGTGCTTTTCATGGCATATTAACTTTTAGATGTTTGTCTTACTAGATTGTAAGCTCCTCTGGGGTAGGGATCTTGTTTAGTTCACCTTTGTGTATCTAGTCGCCCACAGACTGATTGTCCCAGAGTTGCTTCTCGATAAAATGCCTTTGGATAAGTGATAAACCTTGCTAGATGCCGCTCCCACAACCCAGGTGAACACACTTCTCTTATAAAGTCTTTAAGGTTGTAAGACCCCTTGGGCTGGATATGTCTGCACATAGGTTGGCCATATGTGTCTGTCCTCTGACTTGGTGGGCTATAAGTCGTGTAAAGTGATGTAGCAGTGGTTAAGAGCTTGGGCCCTGAAGTCAGACTGCATGGGTTTGAGGCCCACCTTTCTCATTTACAGGTGCCTCAAGTTGCTTCTACTCTCTCTACTTCATTTTCATGGTTTATATAATTGGGATAACATGGTATCTACCTCAGAGTTGTGAGTATTACATGAAATAATGCATGCAGAGAACTTAGCACGTGCCTTAATACATAAGAGTTGCTCATTAGCTAGTTTCTTCTAGACTGTGATGTACCTGTCTGGTGACTGATCTAGCACCTCCCAGTCTGTCTCCCAGCCCCAGAATATCAACTCATCTCTTGCTCTTACACTCCCAGTTTTCTGCCTTCTCTCTTTGGTATGTTGTTATTGCTCACTGTTTGACATTGGCATGATCTAATTCCTTTGAACTCACTGCTGCTTCTAAGCACCATTCAATTTCTTTCCTATTTGCTGCCTAAATTTAAATTCTTAGATGGGTAGACTGCAGCTCCGAATCTAGCCTCATTTGTTTTACGAGTGCTAGTTTGAGGTCCCGGTTACCATGCTCCCTAAGGAGATGGACTATGATACTTATTCTGCGTCCCTGACAATGTACAGCATGGTCTTCAACAGCACAGTAAACGCTGTCCTGCTGGTCATGCCCTCAGGGGCCAAAAAATGCTGACCAGGAGCTCCCCTTCTCCTCGGGGACCTTCTGTCAAAGTGCAGGTTTTCTGCAAGTGTTGGTCACGAAACTTGGGGACTGTGTAGCCTCTTCAGGAGGGTGGAGCAAGCCCATGCCGTGGGGTCAGCCAATGGGAAGTGGCCAAAGGCAGCCATGTGGAAAGGGCCTCCGGTCCCTAGTTCTGCAAACGGGTATTTGTGTGTGTTACGAGCAGACGGGAGAGGACATTTGAAAACACTTTGGATTCACTCACACTTTCACCACCCAGTGATGCTAGGCACAGTTGAGAAGGGGGCTACCAGAATGTTATTCATTTTTATAAAAACAGCCAAAGTTTGTGTAGAAAGTAGACTACAGTGGCCACACTGCCCACAGCTTGGAACCTGAGAGCTGAGGTCCACCGCAAATGGAGGACGGGCTCTTCCCAAGGAAGGGCAACCCCGGGAGACCTCAGCCATCCTCTCCCCACCATAGCTGAAAAGTCACTCCCCAGACCTGCTTTCCGCCAGGAACAGGCATAATACCTTCCCATTGGGAATCAAATCCAGCCTGAGCAAGGGGCAACTTCTACCCACATCCTGCTTCCCCTGGGAGCAGGGCCACCCGGGGATGGCATGTGGCCACCTTTGCTGGCCTGGGCCAGAGGAATCTGTGTCAGAGACTGAATGAGCTGGCTTCTCTTCTGGAAGATTCCCTGCACTCATGGCCCGTGGGAGCCTAAAGGTGAAATAATGTGGCTCTTGCTCTGCCACCTCGGCCTACAGACTTATTCAGTCATTCGTTCTTGCTGGTGTCCTCTCAGCAGCCTCCCAGCCCGCTGGGAGAAGTGCCTGGAACAGCGGTGCCTTCCTCTTGGCCCTGGAATAGCCCAGGGTCCTGGAAGTTCTTTCTGGTATCAGAACGACTGTCTGTCGCTCAGGACATAATGCCCCTGGGCAGCTGTGCCACATCAGCAAGGGCTGGGGCTGTTGGGGCCCAGCTGTGTGCTCAGCCCCTGGGCTGAACAAAAATACCTGTTTATGACAGGAGACCCAGCTGCAGCATTAAACACTGCATCACAAATCTTCCTTCCTCCCTGGATGAGAGACCATGAGGAAAAGGAACTGTCAAGTCAGACGGGGATTCCAAGAGGGTTCAAATTCAAGATAAAGGGTTTGTTATGGGCATCTAAGTCAGAAAGTGGCCCGTGGGAGTCCCGGTCAGCCTGTCAGTTGTCAGACATCATGTCCAGCCAGAAGTGAGGTTCAGTGGTGACACTGGACTCTGGGCGTGGTATAGGTTGGCAGGTCAAGATGGAGGTGCCCAGGGCTGTCCTTGGCCACTCCAGTACCACGCTCAGTCAGGCAGCACCACGCCCCCCTGAAGTAGATGCCTCTTCTGGGGCCCAGGGTCCTTCCAGCTCCCCCAGTCCCTTCTTTCCAAGCCAGATGTCTTTGGGGGTTCTCCGGTACTCACTCCTCTGTCATTGCCCACGTGCGCTGGTGGCTCCTCGCTGCGCTTCCCGGGGCTGCAGGACTCCCCTGATGTCCTCGGGCTGTGCCTCTCCCGTGGGATCCTTCTCACTCCTCCTGGGGCATCTGCGGACCGCCAGCCTCTCTGCCAGCTCCGCCTCAGCCTTTGAGGGGTCCTCTCAGCTCCTCAGGTGCTTCACACTCCTCGCAAACTTGTGTGTCCTTCTGCCAGGCGCCAGGTTGGCTGTGTTCTCATCCTGGGACCTGGCTACGGAGTATGACAGAGTCGGGGGCCCACGGTGGGGGTGGGTAAGGTGAGAGCGAAGCCTGGGCCTGGACCTGGGCAGGAGGAAGCCTTGTCCAGAACCTTCCGGGCCCCTCTGGGTGGGGGCAGCCGTGGCAGCACAGAAAACCTGGACCCCGGGAGCGGAAAGGCCGTCACCTGTCGGCCAGGTGGCCTTGGGCAGGGCCGTGTCTGCCTGTCCACTGAATTGGGGTGACAGCTGCTCTGGATCTCACTTGGGTTCTGGAAGCTTTGACCTCTGACTCTCAGAGGGCACGGCCAGCCCTGGCCATGTTGTCCCTGCCTCAGTCTGGTGTGGAGTTGGAAGCTCACCCTGGCAGCCGGCAGCTGAGGGACCTGGGGCAGGCCTCTCACTTTCTCTGTAAGCAAGTGGTGCTGAGGTCCTGAGCGTGTGCGCTGGGCCTGGCCGGCACGAGGATGTCACCCCGTTGTGTTGACTGTGCCTGGTCCTTCCCACGGGACCAAGCCGGGAGCCCAGTCGCCCATGGCTGCTTCCCTACAGGCAGCCACTGTGAGGACCCCGCTTCCAGACTATGCTTGAATCCAGCTTGCTCCTCCTCCTCCCCCCTCCCCCTCCCCCTCCTCCCCTCCTCCTCCTCCTCCCCCCTCCTCTTTCTCCTCCTCCCCTCCTCCCCCTCCTCTTCCCCCTCTTCCTCCCCTTCCCCCTCCTCCCCCTCTTCCTCCCCCTCTCCTCCCCCTCCTCTTCCTCCCCCTCCCCCCTCCTCCCTCCTCCCTCTCCTCCTCCTCCTCCTCCCCCCTCCCCCTCCTCCTCTCCCTCCTCCCTCCCACCCCCCTCCCCCCCTCCCCCCCTCCCCCCAACCTTGGCCGCTCATCCCTGGCCTGGGGACTGCAGACCTCCATACTGTTCCTGCTGCTCCTCTACCTAAGCCTCTGTGTGGCCACCTGGGTGGCCTTTTCCAAAACCCAAAGCTGGTTCCCCTCGTCCAAGCATGGGCCTGACCCCGCCACCCCCACCCCCTGCCTCACGCCCAGCTTGGCCCCTGCAGCCCTCTCTCCTCGGAAGGTGCTTTCTCTCCCTGCTCAGCTGCCATGGAGCTCTTGAAAGGCTCCACTCAGGCCTGAGTTCCCACCTGGCGCCAGGTGTGGCTCTTTCTGTTCTGGGCTTCCGTGTGCCGCGGACCTGGCTGCAGCGCAATGTCGGGTGTCTGCGCCGCGCACCTGAGGGCAGCCCCACGCCCCGCGCCTGTCCTGTGGCTCAGGAGCTGCAGACTCGAATGCCGCTGACCAGAGGCCTGGCGAGGGGCAGGTCCCGAACACCCCTGCTCCGAGTCACAGGGGTTGGACCTCTGTCCCACCAAGTCCTCTCTCAGCAAATGCTCATTGAGCCCTGCTCTGGGCCAGGCTCCGGCTTGGCACATGGTCCTCATCACAGCAGGGGTATGACTTTGTCTCCTCCGTTTTTAAAAAATCTTAATTAACATGGAATTATGAATGGTGCAGCGAGTTTCATTCACTGGACTTTTTAACAACTTCAGCGTATTCTGTCCTATAAGTGTGGGGACTCCACAGCCACCAAGAGCTGGGCCACCAGGAGCCCACTCAGCTCTGCCATCCAGTGGGGCCTCGAGGTCTTCCTGGTCTTCGACTTACTTGACAAATTATAGGGTAATGAAAACTAAACAGCCTGAGAAATTACACTGCAGTGAAACTGCACTGCCGTTTTACACGAATCTCTTAAGATGGTTTCCCACAAGCTCAAAGGGTATGAAGAATTTAAAACTCTAGATTTTCTTTCAAAGGACTACAAAATACTTGAATTCTTGTAAAAAAAAATGAGCATTAGCATTAATATTTGAGTCTGTTTCTCTATAACCTCACCAGCAGGAAAAGTATTCTCCTAAGCTATTTTTTATATTCACCATACGTATGTGTTTGCCCACAAATAATATATGGTTTTCTGTTTTATAACGTAAAAAGTTTTATGCTGCATATAGAATGTAATTCTGTACCTTGCACTTTCTCTTGATGATGACTAATGTCGCAGCTACTTAGAGCGTGGCAGGCGGCACTTGGTGAATATTCGCTACTTGTCCCTTGCACACATGTGCAAATGTTTCTTAGGGACGGTTGCTGGGTCGTAGGTAAATTACAGCCAGATCCCCCTCAATTCCTGTGCCACTATAACCACCATTAATGTATAAGAAAACCATTTTCCCACATATCTCTAAATAAGTATTTTATCAACCTCTTCGATCTTAATCTTACCTGGTCTGATGAGTAAAAAGCATATCTCATCTGTCATCCATGGGGCACAGCTGAGCACGTGCAGAGGGCTGGGCTCTGTGCTCAGAGCTGGGGGCACTGGGAAAAAACACGACAAGCTTACAACCAACATCTGCCACAGCCGCATAAGATGCCTCCAGATCGGGATGTGATCTGGAATTTTCCTAATCGCTAGGGAAGTTGCTTGTGTCGCGGCCATTCACGGTTTTTTTTCTGTGAACTGCCCGTGTGCACTTTTCTATCAGGTTTTATTATTATTGATTTATAAACTTCATTATTCTGGACACGAGTCCTGTATTTCTTTTTCTTGATGGATTTTACTTGGTGTGTCTTTAGAAGAAGGCCTTCCCGAGTCAAAATTCTTTTTTTTTTTTTTTTTTGAGACAGAGTCTCACTCTGTTGCCCAGGCTAGAGTGAGTGCCGTGGCGTCAGCCTAGCTCACAGCAACCTCAAACTCCTGAGCTCAAGGGATCCTCCTGTCTCAGCCTCCCGAGTAGCTGGGACTACAGGCATGCGCCACTATGCCCGGCTAATTTTTTCTATATATATTTTTAGCTGTCCATATAATTTCTTTCTATTTTTAGTAGAGATGGGGTCTCGCTCTTGCTCAGGCTGGTCTCGAACTCCTGAGCTCAAACGATCCGCCCACCTCGGCCTCCTAGAGTGCTAGGATTACAGGCGTGAGCCACCACGCCCGGCCCCGAGTCAAAATTCTTAAACGTATTATTGTATTCAATTATGTTTTCTTTTACTTCCCACTTTGAGTTTTTGTGTTTAAGATACTTGTGTTTTCCTTGAACCTACATATACACATTTCCTTACCTTGTTCATTCAGTGTTCACCCATTCCATCCTGATGTGTGATGCCACCTTTATTGTAGTAAATTCTCCTATATTCATGATTAAATTTTCATGTATTTTCGTATATTCGTGATTCCGTTCTTGGACTCTGATTGTCTGCTGATCTGGTTGTCTCCTTCTGCCAGTCCCACGCTGCTTTCATTCCTGTAGCTTTAAAATGCACATCGAGGCTGGGTGCGGTGGCTCACACCTGTAATCCCAGCTGTCCAGGAGGCTGAGGCGGGAAGATCACTTGAGCAGCCCAGGGGTTTAAGACCAGGCTGGGCAACACAGCAAGACCCCGTCTCTAAAAAACAAAAACAAAAACACACATTGATAATAAATATCTCAGAACTCCCTCTTTGACCTTTCTCAAAATTGCCTTGGGTAATTCTCACATGTTTACTTATCTTTGTAAAACTTAAAATTTGTCGAGTGCCATGAAAAATCTTGTTGGGACTTTGACTAAAATTACATAGGTTAACTTGGGGAGCATTTTTTCATCTTTACAAGACTCATTCTCTGCTGTGCGTGGCTGAGCTCTTTGTTTCTGCAGCCTTCTTTTGTGACCTGACATGACGTGTTTCCGGGCTGGCATTTGCATCAGAGTTGCCAGTATTGACGTCTGGAGTGGGGCACCCCCGGCACGGGCTCTGGACGGGCCCTGCAGAGGCGCATGCTTGGCAGGATGGAGGCCGGCAGGCAGCCTGGGCTGGGGGAGGGTGAGAGCAGGGAAAGACAGGGAAGAGACCAACGGTGTGCAGAGGCCTCCGGGGTTGTTGCTGTGGATCGTGGGGCCTCCCCGTGGGGAGCAAGGTCAGCTGTCTGTGCTGCTGGAGGTCACTAGGTACTTTTGCCCAGACCAGCATGTGGAGTTGTGGGCAAGAGACTGTGGCCCGACCAAGGCCTGAGAGGAAGATAAAGAGCTAGATTCCACAGTGAAAAGCAGTCATTTTCCAGGGAATTGGGTTGAAGGGAGGTGCTGGTCTTTGTTTTTCCTGGGGTTGGGGGAGAAAAAGAGGGCGGAGGCGAGTGAGCAGGGGCACGTGGCAGGGCAGGGAGGAGGGACGGCGGCCCAGGGACCCTCCGTCACACGTCTGATTTCTGCCCTGACAGGTACAGGCCACTGTCATGGGGCTCCTGGCTGCCGTGGCCGTGCTGCTGCTGGGGCCGTGGCCAGGGAGGAGCTGGACGTGGCCAGGGTGGAGCTGCTGTTGAGCAGCGTGTCCACCGCCTTCCTCGTGGCCTTCGCCCTGGGGGAGCCGTGCACCCGCCCAACGCTGCTTCCCCCGGCGCCTCTGAGGCCCCTGCCGGGCTCTTGTGTTTTCAGTTCCTGGAGATGTTGGGGGGAGCTGCTAATGGGGCTACGGGGGTCGTGGGTGGGACGTGTGCGGGGAGAGCTGCCCCCTCCACCATCTGCGTGTGCCGGGGCCTGGCCGTGGCTCTGCAGGTGCTCTCGGCAGACGGTCACTCTCCCAGGCCGAGCTCCGACACCAGCTGTGCAGAAAGCCGGCCTGCCGGCCACCTTGTAGGCCCCCGCGCACCCCGCCGTGGGCTCCGGAGGCCGCAGTCGCCCTGGGGACGAGACCTGGGTGTGCGCTTGGAGTTCATCTCAGAGAGACGCTTCCTGACCTGTCTCCCTCCGTCCATCCGGGCTGTTGTAACAAAACGCCGCGTACTGGGACGCGTATGAACAGCAGAGTTACTTCTCACGGTGCTGGAAGCTGGAAGTGTGAGATCAGGGTGCCAGTGTGGCCAGGCTCTGGTGAGGGTCCTCCCCATGGCAGGTGGCACCTTCTCGCTGTGTCCTCACATGGTGGACGGGGTGAGGGAGCTCTCTGGGGTCCCTTGAGTGGCACTAACCCCATGCATGGAGGCTCCACCCTCGTGACCTGCTCACCTCCCAGAGGCCCCATCTGTTGACTCATCCCCTTGGGGGTGAGGAGTTCAGCCTGTGGATCTGGGGGGGGACACCAGGGTTCAGTCCACAGCACTGGCCTCTCACATGCACCCTCCTCCTCCTCTCACCCTGCCATGGCCACTGTGTTCTGCTTGTGAATCTCCGCGGTCGCCCTGCCTTTGGTCACCTTTCTGTCCCGCCCGCCTGCTAAAACGCAGCTCCCTGGGAAGGGCCCCCAGCAGCTCCCACCCTGTTCCAGCCACTCCCCTGGCATGGCAGGTGCCCACTGTGTGTCTGTGGCAGGTGGCAGACAGGCCGCACCCCTCGGGGCCCACGTGCTGGTCGGGAAAGCACAGTCGCCAGGCGGTGGCCGCTTCACATTGGTGATTCCGTCGCTGCTGGGTGTTTTCTGTGTGTGCCGTCTGGGGCTGGGGACATGCTGTGGACAGAACACAGCAGACTGTTCCTATGTCTCATTCTAGTTCAGAGGCAGGTGATAAACTCATGAATGTGCAGAGAACTCAAGCCAGTGCCGGGGTTGCTCGTGTGCCCAGGCCTTCCCCATCAGCGCTAAAGCAGCCCTTGCCGGTCATGCTCTATCTGAGCATCCTGTTTTCTTGACCTCAGATGCACCTTCTTGCATTCAGGTATTGTCCGTCCCCCCATCCCACAAGCATTTCCCCCGATGTGGACAAAGCCTTTTGTGATTGTCGCGACTTAAACCGAGGCCGGGCGCATCCCCGGCCCCCGACGTTGGCTGCACAAACGGGCTTCGTTCTGATTCTCTTCCGGGTCGTGTGTCTGTGCGTCCCGCAGACTGCGTGCCCTGCTTTTGTGCAGCGAAAGAAGGAACAGTTGACAACTTCATCATCAGACTTGTGTTCCCACTTCTGTGCCCTGCCTGCCTGCTCACAGAATATCCCTGGGCTCAGCTCTCTGTAGGTCACCCCTGTGGGTTATTTGGGGTTCCTCGTTCCCACCAGGCAGCTGACCCTGGGCTGGTGCAAGTGGTCGGCGTGGAGGGTCGGGGTCCAGAAGCCCCGCGGCAGGGTCACAGACTGTGCCTTCCCTGTCGGGACGTGCACTGGGGCTGGCGCCTGGTGACAGCCTGCGTGTATGCACGCACATGGCGGACCCGTGACCCTTTCTGATCACAAAATGGGGCAGCTTGTATGTGTCAAACCTCCCCAGAATGAAGTCTGTGAAGACAGCACAGTCTAATGATTCAGGCGGCCTTCTCTGTCCTCGCAGGGCCATGCAGAGAACACAGTTTCTAGCTCCCCATTTTACAGAGGGGGAAACCGAGGCCCAGGGATGTGGAGAAGTTGGCTGCATGAGCATCATCTGCAGGGTCCAGATAACCATCTGTATTGCCAGTGTCCCACTGTGGGACATCCAGGCAGCTGCGACATTAGCCTTGTGGTGCTGGTTTTAATAAGCACCGAACCAGCTGTGCCCTTTGTGTGGTCCCTGTGGGACTGACGCCAGCCAAGCCGCTCACACTCGGATCCCAGCAGAACTGGCGTTTCAGAAGGAAACACAGGGCCTGTGACTTGGTCACAAGATGAGGGACAGACTGGCCGGCGGCACCAGCTTCACGGTGGCATCGAGGGGCTGATTGTCATTATTCCTGGAGTTACAGGATCCTGGGGAAAGGAGTAAAATGTCAACAGCCGAGCTGAAATGTCTCCTTAAGGAACCACGTGAGAGTCTGAGTCAAGTCCTAGGCAGAAGACAGGGAGCAAGAGGATCGCGTGTGACAGTCACCTTCAGAACACGGAGTCAGAACAGAAAGGACGACGTTGGGGGCATGGCGGCCGTGGAAACACACCTCTCAGATCTCCCGTGTCTCACCCCAAAATCCTTTACCAGCCGCTCTTGGACACCACGTGCTGCTTCCTAGTGCGCAGTGACAACCCTGCCGGATCCCAGGACAGGCCTGGCACCCCCAGACACGCAGGGCCCCCGAGGGTGCCCCCGGTAGCCTGGCTGGGCTCCCCTCGACCCGCAGTGGCGTTGAGGATGCATCTGCCTTCCCTCTGCTTCCCCGGGGTCCCCCTGTGTCACGGTCCCTCCCTGTCTTCCCTCACAGGCTTTGTCCCTAGCAAACCTCTCACACGGCTGATGCCACCCTGGCATCTGATCCTCAGAGGCCCCCGACTGACTCAGGAAGCCACGTGCTGAGCTGCTCAGAGCATCTCTGGTACCCTCTTTGCAGCACGGGGCTGTGAGCCCTGTCCCTGCAGTTCCAGGTGATTTGGGGGCTGCTCCCTCACACCCTGCCCACAAGTCACAAAGTGGGTCCAGTTCCTCCAGCCTTCTCGGGTCTCCAGTGTAGCAGGAGGAACTCTGAGAGCGGGGACAGCCTGGCTCCATGTCTAGGCTTGTGTGCACAGGGGCGAGTTGGTGAGCAGCCTGCCAGCCACCTGCCAGCCCCATCTCGGTGCCAGACACCCTGTGCCTTCCCAGGGCCGTCCGGCTCCCTGGGACTCGAGTCTTCTCTCTGTCCTCTCTGTCCACAGGAATATTGATGGTTTGTATCGTGATTGGCACTCGAAAGCTCGGGGTCAGCCCGGACAACATCGCCACACCTGTTGCAGCCAGCCTGGGAGACCTCATTACGTTGTCCACCCTGACTTTGGTCAGCAACTTCTTCTACGGACCCCAAGTTGAGGACGGTTTCGAGGGGGAGGTGCCCTAGGGCCCGTCACCACCAGGCTGAGTGGAAACTTTTGCATCCAGCCTGTGTCCTGTGGTTTTTAATGTGTCCCCCAAATTTCATGTGTTTGAAACATAATCCCCAGCGTGGCAGTGTTGAAAGGTGGGGCCTTGAAGAGGGGTTTGGAGTGACGGATAAATGGGTTATGGCAGGAGTAGAACCGGTGGCTTTCTAGGAAGAGGAGGAGCCCTGAGTGCGTTAGCTCAGCCCCTGTCCCCGAGATGCCCGTGCCACCCAGGTCTCTGCAGAGACACCAGCAAGGAGCCCTCACCGGCTGCCGCCACCTGACCCTGGGCTTCTCAGCCTCCACAACAACGAGAAATTCCTTTTCTTTATATTAATAAGTTAACCACTTGCAGGCGGTCTGTGATCAGAAACAGAAAAGGGACTAAACCAGAAAACTGGTACCAAGAAGTGGGGTGTTGCTGATGTCCCCCTTAAATAACAAGATTAGAAAGTATGATGAAGTGTAAGGTTTATTCAAGCTCAATCTTGAGGATGGAAGTGGGCTTTTAAGGAAAAAAGAGGAGGCAGCTCCTGAGTTGTTCCCAAGAGTTTACGTTAAAATAACATAAGCTACTGATTGGCCGTACATTGTTCTTCATGTCACAGATTCCAGTAGCTGCTGTCACTTGTTTGAATTGTCTGTACTTTTCGGAATACCACGCGTTTAGTTTTCTCAGCAGTAAAACAGCGAGATGCATGGTAGAAATGTCATGCACATAAGTATGATAGTCGAAAAGAAAATTTGTATCCCAGAACGGGGCGGCGGGAGTTAACTAAAACATCACGAAGAAAATCAAAACCTGGTCCTTCTGTAGAGACTTGTAGCCAGGAAATATTTCAGGATTTAGCCCAAATTATAGGAAAATAACAAAAACTCAAAAACAATGGTCAGGGCTAGAATCTAGTAACAGGTGTGCTATAGTTTTCTTCTGAAACATAGTTTTTCTCTCCCTAGTTCCCCATTTCTATCAAAGATAAAACTTGGTAGGACCAATTTACTTGCAACATAAGTTTTGCTGTTATACTTGGCCTGATTATTTGCATAAAGGGCAACAACAATAGTGAATGTCCACGTAGGCTCTTTGCAGGAACCTTGTGAGAAATTCTGGATTAGACTTTTAAAAGCCTGAAGGATAGCGTCAGCATGGATTCGCCAACAGACTGTGCCTGTGATACCGGCACGAACTGGGTAAATTCCTGCCTTCTCGAGGTCCCCAAATATCCTGAGGTTCCTGAGCCTGCCTGAAGGGCACCTTGAAAGGGAACCGTGCAAACAAGATACAGGGTCAGTCTTTCCGAGGGGCTTTTTATCGGCTCTATAAAGTCAGCTTCACTTCCTCTGAGCAGCCCGGCCATACCTGGAAATGGGCCACTCCAGGCAAAGTCCTGGTGGAGGGACCAGCATCTCCAGCTGTGTCCTGTTATGAAAGAAAACTGACTCTTGTTGAACTTACGGAAATAACTGTATCACCATAAATACATAAATCGTGAATAGTTTACAGATTTTGGAGAAACCAAGTAGAGAGAAAGGTAAATGTTTTAGTCTTACTCACAAAAGCCTACTTTCCCCAATTGCTGTAAGCTAGAAACAGCTAAATAGATCAAAAGCTTTCTTGACTCTGGTAAACAAAAGAAATGAATTGGCAAGGTTTCAAACAGAAAACGTCATTACAATTATTTCAGCCCTCTGTCAGTTTGGTCTCGTGTCATTCTTGTTCTGCTTGATGTCGGGTCAGCAGTTCTCATGGATTTGCAGTTCTTCAATGGAGTTCTGTAAGTTTTTACTTAGCCCGATGGCGTAATCGCCAAGGTTGCCAGAAACCTGGACGCAAGAGCTCTCGTCGGGGTCCTGTCCATGAGTCTCCCGCAGAAGAAAAGTTTGGGCTGTGACCAATTGCAAACGCTTTTTTAGAAGAATCAGAGTAAAATAGTCGTTGTAGATGACCAAAGACTTAGAGTGGCCACGGTTAAAGATGCAGTTGACAGGGAAATTTGGCTATTTCTGTGGCGTGCCACAGTTTCACACAACCACAACTACAACTGATGACACATGCCAAGGCACATCAGAATTTGGGAGTATAGCACAATTTTGGAGCATATATTGGTAACACATTTATACAACTACAACTCAAAGTTAAATACCGTTTTTTATCTGACAGAGCTTCCCCTATGACTTTAACACACCACAGAGCCTAATATGTCCCTCTTGGACTTCCAGGGTTCCTCTTTGTTATGTCCAAGTTAGTTTGGATCAAAAAGGCTTAATCTTAGAATTAGAATTTGAATTTTAGAAAGTATTTCAAACATGAAAAGTTTAAAACACATGATATGAAAAGAATAAAGGTTTAAAACACATGGTCGAAATAGGATCACAGGGCTGGCCACTCCTACCAGGAAGTACTTTGTCTGTAGCCAACCTTGAGCCCCTGGGGTAGAGGGCCAGCCGTGACGTGTTAGTGCAGAGAAGGAAAGGGGGTGGGGGACGTTCCCGGTGGCGCCGCCTGGGCTGCTTGCAGCCACGGGTCTTGGGTGGCCAGCTGTGTGCTCGTTTCCCCCTGGCGCCCGTCCGAGCAGGGCTGTTGGGAGCGTGCGACGAGGTTGTGTGTGTGGGTGCCAAGCGCAGTGCTGGCACGGGGCGTCCCGGAAGTGTCACGCTGGGGCGGGAGGAGATGGACCAGGGTGCTGAACACGCATGGGGAAACAGGAAGGATGTCAGAGAAGTGGAGGTGAGCGTGGCAGGAACGGAGGGCAGAGAGCAGCTCTCCCAGCTGCTTAGTGGGGCGGTAAAGTGAAGAACAGGAATTGATAGAGGAAAATGTGTGCTCTCTTTGATTCTAACTGATGCTATTCGCTTCTGTGACTATGCTTGCTTTTAGTTGTTTGATAAATATAGTTAATCAGAATGAAAAACAGGGATAAGAGCAAAGGTAACTCCATGATAGGCTAGGCTTCCTGGATATGAGAAGCTAACAGCCTAGCTCTGCTTCTGTATATATGGCTTGCTGGCTTGGTGCTTAGCGTAAGTGGAGCCATGGCAGGCTTCACTAAAGTAAAGGAAAACAAAGCCCCGGGGTGGTAACCGCAAGTTACTTCCTGATAAAGGGCTGGAGAGTCCAGGGGCCTCCAACCAACTAAGTAGATAAGGAGGGCAAGACATGATCAGCGCATGAACGGCTTGTGCAGGGTGTGTGTTCCCAGTATCGCTTGTAACCAAAAACTAGAAGGTATGCAACAACAGCCCCCGCCCCCCGTCGGAGACCCTCCTCTTCCCCTAAATGACGTTAACTACAACTGGCGCCAGCGCGAAAAGCCCAAAGCTTAGAGTCAACAAACCAGGAGCCAACGCGATCAGCCACTTCTAAAAAAGAACAAATAAACTAAAGGGGGATGGTGTGCAGACTAGTGTGTCGTGTGCAGACTAGTATGTCGTGTGCAGGCTAACGTGTCGTGTGCAGACTAATGTGTCGTGTGAAAACTAGCATACAGAAAAGTATAAAAGCTTAACCTTTACCCCAGGGCGGGGTCCTGGTTCGTGGAGAGGCCACTGCGTTGGTGCTCTGGGACTTGGATCCTAGCTCGGGCTAGCCAATAAACTCCTTTGCCTTTTGCAGCCTCGGTGACTCTGCCTCTCTGTTCCTGGGGCCGAGGGAAACCGGCTCTAACAAAAGGTTCTTTGGAAGGCGAGGTGGGGCAGGACTTCCCTCAGACTTCTAGTGCCTTCCATTCATTCCCAGCCCGCTCTCCCCTGGCCAGGCCTTGCCCTGCGCTCTCTGGGCATGTCCCACAAGCGGCGGCGGTGTCCCTTCTCTTTCCAGACAGCCGGTTTCTGATGCCCCTGGTCTGCCTCGGCTTCATGGCCCTGACCGCCCTGTGGCTTGTCGCCAAGCAGAGCCCGCCTGTCGTGAGGATCCTGAAGTTCGGCTGGGTCCCCATCGTCCTCGCGATGGTCCTCAGCAGGTACACCGGCCCGCGGCCACCCCCTCTGCATCCTCCCTGAGAGCCACGAAGCCCTGAGTGCGGGTGACACTCAGGGCCCCAGGGGTCAGGGACAGAGTGAGACGTAGCCGTGGGCCCCTTAGGAACCCAGGACTGGTCGGGTCAGACCTTTCCACTTTCCTCTCTTTCTTTCACCACGAACCCTGGGCCTCGTTCACACCTGTTCCCAGTTGGCAGAGCAGCAGGGGGGCAGGAGGAAGGTCAGGTGAAGGTCACGGTCCTCCTCTTCACGGTGGTGCCCTGGGACCTGCCTCTCAGCTCGCAGCTGCCAGAGCCCTGCTGGCCCGACCTTGTCTGGGCTGTGGCAGTGTCGCCGCTGGTCCAGAGGGGTGCCAGGCCACCCTCCGCGGCACAGCTGCTGTGGGCTGTGTCCCTCCACGCTGCAGCCCTGCGGCTGAGCCCAGGCCCTCTACCCTCCAGCCCTGTCCTGGGGGCCCCCCTCCTGCTGGCACACCACGCTGGGGCCTCCCTGCTCCATTCCCATGTGTCCTCCTAGCTGCGACTCTCAGGGAGAAGAGGTAGCGAAGCTGCCTTTGCCCCCGGAAGGCATCTGGCTCCTTGTCCAAATCGACCCACTTCTCCAGGGCTCTGAGAAGTCGCAGGGGCGGGGGGCCTCTGCTGAAGCCCAGCGGCCCACGGTGCAGGGGCAGCATCTCCCAAGAGCACAGGGCGGGCACGAGGCGACCGTGTGCAGGTTCTGTTTGCACGAAGAGCATCTCAGTGCAGGTCAGGGGTGTCCCGGGGTAGGGCCCCGCCGGCCACACAGCCTCAGGAAAGTGGCCGTTCGTCTGTTTCATGGTGGGCTGACATTCTCTGATGGCTTCTGGAGCCCCCGAGACGCAGATCAGAGGTGGGATGGGGAGGCTTGAGCAGGGTGCAGAGGGCACGGGGGGTGCCAGGCTGGTGGTGGCAGATGCCGCACGTCTGCTGAGACCGGGAGTCCTGGCTGACAAGGGCCCTGTGAGCATGGGCCCCTGGTCACTGGACTGCGTCTGCTTCTTCCCCAGTTTTGGAGGCTTGGTCTTGAGCAAAACCATCTCTAAACAGCAGTACAGAGGCATGGCCATATTCACCCCCATCATATGTGGTAAGTACGTGAGGGGGCCCTGGGGGCCCTGGGGGCCCTGGCCTGGGTTGGACCCGACAGCAGCTTCAGAGGCAGCTGGGCAGCTGTGACCCGCAGGAACTGTGGGGCCGGTTTTGCTCAGCCTGAAGGAGACCCGGGGGAGGAAGCCCCGCATGCCGCTCTCGGCAGCTCAAACCTGGTCCCTTGTGGCATCACCAAGACGAGAGCTCTCTTGACAGAACCAAATCCCACGTCTTGAAGGCCCAGAGTTGAACCCAGGCTTTGTTGGCACCTGCTGACTGAATGTGGCCTTCAGAGCTGGGGTGTTTGGCTCTTGTGGTTTTTCTTTTCTTTTCTTTACATTCAGTGGTGACATAAAAACTCAGACATTCACACATAAAAATCTGGATGTCTGTCTTCTCCTTAAAAATTAAGAATGTCACAGTACTGGGCAGAAGTTGATTTAGGGCCTGTGCGTTCCCGTTTGCCACAATCTCCACCATGCCCTGTTGTCTCACACCTGACCCCCTTCCTAGACTTAGCCCCTGTAGATGTCTGTGTTGACCACGTACTTCTCTTTTAACCCAAGTGTAGCTTGGTGTCCGGTGTCTGATAAGGCTCTGTAAATGGCACTGGCCAGTTAGGAGAGGAACCAAACGTAGCTTAGTCCCGAGGACCCGGCCTTCTGGCCCTGCAGAAATGGGCTTCAGACAGACGCCCTTAGGCAGCCCCCGCATGTCCACAGTGGCCCCTCCTTCCTCCGTAGGGGACCGTACCTGTGCTTCTTGCATGTTGGGGGCCACCCAGCACGTCTGTACCCTGACTGGGTCCCACGGGGCCTCCCCATGTGAGCGAGGGCAGCCGCAGATGGCTCGTGAGCCCGGAAGGATCTCCTCGGGTGAATCACTGACTCCGGTGCCTTCAGCAGCCAAGCAGACAGTTTGAATGGGCTGAGCAGGCAGGGCAGCAGCCAGACAGTAAGGAGTGGTGGGGAGTGGGGCCCACTGCAGGGCACATTGCTGGTCTGACGGGGCGTGGTTGGCACCTGTCCGGCTCCAGCCCAGTGTTGCCCGGCGCGACTGTAGACCCAGAGCTGCCAGGACCGACTTATTCAGGAAAGCCAGGAATCTGGAGCCAGGGCCTAACTTGTAGATGCTACCAATTAATCAAGCGCTTTTTCCCTCTCTCTCTTTTTTTAAATCATGTATGGGCCAAGCAGAGCACATTTGCAGCCATCCTCTGGAGCAGCGGAGCTGGTGGGTCTCTGCCCCGGAGGTCACTGGTGCACATCTGGCCCAGTCAGTCGTCTGAGGCGCTGAGGACAGAATGGGGGCAGCCCCCACCTGTCTGCCCCTGCAGAGGACATGCCCAGCATAGCCTTGTCCGCTGGGTCACCTGGTCCTGGCAGAACTTGAAACCTTTTCCACACCCTGTGGAAACCGGGAGCCTCAGCGGGAAGCCCTGGAATTTCCGGAGCACAAGCGTGCTCGTGGTTTTCTGGGCCCCTGACTCTGCCTCTGTTGGTCCTGTGCTCTACATCCTGTTAGTCCACGTGTGACACCAGCCCTCCCTGCGCCTCCCCTGTGGACGCCTGCTCTGTGCACCTGGCCAAGCATCTGCGAATGTGGGGGTGCACTGGCAGTTTGGGGCCCCCACGGGGACTCACGTAGCGCACACCTCGACATTGTGCCACAGAAAACGTCTTTTCTTAAAAGCCCTCTGGCCACCCAGCATGAAAGGTGTCCGGGGCACTTCTCCTGGGACACGCCTGCTTTGTCACCATGTGATCATCTCCCCACCCCGCCCCTCCCCACTCTTATCCTCTGTTTTCTTTCCTCTCCTTCCCACCTTGAGGTGAAAAAAAATCCCTTTTATTTTCTCAGGCCAGTCTGAAGCCTAGTTCCTGTCCATCCCTGTGACCCAAGGTCAGCTCTTACTGCAGGGGCTGACCACGCTGTTGGTGGACCTGTCCACTTGTTCCCTCTCTTCCCTTATCCTAACTTCCTTCCCGAATTCCCTCCCTTGCCCCCTTCCTCAAGCCAGCAGATAGTTCCTGAGAACCTACTTAGCCAGTCACGCCTTTCTCACTTTAAGAGATACCAGCTGTCAGGGTGACACGGTTGCTACTTCGATACCACACTCAGGAGGCCTGGGTCACCCTGACTTGGTGCCAGGCAAGATCTGTGGTCAGTGGGAGGGAAAGAAAAGATACCAGGTGCTGAATCAACCCACGAAGGGTTCCTGGAAGAAGAGAACTTAAAATAAGGGATATAACTCAGAGACTGTCATAGAGAAGGGGAAACCGGATTCTTTTTCCCTCAGGTGTTGATGGCAATCTGGTGGCCATTCAGACCAGCCGCATCTCCACCTACCTGCACATTTGGAGCACACCTGGGGTCTTGCCATCCTGGATGAAAAAATTCTGGCCTAACCCTTGCTCCACTTTCTGTACAGCAGGTGAGTCTGCTGTCTTTAAGCCAGTAGAAATCGATGTCATTGGAACGTAGCAACAGATGCCTCAGCTCAGATCCCCTGCCAGCCCCAGCTCCTCTTCCCAGAGACCTGACTCCCCAGCCCTGCCTCTCATTCATTCATTCACTCAAGGAATAATATTTATGGAATAACTACCAGGCGCGGGGCATCACGTTGCAATGGGGAATCAGAGACAGCTGATTTCTTGCCCTCAGAACAGATAAAACATAAAACAAATGCACGTGTAATTACAAATCATGTATGTTCCAAAAGGCAGCAGTGCAGGGTATTATGAAAAAGAATCAGAGGAGATAGTCACACGGAGGTGGAAATTTCTGCCTGAGGATGAGTGGGGGTTGTTGGGAGCAGGAGGGGCATTCGAGGCAGCGGGAGTGGGCTGAGGGGGCAGGAAGGAGCTGGAAGGTTTGAAGAGCCGAGAAGCCAGCGAAGCCCTGAGCCTGATGAGGAAGATGGGGTGGAGAGTGCTGAGGCCAGAGTGGCAGGAAGGAGGGGAACGTGCAGGCCCTTGAGGGGACAGGGAGATGGGGCTCTAGTGTGAGGACCACTGGAAGCCATCAGAGATGTTTTTATCTCTTTGTTGCTTTAAAAAAAATTAGATCTTTCTCTCTTATCTTTAGCCATCCTCTAGGATAGGTCTGCTGGCACGTTCCTGAAGGATAGTTTCACTCGTTATAAAATGTGGGGTTGATTGTTGTTTCCAACACTTGAAAAATGTGCCACTTCCTTGTGACATCCATGATTTCTGATGAGAAATCTGCCATCATTTAACTGGTTTTTGCTGTGTATGTGTGGTGTCATTTCTCTCCTGCACATTGCAAACCTTCTTCTATAGTTTTTATTAATGGAAGTTGGATTATGGTATGTATGGGTGTGGATTTCTTAGAGTTTATCCTATTTGGGGTTTGCTACATTCCTTGAATACATAGATTTATATCTTTCACCAAATTTGGGAGATTTTAAGCCATTATTTGTTGTTTCAGTTCTTTCTCAGCTCTCTTTCTCCTTTCCTTTTGATATCCTAATGACATGAATGTTAGATCTTTTGTTGTCGCACAAGTCCCTGAGGTGCTGTTTAATTTTTTTTTCAGTCCTTTATTCTCCTTTTTCAGATTGGCTAATTTCTGTCATATTTTCTTCAAGTTGACTGATTTTTTCCTGTTCCGTCTCCATTCTGCTGTTGAGCCTATTGAGTTGTTTGGATTTTGTTGTTATTATATTTGTTTAGTTTTAAAATTTCCATTTGGTTCTGCTTTGTGTCTTCTACTTTCTGAGACTTTCTTTTTTTTTTCCATTTTTTTCAAGAGTGTTTGTTATTGCTTGTTGAAGCATTTTTATAATGTCTTCATGAAAATTGTTTTTAGGTAATTCTGAGATCTGTGTCATCTCCGTTTGGTGTCTGTTGGTTATTTTCTCATCCAAGTTGAGATTTTTCTGGCTTCTTGTATGATGAATGATTTTAGATTAACTCTGTACATTTTGG
This sequence comes from Eulemur rufifrons, assembly GCF_041146395.1. Lineage (NCBI taxonomy): Eukaryota > Metazoa > Chordata > Mammalia > Primates > Lemuridae > Eulemur > Eulemur rufifrons. The sequence goes on from NC_090991.1 coordinate 56,559,829, forward strand.
GTATTACATTATAAGACTTTGGATCTTATTTGAATCTGATTTGGCTGGCCTGCTCTGACTGTAGCACGGGGGTGGGGGGAGGGGGAGGGGAATGCACTGCTTACTTACTGCCTTGCTACCAGGTGTGGTGGGCGTCCAGGTCCCCACCCAGCCTCCCTGATGCCCAGGGGAAGAGGAGCACCTTGTTACTGCTGGGTGGGGGGCCGTCCGGGTTCCTTACTAGGCCTCTGACGTCACCTAGACTGGAAGGGGGAGCGATGCCTTGTTTCTGCACTCACATGGTTTCATTGACATAGTAGGGGTCTCAGGACCACCCGGTAGGGATGAAAGTCTTGACTCTCAACCTTCTCTGACACCACCTCCACCACGGGGGCCCTGGGCCACGTTCACGCCTGGACGCCGGTGGGAGTCCAGTCCCCCCACGTGGCCTTTCCTGCTGGGAGTGGGTCTGCAGTGTTTCCTGTGGTATTTGGCTGAAGTACAGTAGTTACTGTCTAAAAGCTCTGTTTTGCTAGGCTGCCCCTTTCCTGAAACTTTGGCTAAAAAGAGCAGACTTCTGTGGAGTCTTTTTCTGTCCACTCCTGTGGGCATTTCTGGGTTGCTGACTTCTCCAGGGCCCAGTCTAGAAACAAACAAACAGTTCAGGGAACTCACCACCATGTTGGTCATGGTGTCCTAGGGCTCCCAGCCAGCCTGCCTTATGTCTGTACCTTTCAGTCTCCTTATGTTTGTTTTGTGTATAACGTCGTGGAGTCTAGTACTGAGTGGGAGGAATAGGAAGAGGCATGTCTACCCCATCTTGTCCAGAAATGAAAGTCCCCGTTATATTTTCTCACTTGCCATTTGTATATGGAAAACCTATTTATTGTTCTGTGTGATTTATACACCAAAGCATTTTACTGAATTCTTATTTTTTACATAGTTTTCCTGTAGATTTTCTTGAGTTTTCATGCCAGCTGCCAGTGGTAGCTGCTTCTCATAGTTTTGCTCCTTCCTTTTTAAGTTTTTTTAAAAGAATCTTTTTATTCCTCTTCTAATTTTTTATCATGAATAGATCTTGGTGCTCTTCTGCATTCTTACCTCTCTCTCTGGTCTTTTATGGTATGTTTTATCTTCTAAGCTACATACGAGTTTTTCTCCTTTTCTGTATTCTTATTTTGGTGAAATACATTCTCCTAACTCAGGGGCAAATGGAGGCTTATTTTTCCTTGGAACTCTATTTCTGTTTGAGAAGTCAATCGCATTCACATGTTATAGTTTTGAAAAGTGTGGTTGCATCAGGGTGAATCGCACGGGAGGGAGAAGAAAACCTGGGGCTTGCTGATGCCCCCCGTCCCCGCCCTCCCCGTGTGCTGGCAGGGTCTCGGCGCTACAGGAGGAGGGGCTGCCTCTCTGCATTGCCACCGTCGCACCAGAGGGGAGGGTGTGGCTATCCCTCCACAGTCCTAAACTTCTTCTCACCGTAAGTCCCTTGTGTCTCTTTCCTCTGCCCAGGGTCCTCTCCGTCAAACTCAAACCGCAGCTGACATGTCACCTCCAGGAGCTCATCCCTGCACATACATGCATCATGCTTTATCCCGTTACCCTGGGGTAGTAGCTTCATAGCACTTGCCACAGTTTGAAATGCCATTTCTTGTTTCTGCTTGCTCAAATCTTGCCTGTCTCTCTTCCCTAAAATATCGGCTCCATCAGGGAAGGAATGGGACTCTAGCCCCATCTGTCAGAGCTGCCTGTCACCAAGTCGGTGCCCAGTGACACTTGTGAGAGGAAGGAATGAATGAATGAATGAATGTGGATGCCTCGCTGAGACCGTCACATGTCAAGGTGGCCTCTGCTGTCAGCCAGGTCACACAAACTTGTTGATTCTCTTTCTTCCAGAAACCAGTTCCATGTCCGCTTGAGTCCTGCTCTTTCTGGTGGTCCCAGGCCAGCTGGTTTTCTTCTATGTCATCTCCCTGGTGGAAGGTCTGTCGGTCCCCAACAGCAAGACCTTTGTGGCGCTCTATCTGCTGGCAGGCCTGCTGCAGGTAAGGGTGACGCAGCTCGGCAGAGCAGCCGGCTCTGGCTGCTTTCCTGGGAGAGACTCTGAGCGGGGGGCCGGGGGTGGGTGGGGTTCCTGGACAGAAAGGACGCAGTCTCCATCTTGTAGGAGTTGAGTCAAGGGTGTGGTCTGGACACCGTACGCGACATCCTGTGCATTGCATGTTGCACGTCACACAGTGCACGCTACATGCTACATGCTACACGCTGCATGCCGCACCCTCACCACCAGAGGGTAGGAAGAGCAGCCCTGGGGATGCAGCGTGTTCCCAGAGCAGGCCGGTGCGTGGGTTCAGGGGTCCACGGCCCCACAGGTGGTGGATGGGCGGGGACCAGGCTCCTGCCCGCGGGGCTACTGCCAGATACTCGTGGACTCTGGGCAGGGCTGGGTGGCAGAGAGCACGGGGGTCAAGGAGGTCACACTGCTGCCTGCGAGGGAAGACAGAGCAAAGGAAAGTTCGCGGCCCGGCTGCCCCCAAGGAGCCCCCTCGTCCCAGCGCGGCCCGGTAGCTTCTCCCCAGGGCTCTGGCGGGAGGAGGGCGGCGGACCCCACAGGACAGTCCCGGAGGCCCGCGAGGACCTGTTGAGGCAGCGGCGGCCTCGCTCCCGGGGTCGCCTACAGCCCCCCACCCCCAGGACACGAACGGACCCCTGCCTGGCCTCGGGCCGACCCTGTGCCTCCCCTCCCACCGCCCACGCGGCGGTGGACACAGCCCCGCAAGGAAGGCGGCCAGACCCCGCCCCTCCCCCCCCCCCCCCACCGGCCACCGAGGGCGGCGGGCTGTGGCCCGCACTGGTCCCACATGGGGGCAGTTTGTCCTCTGCCGGCAGGGGCAGCGCCCCCCAGTATTTTCGAATGTTGGCTTTGCAGAGCCGCGGTCCAGACCAGAGCAGGAAAATCTTCGTAGGTGGCTCTGCCCGTCCGGCCCGCGGTTCAAACTCTCTTCTTCCGCCAAACGTGCAAAATCAGAACAGGGGGCTTCCTTCCCCGCTTTGGCGCCCGCAAGCCGGGCCAATCACGGTGTCGCCCTGTTCGTGATGACCAATAGGAGCGTGTTTCGTCAGGTGGTGGGCGGGCCACCGGCAGCCGTTACCGATGGGCGGTGGCAGCGTTCCGGGCGCCATTACCGCCAGGCGGCTGTGGAGAGTAGGCGCTTCTCCTGTGGCCCCGGCTGTTTGCGAACGGAATTGATTTTAGATGGCAGGTGTGTCATTTCCTAGCAGGCAATCAGCTAAGTCTGCACTTAGAAAATCACCTAAAATAGTGGCATAGGGTCTTGCTCAGCTAGGAAAATTAGATCCTGGTTTGGGAATTAGTGGCCCTTCACCAGCCATGGCCACCTGACCAGTGCGCCCTTTGACCCTGCTCTGGGCTCTTGGTCCATTGACAAGACCTGGACAACGTCCACGGATTTACCTTCCAGTTTTTAAGGACCGATTCGCATCAGTGAACGAACTTCTTCACAGAAGTTGTGTTTGGAAAACCGGGAGGCTTAAACAACAGGAGCTTCCTGTCTTCTGGCCAGCAGGCCAGACGTCCAGGGCCATGTGCCCCCTGGAGGCTCCAGGGAAGGACCCTTCCTTGTCTCCAGCGTCTGATGGCTCCCTGCATCCTGGGCTTGTGGCCGCCAGCTCCTCCTCTGCTCTGTCCTCATGGGGCCTCCTCCCGGGGTGTCTGTTATAAGGACACTTGTCACTGCATTTAGGGGCCCCCATCTCAAGATCCTTAACTTAATTACTTCTACAAAGACCCTATTTTAAAATAAGTTCCTATTCTGAGGTTCCTGGTGGACACGAATTTGGGGTGGGGGCGCTATCACACCAGCTCTACCAGTGGCATGAGCAGTTGCCAGGGGTGTTCACCGGAGGGCCAGGCCCCCAATTTCCCTGCTCAGCTCCCTGCCCAGGGTTCCTGTGCACAGCTGGGAGCTCAGAGGTCCCCGCAGGAGGCCGGCTCTCCAGGGTGCCCATTCCCCTGCCCTCTGCTCACACCTGAGCTGGCTGGGCCGTGCCCACTCCCTGCCTGTCAGGTTCTGGACTCTGCGGCAGGCCTTGCGCCTCCTGAGAGAGACAGAGACAAGAGAGGAGAGAGACAGAGACAGAGAGCAGGGGAGACAAAGAGGCGGAGATGGACACACACGCAGAGGAGGGAGGGGGCAAGTAGGAGGTGTGGCCACCTGGGCGGCACAACGACACCACATAACATCTTGGGAGTGCCACCTGCCCTGGAGCTCCGTGGATGGAACTGACTCGGTTTTACCAAAGGATGGTCACGGAGCCCCACTGTTCTCCCCAACCATGTGAACCTGGTAGAAAGTCCCAGGGCCTTCCTGAACCAGCGGGATCTACACAGCCAGGTGTGTGGCAGGCCCTGGTGGGACCAAGCCTCCCAGGGAAGCCCAGAGAGGGGACCTGGGGGACGTGTGTCCACACCTGTCCTACCCCTCTGTCCTCTGCAGCTGTGGGGTCAGGGAGGGCAGCTCTCCCTCCTGGAAGCCTCTCTGGCTGACCAGGCCCTGGGCTACTGCTTTGGGCCAGGAGGGTGTCAGGACGCTGACTTGGCAGCGGGGTGGGGTGTGGCTGTGGGGTGCAGAAGTCTCGGAGACACAGGGCTCCTGGGCAGCTCCCTGTGCCCAATCCACAGGTATGGGACTGTGCAGGGGCTAAGGGGCTTCTGCCCGTCCCCTGGGCCCTGCAGGCCCCTCTCTGTCCCTCCTGCATGGTCGGACTCCTCCCTCAGCGTTCACCCCCCTTCCCCGCCGGGGGGGCTCCGGGGTTTGGAGTTTCATTCCAGGTGGCCTGGGGCTGCTGGCAGTGGGCGGTCGGTCATGCTGGGCCACAGCAACACCTGGACGTCTGTTCAGCCTCTCCCTGGAGAGGCAGCACCATTCACACCCTCCCCCTCCGCAGAGCCAAGGCAGGACCAGCCCCGTCGGACACCACCCAGCCCACAGCCCACCTGGCCCCTGGCCCTGGAGTTTGGCTGCCCGCAGCCTCAGGCCTGCTGAGCGCCTCCCAGGGACCTGGCCCAGGGCAGACTCTGTCCTCAAGTGGCAGTGCCAGGGCCCTCTCACTGGAGCCACATGGGGATCGAGCAGCTGGATGCCAGAACAAGGGCCTCTCGATGTGGTTCCTGTTTTGGGCACAGAACCACCCAGCTCAGCACCTCGCCTTCCTGGTCCCAGCCCTATCTGTGTTCCTGGGCCTCCCCAACGTGCCCCATCATTTTGTTTGGAGTGGGCAGCTGCTGGGGGTCGGGGGGCTGAGGCAATATGGCAGCGATCAACAGCTCCTGCTTGTGAGCACCTTGCGAAGCACCTCAGAATCCACCAAGGACACAAAAGCCAAACTCGGGAGACGCTCGAGACACAGGTGGGGGCCTCTGACCCTGGCAGGCGGGGACTTAGTGGGAATTGGCTGGCCGCAGGGCAGACAGCTGACCCTCGACATTGGAAGGCGCCGAGTACATGCAGTAGGCTCACAACAGGCCTACAGCCCACCACATGCTGGGGCTGCGAGCTGGCCCGACGCCTGCCAGCCTCAAGATGCCCAGGCCCCTGGAGAGGAAGCTGCCTATGCTAGAGCACCGGCCTGGCCAAGCAGGGTCCTGGTTGGAAGCAGCAGAGGGGAACAAGAGGAAGTGGCCCCTGGGACGTTCCAAAGTCCAGCCAAGGACACCGGCAGGTGGCAGTGGGGAGCTGTGCGGGTTGCAGGCAGGGGAGCCATGTGGCAGGGGAAGCTGGCACAACTGGCAGCTTTCAAGCTGCATCACAAAAGGCCACCAGCAGCGGTCCCAGTGGGGACTCAGGGTCCCTGGCCTTGACCGAGGATTCTCAGCCGGGGTGCGGTGGCTCCCCGGTGTCCCAGGCGGCCAGAGGATGGGCCCTTTGATGCGCGGGAGCTGGGCAGCCTCTGCCGGGCACCGTGACCATGCAGCCTACTGCCAAGCGAGCGAGGTTTGTGCCCTCCGGGCTCCAGTAGCTCCCATGCGGCCCTGGCAAGGATGAGCTGCAGCCTGAGCGGGAGGTCTGGGGAGGGTGCAAGATGGGGCCGGCGGGCCTGTGGGGTAGACAGCTGGGGGAAGGTCTGGGGGACGCGCGTGCCAGGAACAGAAGTTCTCTAAAAAGGAGCCTGGAGGAAAGAGACTCATTCCAGAGACCCTGCCTTTCGTGTGATAGGGTGGCCCTTCCAGAGAGCACAGGGAAGGCTCAGGTCACACAGCGGAAGTTCCCGCCCAGGCTCCGGTCAGGTTCATTATACAAATGAGGGATTCACTGGCTTGGTCTGATTGGTCAGTGCGGCTGAGTCCTGATTGGTCAATGCAGCTGAGTCTGATTGGTTAGTGAGGCTGAGTCCTGGTTGGTCAATGAGCTAAGTCGGATTGGACAGTGAGGCTGAGTCCTGATTGGTCAGTGCAGCTGAGTTTGATTGGCGTGGCTGCATTCTGATTTGTCATGCAGCTGAGTCCTGATTGGTCAATGTGGCTTACTTGTAATTGGTCAATGCAGCTGAGTCTGATTGGTCAGTGTGGCTGAGTCCTGATTGGTCAGTGCGGCTGAGTCTGATTGGTCAGTGCAGCTGAGTCCTGATTTGTCCATACAGCTGAGTCTGATTGGTCAGTGCAGCTGAGTTTGATTGGCGTGGCTGCATTCTGATTTGTCATGCAGCTGAGTCCTGATTGGTCAATGCAGCTGAATCTGATTGGTCAATGTGGCTTATTTGTAATTGGTCAATGCAGCTGAGTCTGATTGGTCAGTGTGGCTGAGTCCTGATTGGTCAGTGCGGCTGAGTCTGATTGGTCAGTGCAGCTGAGTCCTGATTTGTCCATATAGCTGAGTCCTGATTGGTCAGTGTGGCTTACTTCTAATTGGTCAATGCAGCTGAGTCTGATTGGTCAATGTGGCTGAGTCCTGTTTGGTCAATGCAGCTGAGTCCTGATTTGTCAATGCAGCTGAGTCCTGATTGGTCCATGCAGCTGAGTCCTGATTGGTCCATGCAGCTGAGTCCTGATTTGTCCTTACAGCTGAGTCCTGATTGGTCAGTGTGGCTTACTTCTAATTGGTCAATGCAGCTGAGTCTGATTGGTCAGTGTGGCTGAGTCCTGTTTGGTCAATGCAGCTGAGTCTGATTGGTTAATGCGGTTGAGTTTGATTGGTCAGTGTGGCTGAGTCTGATTGGTCAGTGCAGCTGGGTTCTAATTGCTTAATGCAGCTGAGCTCCAGACCTGCTAAAGCTGATCGGAGGCTCAGGTTTCTGAGGAACTCTGGGTACAGTGCGGGCGTGGCCTCCAGTCAGCAAATGGTCTCTGGGCTCCATGTTAAAATCAGACCCTGCGGCTGCTCGGGATCCGTCTTGAAGGATGGGCTTTCAGGTACACATTTGTCCGCATTCTGCCTCTGAGCCGGACCCGTCGGGGCAGTGGCTGCAGCTGGCCCGGTTCCCCTAGTCCACGCGGGACCCCAGCGGCAGCGCAGGGGCTGGGCAGCGCAAGGAGCCCTGTGCCTGGGAAGCGCCCAAGCGCCTGTGAAATACGGATCGGTTCCGGGTCTCGTGGGCTGCGGGTCTGGCTGTGGAGAGTCGGCCAGCGCGGTCCGGAGCCTCCCGCAGACGCCTCTGAGAACGGCTGAAGCAGGGTGGGGAGGACGCCGAGCCCAGCCCGGATGCCAGGAGGATTATTAGGGCCCGAGAGTGGGTCGCGGACGGGACCTGGAAACAGCTGAGAACGGGAAATTGAGTCCAGTGCATTGGGCCGGGGCCGGGGGCTTTCTGAAGACGCGTCTGTCAGAGCGTTGCCGCTGCAAGATCTTAGGTTTCTCAGGCCACCCAGGTGCGGCGGTAGTGTGGGCAGCGGCAGCCACGCCACCTGCGCGGCGGGGCTGGGCTGCGACCACCGGCGAGGGCGTCTGGGGACCGCCGCTGTGCCCTGGTGGCTTCGGCAGCTCTGTTCACGGCATGGGAAAGATTTCTGACCACACAGTCATCCCAAGCAGAACCTCGTCCAATGCAGGACCACAGAAACCTTCCCCATCTCGCTCCTTCACTGGGGTCGACTCCTGGGGTGAATCGCGTCCTCCGGAGTGTACACAACTGTCATCTTCACAACCTGAGGGTTATTGTCGGTGTTGGATTGTGCCCAGACTCTCACATAGCTCTTACGGAGCAGGGTGGGTAGTGGTGGCGAGGCTAATTGAATGGATGGGAATTTGGGTAAAAGCCATTGTGTGGCAAAGTCTCCTGGTGAAAATAACTCAAGCGTTATTTCCCCTACTTGGGAGAAGGACGTATGGGCCTGGTAGGTTTTTAAGAAGTCCCTGTCCAGGAGATGTATGGGGGCTGACGGGACAAGCAAAAGGCCACGGCTGTCAGGAGGGGTCCTAGTTGGAGGATAGGTAGAGATTTAGGAACTGTCATAGATTCGTTGGCCACTCCAACCATCTGGATGAATTCAGAACCCCAGGGAGGGCACAGAGACAGTGTGCTGGGGCTAAGGATAGACAGCGTAGCCCCAGTGTCACTCACACCTCCAATCTTCATATCTAACTCCTCTCCAACCTTAATATTTAATTCTCTTAGTTGGTTAATCTGGATAGGGGTCATGTTCCATGAATGTCCCTGGAGTATCCCTGCTTTGCTGGTGAGAGAGGTCCCGGGGACTTTAGCAGGATTTAGTTGTAGTCAAATATTGGAGGAAATCAGGGGATTTAGGATCCATTCCAGGCTACAGGTAGATACCAAGGACTTGAGCACAGTGCACAGGGCTTCAATCTAGTAAATTGAAGCAAGTGTGCTTTAGTTTTCCTTAGAAGCATGATTTTCTCTGTCCACGTTGATCATATAGGAATCTCAGATTTTAGAACTTCTTGAGAGGAGGAAGCCAAACCAAGGCAGGCTTTAGGTTTTACTTATAGTCTTAAGGTTCTCGGACCTGCCGCCAGGGAGTGACAATTTTTACTCATTCACTGTAAGGCTGGGAACACTGGCATTTTATGCATATTCTTGAATATGACACTTCAGTCAAATCCTTGGCAATATGGCCAGTGTTTCCAATTGTATCCTGCTTGTAAAGAGACAGCATATTTTTATTGAACTTATATAAATAAAGATAAGGATATTCTCAAACACTTCCGGAATTTTGAAGGAATTGAGTAGGGAGAAAAAGCAAATGCTTTCATCTTTGTTCACAAAAGGATACTTTACGAAATTGTTGCAAACTATACAGAGCTTATGAAAGAAAATTTCCTTGACTCTGGAAAACATTTAGGTAAAGAACCAACATTTTAAATAAAGGCATAAAACAGTATTCTTATCAATTACTTAGTTTCATGTAATCAAGATTGTTTTTCTCAATCTTGATTAACAATTTTGGACTACAGCTGATTGAAAATGCTTCCATTGAAGAATTTAAAATAATAACTGTGGAAACCCAGAAGAGCCATGGTCAAAAGTCTGATGAGAGTTTACAATTGGCAAGAAAATTTAGGTATGTCTGTGGCATATAACAGTTTAACATAGTAATCATAATATGACTGTTAGCACATAACACAACACATTAGAATTTTTGGAATCACATATTTTTGGAATACATTTTAATAACACATTTACACAAATATGACTAAGTTAAATATCATTTCTTATTTGGCAATGCTTCCTATACGATTTACCAAATTAGCCTAATAATTTAATATCTCCACAAGAAGAGATATACATTCTTTGATGCTCTCCTGAGGTCCAACTGGAAAATCCCAAAGTTAATTTTAGGTCAAAAATATTTAATTTAGGATTTTGATCCCAGGAAAACCTGCCAAAGATGTTAAAAGGTTTGAAGTACTTCACTAAACAGAGTCATAGGTCACTAACAGACTCAGATAACTTTTGTTTCTTTGAAATAAGAAGTCAAAAGTATGAGTCTAAACTCTTGTTCAATTACTGTTTTAGAATTATCTTATTTGGATAATATCTATATATTCAATGAATATTCATCATTTAACTTCACTTAGTAAAACTCTAAGGGTATATTTACTTAAAATATTTGAGAAACCTCCCCAAGTAAACATATTACAAAATATAACCATTATCAAAAATTTATTTACAAACTTTTTTCCTAGCGACATCTACCCAATTTATTCATTCTTAATTATGCCTGGAAAATTTCATGAGACATCAGACAAATATAGCCATCATCCCAGGCTAAATTTTCAAGCCAAGAAAGCATCATAAAAGTAAGAACCTTAAAGTTAAATATATGCATATCTAGCTGAAGACCTAGCCATTCCCATCAAACCAATATTAGACCAGTCACATCTGCCAAAAGATTACTAAGTCCTGTGCATTTGAAAAGCATCTGGGCTTATTTGCATAATTTACAAATACTCATTTATTTATAAGCCAATTTGGAACTATAGACGATATACAAACAGACCTTTGTAGACAGTCCCATTTGTTGAAGCTGTCATTTCTCCCCATCCAATTATCTTGATATCCTTGTTTAAAATTGATTGACCATACATGAAAGGTTTAAGTCTGGACCTCTATTCTGTTCCACTTGTCTGTAGGTCCATCTTCATGTCAGCATCACACTGTCTTTATTGCCGTAGCTTTGTAGTAAAATTGGATGTCTGGTTGTGTACGTTCTTCAATTTTGTTCTTTTTCAAAATTGTTTCGGCTGGTATATTGTCTAGATCCTCTGAATTTCCATATACATGTTAGGATCAGCTTGTGATTTCCACTAAAAAAAGGCGCTGCCAGGGTTCAGTAAGGATCCTGGTTAGTCTGTAGATCAGTTTAGGGGAAAACTGCTCCTTAACAATATTTTTTTGCAATCTGTGAATACTGTAGATCTTTCCATTTAATAGACTGTCTTCAACTTCTCTTAGCCATGGTTTACAGCTTTCAGGGTATATATTTCCACCAATTCTGTTAAAGTGATTCTTTTGGTAATATTATGAATAGAATAGCTTTCAGATAGAACTTAGATTTTTTCATTGCCAGTGTATAGAAATGACTAAGGGTTGCATCATGATATTATGCCCTGCACCTTGTTAAGCTAATTTGTTATTTCAAGTAGTTTTCAAATTTATTTTTCAGGATTTTATTGCCTGAAAATAGACATAGTTTTACTTTGTGTTCTGTATGCCTTCATTTTTCCTGCTCTGTTGTGCTGGCTGGAACGTTAGTGCAACATCAAAAGTGGTGGGAGGGCACACTCTCGCTGTCCCCAGTCCCAGGAGAAGCGTTCAGTCTTCCCTGTGAGCACACAGCAAACTGCTATAGCCACACACGTAACCTCACACGCCACACACACCACACAGACACACACGCAGCCTCACACAGAGACAGGTGCACACACATCACAGAGTCCTAGGGCCATACCAGGAGGGAAGCAAAGGACAGTGGCTGTGGGGTCCCCAGCCCTTGACAGACTTGAGGCCGAGGGACAGCAGTACCTGGTGAAGTCCTTCCTCCACGTGCACTGCTGCTCTCCAATTGCTTTTTCTGCTGTTCTGGGTGATACAGTCGAATGTGCTCAACTTCCTGGACACGAGACAGGGGAAGGGGGACGGGGCAGGGTCATCAACCGTGTGTACAGCACCCACACGACAGCTCAGCTCTGCCCGCCATGCGGCCCCGTGAGGCCCCTCGAGGCCAGGACAGGGTGCAAGTGCCTTGTGGTCCCTGCCTGGCTGCCATCTGAGTAGGCAAGTGGGCACACGGGCGGCCTGGGGCAGGGGCTCTTCTGTGCCTGTCGCCCCACGCAGGGCCACGCCTGACGGGCATTGCCAGTGTGGGGGGCAGCACTGGAGGGCAGATTCGGAAGGCCCACTCTGTCCGAGGGTCCAGGCAGCCGGTGGGGGTCCTCACGTCTGGACACTCCGTGCTGTGCACCGGGGACGCGCGGACAGAGGAGTGTGGGTGGGGCTGGCTGCACAGGTGCTGCCACCAGCCTGAGGCCACACCGCTGGGTCCTCGGGTCACACACCCCTGCGGGTGCTCGTGCACTCGGCCTTGCAAAGTGACCCCTCCCTAAGGCACTTTTTGTTCTCTCCCCAGGACCTCAGCCTTTCAGACGGTGCAGCCCAAAGAGCAGACTTGACCAACTTCTGCACAGGACCCCGGCGACTCGCCACCGTCACCAGCAGCCCACTCTCCAACAGGACGCCCGCAGACCCCACGCCTTCCAGCCCCACGAAACGTGGCCCGTTACAGATGCCCTCGCCCTCCCCTCCTCTCCCGGCTCCGGCTGACATCACTCGCATCAAAGCTTCCTTCCTCCCCGCCGGCAGTGCTCCTGTCCCCACTGTTTGGCTCTCTGTGTGGACAGCACAGGCCAGGCCGACCCCCCTGGGTTTGGTGGCAGAGCAGACGCAGGCCCGTGAGGTGAGTCTGGACCCTGGAAAGTGCCGCCAGCTCGGTCTCTGCGTCCCGAGGGGGCAGAAGAACCCCAGGGCGTGAGACGTGTTTATCAATAAAGGAGCAATGTTGGGAAAAATGGGTCTGTGCCTATTGCAGCCATGTGCTTCCTGGCGAGGCCAAACTTTTCCTTTTTCTTCTCCTAAAAACCAACGAATGTGAGAATAGATGGCTTATAATTTTCTCTAGATAGTGAAGAGGGCCACCCACGGAAGCCTATTTGCAGCTCAGGGAGCAGATGGAGGTGGCCCTGGGCTGCCTCGGCCCGGCCAGCAGCTCAGCCTGGGCCTGGAGGGTTTCTGCAAAGGTTTGGTCTTGGGCCCGACTTGTCTGTCTTGATTAACTCCCAGGCTCTCATTTCTTCCACAGCCCCTCAGAACCTGTGTCATGGCTTGAGCACGTAAATTTGGACTTGTTTATGTTCTGTTTAAAATATTCGTTCTTGTGCCTGGATTTGCACAAATACCATCAAACCCAGATGGTCAGCACGCCCTGGAACCTCCTGGATGCTATGCTCTGCCTGGTAAGTTCCATGTGAAACATTTAACACCTGACTGCCACACTAAAAAAAACAATTTCCCTGGGGCCATGGTGTTTTATTAAAACTAAACGATCCGTTCTAATTTGTTATTTTTTATTGTTTTCTGTGCATGAGTTATATGCAACTCAACCCACATTTTTTGAATTAAATTGTCAGTATTAGTTGTAACGATGAGAACATCAAGATTTTCGTGAACCAACTGCAGGGTTTTGCTTCACACAGACCTGGGCTCAAAACTAGCCTGAGTTAAATGCAATTCACATGGCAGTCAGTGTGTTGACCTGATTAGGCAGAGGGTGAGAGAGAGCCACAAAACTGCAGACCTTCCAGCAGGAACCTGAGGCCAGAGCGCTGCTGAGCTGGGCGACTGTCCCCCAGCGTGACTGGACGCTCACTCCGGCTTCAGCGACTGGGAGACCCTGTGTTTCCCCGACTCAGCCAGTGAGTTTTCTCCTCTGGTGGGCACACACCCGTGGTGGCACACACCTTCCCACGGGATTGTGTCCTCGCCGTGCCGAGCTGAGGACTCACTGGGGTGACTGTCCCCCAAGCTTCAGTGGCTCCCAACAGCCATTGTGGTGCTCAGGCATTGTGGCCCCACGCCCTGGAGTGGGGGCTGGGCCTAGCGACTGCAGCCCCAGGAGCGGTCACAGAGGCGGTGCTGGGACGAGAGCGAGAGTGGTGCAGACCGACCCGCACTGCCCTGGCCGGAGCGCTCGGGCCTCCCGCTCGCTCCCTCTGATGGGCTGTCGCCCTGGTGCCGCTCACCCTAGGAGAGCCCACTCGGCTCGGCATGGAAGGAGAAGGTAGCGCCTGGCCAACGGCCCACGAGGAACTGGGCTGTTCTCCATCTCCAAGGGGAGCAGGCCCCATGCCAGCCTGCCCATCCTCACCTCGACCCCCAGCCCCCGGCCACTGAGTCCTGCTGGGGTTAAGTCCCTAATGGTCCTCCCATCTCACGGTACCTGTCCCTGTGAACTCATCACCCATGTCCAGAATGGCAGCAGCAGGCTCCAGGCTGGCCTGCTGTCCCTGGTCTGTCCCTCCATGCTGGGGACACAGGGCTGCAGGTGCTTGCTTCCAGGGCCACCTGTCACTGTTCTCCCACACCACCACTGTGCGCTGATGCTTCAGGCAGGGCTGTGGCAGCTGTTACCTTGAGTGGCCCCGGGGCAGGCAGCGTTCAGGACCCAGGCCAGTAGCAGCAGCACCAGGACACCCACCAGGATGCTGGTGACACTGACCACCAGGCTTCGGAACTGGCCCCCGGGCTTGGGTGGGGGGGCTGGGGTGCAGTGTGGGAGATTCCGCAGCTCTCTCTGGAAGGGCACAAAGGACGAAGGTTAGGGGCGGGGTCCTCGGGGGCACCCACGGGCGGGCTCCCTTCCCCTAGGGTTACCTGCCCCGCCCTCTGCCTGACCTGAGGGGCCTTGCGGGACCCCAGCCGTGCAGTGACAGCGGTCACCTAGCCTGCTCCTCAGAGGAGTGCCCACCTGGCCTACCTGCCCCGTCAGGGGTCAGTCGCTGCGGCCCTGAGTGGCCGGCAGAGCCCCTGCCCCCCACACCCCTGCGGCTCCTGTTCCTGCGGGGGTGGAGGGGGCGCCCACCCCCGGCCCTGTCTCGGGGGCCGCACCTGTCACCGTGAGCCCTGCGCGGGGGCTCTCTTTGATCTGTGTCTTGGGGGTCAGGAAGATGGCGCCACAGAGGTAGATGCCGCTGTCATTGGGCTGGGCGGCCACGACGCTCATCTGGAAGTCGCGCCCGTTGGGCAGCTGCGTGACGCGGAAGCGGGGGTCCTGGCCGGGCTGACTGCGGTCCTTGGGGAAGGCGGCCAGCTCGTCGGTCTGGTTGCTGGGGCTCGTGCGGTACCAGTTCAGCACGAAGCTCTCCGACGTGTTGGCGAAGCTGCAGGTGACGGTGGCGTTGGCCCCCTCGGGCACCGAGAGCCGGGCGGGGGAGAAGCTGAGGGGCCTGTCGGGGGCGGGGGCGTCTGAGGGGTGGAGAGGGAGCAGAGCCCAGCATGAGGGAGGGCCGGGCAGCCGGGGAGACCCCCCACTTCCCTCAGCCCGGTAGCCTCGTGGGCGGACCCTCGGCCAGGGCCCTCGGGGCGGGTGCTCTCCTTTGACTTCATTGAGACCTGAGGCTCGGGGCTTGTCCCCAACCCTGTTTCCCCCAAGAGCCTCCCCCTCCCCTCTAGGCTCCAAGCCCCCAGAGAGGGCTGTGCAGGGCCCGACCCCGCAAGTCCCAGCTCTGCCCGCCTGGGCCCTGACCCTTAGGTGCCCTGCCCTGGGCCCGTCTGCTCTGCTCTGGGGGCGGATGGAGGGCTGGATGGAGACCCCAGCCTGGAGGCAGTGGGTCCTCGTGGCAGGCTCAGGGCCCAGCCTCTGCCCTGCGTTCAGGACAAGCTCAGAGCTGGGACCCCAGGAACAGGAGTCCTCAGCAGGGCCATTGCGCTCCTGTGACGGCAACGGGACCTCACCATCCTGACCCCCTGCATGAGGATATGGTGGTGGCTGCTCTCCCACCAAGGACGCTGCCTCGTGGACACACTCACGCGTGGTCACACACATGCACACCGCCCACGCGTGCTCACGCCCTTTCACACTTACCCTCACCTACTCACATGTGGTGTCTGGCACAGGGGTTGACCAGATGTCCCTGTCACCCTTAGTCTCTGCCAGGCCGGCCTCGTTGACGCTATGGAGGGGGTCAACGCCAGAGGGCTCTGCAGTTGCGAGCTTCTCGACTCCCTCTCGCTCCCTTCCTCACTACGTGGCCCAAAGTGTGACTTTTTTTTTCTTCCCACCCTACAGCCGCTCACTCGCACGCTGGCTTGCTGGCGCCTCCGCCGGGGCGACACTCAGACGCCATGGTGCAATGGGGTCGACCAGATGTCCCCGTCACCCTTAGTCTCTGCTGGCTGGGCTCGTCGATGCTATGGAGGGGTTCACCGCCAGAGACCTGAACACCGTAGGTGACTGTAACACAATGGTAAGTATTTGTGCATCTAAACATATCTAAACTCAGAAAAGGTACAGTAAAAATACAGCACTAAAGATGAAAAACGGACACCTGTTTAGGGCACTGACCATGAATGGAGCTCGCGGGACTAGAAATTGCTCTGGTTGAGCCAGTGAGTGTGTGTTGGGTCAAGGGGAAGGCCTAGGACGTTCCTAGTGTTTATAAAGTCTGTAGACCTTATGGAAACACTGCACACTTAGGCTACACTAAATTTATAAAAAAAATTTATTTCTTCAATAATATATTAACATTAGCTTACTGTAACATTTTTATTTTGTTTTAATTTTTTTTAACTTTTGACTGTTTTGTAATAGTATTTAGTTTAAAACACACATTGTACAGCTATACAAAAAGTTTCTTTCTTTACATCCTTATGCTATAAGCTTTTTTATTTTTAACACTTTTTTTTTAACTTTTTAAACTTTTTGGTTAAAAACTAAGACACAAACACACAGTAGGCCTACACAGGGTCAAGATCATCGATATCACTGTCGTCCACTTCACACCTTGTCCCTCTGGAAGGTCTTCAGGGGCGACAGCAGGCCTGGGGCTACTGCCCTGTGATGCTTCTGGATGCTTCCTGAAGGACCTGCCCGGGGCTGTTTTACATTTACCTTTTTTATATAAGTAGAATGAGCATACTCTTAAAAAAAAAGATAAAAGTTTAATAAATATACAAACCAGTAACCTAATTGTTTATTTTTATCAAGTGTCCCACACCGAGCGTATTGCATGCGCTTTGCTTTCATAGCCCTGGCAGTGCGGGGCTGCTCCCGCCAGCCTCCCCACGTGCGGGACTAATGTGTCTCGCTCCACCGCCACTGCGTCACTAGGCGACAGAAATCATTCATCTCCATTTTAACCTTGGGGACCACTGTCATACGTGTGGTCTGCCTTGACAGAATGTTTCCACGCGGTGCGGGACTGTGTAGCTCGACACCAGCTGGAGGGCTGATGTCGGCACATGTCATGTACAATATGATGATCCCTGTGTGAATAGTTTGCTCTGCCTACACGCAGCCCAAATAAGAAACACTCCACAAACGCCGAAGACGAGTGCTGGAGAACGGCTAGATGTGCCATGGGTCACAGCGTGGAGTGACACAGCGTCGCCCTAGGCTCGCAAACGCGCTCCCACCATGGCGTCTTCCCGGCCGCCTCCAACCTCTTCTCCAGGCTCAGCCTGACCTCGTCTGCCAAATGGCCCGGGTCACTCTTTGTCCCCTGCTCCGGCTGATCCAGGTGCCCCTCCCTGCCTCCCCAGCCGCAGCTCCCGGCTCCGGAGAAACCTCCACGGCAGAGCTCAGAGCCGCACATGCAGGTCGCCTCGTTCTCAGCTGGTTCTCCCGTGCCGCTCCGCGGCCTCTTCGCACTGCTCCTCGGCCCATTAGTCCATCAGGAAATCGGTGCAGTGAGTTGTGGTCAGTGTTTAAGGAAAGAAAAAGAAGAGAATAGAACATATCAGGATTGCATCGCACATATTGATAGTATGGATCGGCCTGTTTTGTACAACTTTTGTTTCCTCTGTGTGTCTCTGTGTGTGAATGTGTGTTTCTGTGTGTGTGTGTGTGTTTGTGTATGTGTCTGTGTGAGTCTGTGTGTGTGTGTGTGTGTGTGCTGGATCACCATGAAAAATGTATTTTTTACATTTTACTGTGGATTATGATCAAAAAAGTTGCAAGTCCTGAGTTAGAGGACTGGCATTTTCCTGCTCGTTCTGTTGCCCTCGGTGCCTACAAAGTGGCTGGCCCCAGGGAATGGTGACGGATCAATACCTGAGTTAATACGTCCTCGAAGGAGCTCAAGCCAGGGCTCGGGGGCGCGGCTGCCGGTCCCTCTCGACTCCTGCTCCAACACTCCCAGTCCGCGCGCCACCCCCAAGCCTGCAACCCGTCTCCCCACACACGACTGCCCCGCTCTGACCCCCTGCAGGAAGGGGCCCAGCCGGGTTGACCTCATTAGAGCACTAACACAGCGTGCGGGATGGTGCAAAAGCCAAATCCTCCCATCCGGGCATTTACTGAAGACCCAAACTCCACTGTGTGTCTCAGTGCATGTCGTGGTGCGGGGCAGAGTGGTGCCTGGTACCTGTCCCTACACTACTAAGCACCAGCACCCCTCACACTGTCCCCACCCCTTAGCTCCTGCACAGTGCGGGGAAGAGCATCCTGGAACCTACACTGCGCAGCTCCCTGCAGACACACACCTGAGCCCCCTTTCCTTCCCTGGCCAGGTGTCTGCCTCGCCGGGCTCAGTGAGGGCCGAATGGCTGGTGTTTCACGGCAGTGAGGCTGGAAGGTGACCACCGCTGTTTCCCGTCCAGAAATGCAGGCTGCCCTGGCAGCGGCCGCGTCTCAGCTGGCTCTGGGGGGCAGTCAGAGGCCCTGTTGTGCTGCCTGCGCCGTAGCTGCCCTTCCGGAAGGTCTGCGTGGTCCTCCCTCTGGAGAGAGCGCCCTCTCCTGCTGCCGTCTGCCCCACTGCCGCTCTGTTTTCACTCCAGGGACTGGACTTTGGGAACTGAGCCGGACTCCAACATTTGGCCTGAGATAAGGCACTGGGCAGACTCACCCCTGACATGCTGCGTCAGCAAACCAGGGCGGAGCAAGAGTGACCACGGCCCAGGTGAGGCCAAGCAGCCCGGAACAGAGTGAGCAGAGAGGAAGGCTGGCCGCTGGCCGGGACACTCTTTCCCAGGGTCCCTCTAAGAGCTTCCCTCACATGGGGAAGGCGTGGAGGACATGGAGATTTGACAGCCAGCTACTTAACAAGAGATGAAAGGAAGCTTTAGGGACACAGGTTGTCTGGTGACAGCAAGCAGAAAGCAGGGCAGGGCCACCAACATTCCTCTTAGTTCCTGAGGGCAGGGGGCTACTTTCCGTTTGCACTTAGCGTGTAGGCTGTGTAGTGGCAGGGGTCTCACTCTACTGCCCAGGCTGGTCTCGAACTCCTGGCCTCAGGTGATCCTCCCACCCTGGCCTCTCAAAATGCTGGGATTGCAGGAGTGAGCCACTGTGCCTGGCTAGGAAACAGAACTTCAAGTGCTCCATTGATTCCAGAAAGCAGAATTATGTTTCCAAGTAAAGCAATTAAGATGTAAATTTAAAACAAACAAAAATGCTAAATGTCCCAAGAGGCTATAATCACCCTGTTTATCAGAGATCTTTGAGCTGCAGATCACTGGTAAAAGCCAGGAGGAGGGACAGAAGAAACAAAGGACTGTCTTCCTGCCCCTGAGGAATTGACCTTCTAAGACAGAGACAGGTAAAATGCACATAAAAGACAATATGTAACCATGTACATTAGAAAACGCAAACTCCTCTGGGGTGAATGATATCCCAGGTCTAGGGGTTATGGGATTTGAACATTGTAGACCAGGTGACTGGGGAGAGCTTTGTGGAGTACTGAGTCCGTCCCTGCCCCAGCAGGCAGCTACGGTCAGGAAAGACACGGCCTCCAGCATGGCTGTGGGTGTGGGCGTCCCATGGTGGCAGGCTGTTTGCAGCCTCTGGAGCAGAGAGAGGAAAGGGAGAGGTGAGGACGAGCCACACGGAAGGACTCACTTGTGCTGTTCCCCTCACACCCTTCTCGCGTCCGCGCATTTAACCGGCCCACGTCGCCTGTTCCGCCTCGGTCCCGGGCATTCATTCACGCTGAGAGCTCTGGTGAATTCTGACAATCGGGAACAAAGCAATGGCACAGAGTAGCCTAGGACGAAGAGGTTTTTGGGACAACATGCAGGAAGGTGTATAGGATAACAGAGGCTGAAAGTCCATAAAGTAACAAGATTTAGAAGACTTTTATTTAGGAAAAGAAATGACACAAAACTTGTAAAATTTTGGCCTCATTGTTTTGTGATCTTTTAAATTAGCCTAAAATGTTTGAATTGTGAAAAATAGAGAGAAAACAGGCACCACGGCACAAGGCAAGAGTCCCAGCTACTCTGGAGGCCGAGGTGGGAGGATCGCTTGATCCTTGAGGCCAGCCTGGGCTATCCGGTCTCTAAAAAAATAAACAAATAAAAAACAGAGGGGACGGGGTAGCCATTCACTAATAGTAGTTTATTAAAGGCATTATTTTTCCACCAAATTCAATAAGGCCTGGACACCAAAACCTGGGCACCGTACAGTTCAAAACAAGTGACATTACCCAGAATAGCCGTAGGTCCAACAAGCTGTCCAGCCACCTACCAGTTTCACCTACAGTCCTTGGACCAAGCTAAAAACAAATGATACAGCGACAGCAGCTCCCGGCTGGTGGAAGAGCCCACTCTCCTGTCTGGAGCCCGGCTTCCAGCCTTCAGAATAGCTCCGTGGCCCACATTTCATGGCACTTGTCTTAAATGGATGGGCCACACTCCCTAAAGCCCCTACCGCCTGGCTGCTCACAGCCTTCCTCCTCCACAGGCCTGCGTCCCTTCTGGGCTGCCCAGCAGAGCCTGTCCTGAGCTCTCCACATGCATAAACATTAGCACCGTGAGGGACTGGCCACCACACCCAGGCCAAGCCCACAGGACCAGCTCCTGGCCCGTGGGTGTCCCCTGGGCCTGCCCACATCATATGGCAGTCTCTTGTCTACCTTTGTGCGGTGTTTCCTCAAACACTCTCAGGCAAAGCAGCTGCCTCTCTCCCCGTCTGAGCTGCTATGTTTTGAAACACATTGGCCAAGAAACAATATACTTAAAAAAGGCTCGCAGGACTCTGTGAGCTTGCAAACTACAAGGAAATAAAACAATATTTTAACAGGCTGTCCAGCCAGCAGGGATCCTGGGAGTCTTATATTAGGACTCCATGACTAATCCTATCAAAACCAACACAGGCTACAACAATATTTAGCCAGGAACACTGCTGAAAGCTGCCAGTGTGTGGTCCTCCGGGTAACAATTTCTCAGGTTTTTATGCTGGGTAGAGGTTTGGGGAGGGAATGGCATTTCAGAGACTGTTATTCCTTCCGTGGAACAATTCCTGATGCATACCAAGAAAAGTCCCATTACTAGTCCAGAAGCCAGGCTACACCTTTGCATGGGTCTTTCAGGCACTCACTTTAGAAAAGGCAAACCAAAGTTTCCCCAAAGAACACGTTACTTTGTTCTTACAGCCTTGGCGTTGGCAACTTCTGCATTGTATGCCAAGATTCTGAGCCTTCTCCCTAAGCCTGGGAAGGCAGGCAGGTGGGGAGTGGCCATGGCTCCCCACAGGAAGAAGTGAGTAAAGTCCTTTCTGAGCTCCCAGGGCTGCTGCCAGCTCTCCAAATGCCACAGAGAGTGGGAACAGCGCTGTCCGGGAGACAAAGGCAGTCACACATAAACTCTGCCCACGGCAGCCTCAGCCCTCCTTTGGACTGTTTCTGTTCTCTGCTTCATGTCTTTTCATACACAAACACATACATGTGTACACACATGCTCACACAAGCACATGTGTGTACACATGCTCATGTAAGCATATCCTTGTGCACACATGCTCATGCGAACACACACCCATGCACACATGCACACACATGCTCATGCAAGCAAACACCCACTCATGCACACATGCACACACATGCTCATGAGAACACACACCCATGCACACATGCACACACATGCTCATGCAAGCAAACACCCACCCATGCACACATGCACACACATGCTCATGCGAACACACACCCATGCACACATGCACACGCATGCTCATGCAAGCAAACACCCACCCATGCACACATGCACACACATGCTCATGAGAACACACACCCATGCACACATGCACACACATGCTCATGCAAGCAAACACCCACCCATGCACACATGCACACACATGCTCATGCGAACACACACCCATGCACACATGCACACACATGCTCATGCAAGCAAACACCCACCCATGCACACATGCACACACATGCTCATGCGAACACACACCCATGCACACATGCACACACATGCTCATGAGAACACACACCCATGCACACATGCACACACATGCTCATGCAAGCAAACACCCACCCATGCACACATGCACACACATGCTCATGAGAACACACACCCATGCACACATGCACACACATGCTCATGAGAACACACACCCATGCACACATGCACACACATGCTCATGCAAGCAAACACCCACCCATGCACACATGCACACACATGCTCATGCGAACACACACCCATGCACACATGCACACACATGCTCATGCAATTATGCCACAGGCACCTGTGTTCTTTATTTCACATCTCCTCGTACTCTGAACACATACACATGCACACATATGTGTACACACATGCTCACACAGGCGTGCACACATCCCCTGGGGAGGGGAAATAGCAGAGATGGATGCGAGTGAACAGAGCTGAGAAGGGAGGAGCAGAGAGTTTGGTCGTGTACAAAAGCGTCTGCCCAGGCAGCCCAAGTCGGGGATCGGGGTCAGGTTACGTTGGGATCCCAGCTCCACCACGGGCCAGCTCAGTGTTGTTGGGTTAGTAACTTAATCTGAGGCCCAGATTAAGAGTTTTTTTTTTTTTTTTTTCTAAAATGAAGATGACACCATCTACTCACAGGACTTTTTTCTCCAGAGGTTTAAATGAAATGATAAATGTTAAAGCTCTTCGTAAATTTCAGTGTCGTAAGGAGTCATATGGAGCTGACAAAAAGGAAAAATGTGCGTCTCTAAATGCAGCTATGGGAACATCTTCACATACTTTGAACCAAAGGTAAAAAGTTAATGAAAAATGTACAAAAAACAGAACGCTGTCTAGAGCCCAGCATGTCCCAGTCTGTTTGCGTGTTCTGGCCGACGCCCGTACGTCACCTGGTGAGTGATGACGCAGCTCCACAGGTCTGGGACCCTGGACTGATTAGAAGTGACTGTCCATTAGACAAGGACACAGGGCCATAAAACAAACAACAACATCTTGTCTTTATTTAAAATTCTGGTATTCTGTTCATCAAGACTTTTGCATGGAAATACTTTTATTTTTTAAATATTGTGTTAAACTATTACTTATCTTGATTACTCAGTTCTTTGGTGTCCCATTAAATTTTGCACGGCAGCCAAGCACTTCCCTTGCCTCCCGCAGCTGCAGCCCTGGTGAACTGGAAATGAATGTCACTCGTCATTGCCATGTTTCACTTCAGCAGATTTTCTGTGCAGCCGAGTCACTCTGTCTTTTCTCCCCGTCTGCCCAATCTATAAAATAATAAAACTGTTGCAAAGAGCGTAAAAGAAGTAAGAAAGTTGGCCCTCGGTGTCAAAGACCTTACAATCTGGTTGGGAAGCCAACCTCGCCTGCTTCAAGCTACTGAGCTACACAAGACAGTGTGAGAAAAACTGTTTTTTATAAATTTTATAGGATTTCAGACTAGGAGGAAGACTTGTGGGAACCATGATCTCTCTGTAAGAGGTTCAATAAAGTGAATCTTAAGTGAAGTGCGGATCTGGATTAGCATGAAAAATGGAGAGAAACATCACACAGCTGAGATGGTGGGAGCCTCTCTCCTCTATCTTTGGGTCAGATGATTTCAGCTCTCGTTAAGTAACATAGTAATCCCGGATGCACAAAAGCTGTGGCGGTCGGAGCTCTCTCTCTAGAAAAAGAGTTCAAGGCCCCCCCCCACCAGTTGCTCCCCAAATCTCATAACAGCTGGCAATAATTTTTGATCATTTTGGCCATCTCAGCACCAGAACTTAAAATGGATCTTAATAATGGGTTTGGGATTTGGGGTTTTTGTTGTTGCTGTTGTTGTTGTTTTGGTGTTTTTGTTTTTGTTTTTGTTTTTTGGCTACAATTTAAAAAGAATGGTGAAGGAGAAAGCTAGCTAGCTGCCTAGGTCATCAAAAACAAAGACAGTCTGAGAAATTGTCACAGCCGAAAGGAGCCTAAGCAGACATGGCAACTAAATGTAATGTAATGTCTGGATGGGACACTGGGACATAACAAGGACATGAGGTAGAAACTAAGGAAACCTGGAGCGAGATGCCAGTTAATAGTAACGCCCGAGTCTGGGTTCCTTCCTACTCCGGTGATGTGAGCTCTGACAGGGTAAACTGAAAGGCACATAGGGGGCTTCTGTCTTGTCTTTGGAACTTTTCTATAAATCTACAACTATTCAAAATATGAAGTTTATAGAAATTATTAAAAAAAGATTCTTAGTGGCACAGTAAGGTTAGAATGCGGAAGAGGGATAAAAATGAGTCCTGAAGATATCAAAAGGTAATGCAACCTGGGCTAAAATCTCTTTTCCAAGTCCCCCCAGAGGGACGAGCTCGGGGGTAGCGTGGGGAGGCCTCTGAGCTGGAGTGAAACGTCTGGAGGAGTCCAGGGCTCAGGATTCTTTCACCCAACAGAACCTCAGGTCTCTAACCGCAGCCTGGGTGCTCCCAGCTGAAAATGCCTCCTACGAAATGCCCCAGGCCAAAGCACAAGGCGTCAGAAACCGAGTTCCCATGTCCCCCAGCAGGACCTGAGGCCTCCCCAGGGCTGGCTTGGCTTCCTCGGGGGCTCTGGGATCCTCCCGCTTGTCCTCTGGGCCTCCTCCCAGATGGCCAGGATCAGGGGCACCTGAGAAGCTGCGACCCAGGACACACTTGTTCGCTTATCCGTGGCAGTCTGGACTCAGTTTACCCTCTTGCCTCCTTGGCCCAATCCGGAGGTAGAGCAGCATAGTGCTGATAAGTCTCAAAATTGAATTAAAATGAGAAGGAACTGAAGTAACAACACAGCCCAGGGCACATGGCAGCTCCACAGAAGCACAGTCCCTAGTCCGGCCTCCGGGGCCCACTGTGTGTCTTTAAGTTTCTCCGTTTGGAAAACCCTAACAAGGCAGCGGCCTTCAGGTGCCGAGGTGAAAACACAGAGTGTCTTACTAGAAGGAGGATCACTGGAACCCAGGAGTTCGAGGCTGCAGGGAGCTATGATTGCACCACTGCACTCCAGCCTGGGTGACAGAACGAGACCCTGTCTTTAAAAAAAGTAAAAAATAAACAAAATAAATAAGAATTTTTAAGAAGTGGTCCCATAAGGTGGAGCCAGCCTGGAAAAGAGAAGGCTGCGGAGGGAATGTCTTCAGTCCACCAGGGACCCTCCCCACAGTGCTTCTCACCAGAAGCACACCCGTGCGTTGACTTGCGCGCGCGCGCACACA
This sequence comes from Eulemur rufifrons, assembly GCF_041146395.1. NCBI lineage: Eukaryota > Metazoa > Chordata > Mammalia > Primates > Lemuridae > Eulemur > Eulemur rufifrons. The sequence goes on from NC_090991.1 coordinate 56,584,955, forward strand.
CACACACACACACACACACACACACGCGTGCACGCCCCTGCTCACTGCCGGCTCAGCGTGCATGAGCCCACCGTGCTGGCCATGCAGAGAGAGGCCGGCCAGCCCGGGGCCTCCCCTCCTCCGCCCCGTGGAGGTGCTGCACGCGTGCACGGCCCAAAGGCTGCACCTCCAGGGCCCCCCGCTGCTCACCAGGTGTTTGCCTTCCCGTTTCTCGGAACCGGAAGGGAGTGCAGAGCTCTTCAGCTGCAATCTGTGCTTCTTTCTTCCGTCTGACTGGGGGGCTCCCTGGGTACCCCGTGCCCAGCAGTGCTCGCTGGGGAGCAGTCAGGGACTCTGAGCAGGCACGCAGAAGCCCGCCATGCAGGGAGGCTGCCTGCGGGTGACCCCAGCCAACAGGCCCACCTGATTTCACAACAGTGGGATGGGGACAAACCACTCATCTCAGCCAAGAGCCTGGTCAGGGCACAGGCAGCCGGCGGAAGCGTTCTCAGACCGGGCACTTTAGGAGCCAGCGGGTTGGTCAAGACTCACAGAACCAACCCAGTGGGCCCTGTGCTGCTGCCCTTGGCCCTGCATTGTCACGTTGGGGACACACTGGTATTAATTAGTGCCTGACTGTCCTCATTTTCCCTCAGCACCGTGCCTCTCACCAGCTTCAGTTCTGTCTTCCCCAGCACTAACGGAAGCTTTTCCTCTCTCGCTACCAGCAACATCTTTCATCTCCCTGTCTTCCTGCTTCTGAAGCCACCAAGTAGTGAATTTATCCTGTGCAATGTATGAGGGTCCCTTGTGGACTGAAGACATTCCCTCCGCAGTCTTCTCCACTCCAGCCTGGCTCCACCTGATGGGACCACTTTTTAAAAATTTTTATTTATTTATTTTTTACTTTTTTTAGAGACAGGGTTTCGCTCTGTCACCCAGGCTGGAGTGCAGTGGTGCAATCATAGCTCCCTGCAGCCTCGAACTCTTCCCAGGTAGCCGGGACGACAGGTGTCAGCCACCATGCCCAGTTCTGTGACCACTTTGTTTACTGCTCTGGATGCTTTGACTTATCAACATCCCTTAAAATTAAGAACTCTGTTCTTAGAGCACAGTTTGGAGTTTAGAATAGGATTAATGCCAAGATAATTGATCTATCCCATTGCTATAGTTTGGACGTTTGTCCCCTCCAAATTCCATGTTGAAATTTGATCCCCAATGTTGGAGGTGGGGCCTGATGGGAGGGGTTTGATTCACAAGGGCAGATACTTCCAGAATAGATTAATGCCCCTCCTTGAGGGTGAGTGAGTTCCTCAGAGAGCTGGTTGTTAAAAAGAGGCTGACACCTCCCCGCTCTCTCCCTTTGTCTCTCACCTTGTGATCTCTGCACACGCCACTCCCCTTTGCCTTCCGCCAGGAAGCAGCCTGAGGCCCTCACAGATGCCGGCTCAATGCTTCATGTATACCCTGCAGAAACAGGAGCTAAATACCCCTCTTTTTAAAAAAAAAAAAAAAATATATATATATATATTTTTAGGTATTCCTTTATAGCAACACAAATGAACTAAGACACCCATTCTGACTTTTCCTTTTATTTTTGAGAAAGAGTCTTGTTTGTCATCACAGCTAGAGTGCAGTGGCATCATCATAGCTTACTCCAACCTCAGATTCCTGAGCTCAAGTAAACCTCCTGCCTCAGCTTCCCAAGTAGTTGGGACTACAGGTGTGCACCACCACACCCAGCTAATTTCATTTTAGTAGAGATGAGGTGTCTCTCTTGCTCAGGCCAGTCTTGAACTCCTGAGCTCAAGTGATCCTCCTGCCTCAGTCTCCCTGTGCTAGGATTACAGGTGTGAGCCACCGTGCCTGGCCACTTTTCCTTTTTTAATGCTACTTGATAATGATTTCCTTAGAAATTTCAAATCAATGATTTTTCTAATTCTATCATTCCTTCTACATTTATTGCCTGTCATTCTTCTGTAAAACCGACCTTTCCTTTATCAGCTGAAGTTATTTGGCTACCACGAAATATATTTCCTATTGGAAGGGTAAGATTAATAATTATTATGCTTTAATGAATTTCAAATAAGTTGATTATTGCTGCAAAAAATAGTGAAAATGGAGGACTTTCTTCTTTGCTCTCTTTTAATTATTATTATGAATTCATAGATTCGTTTCCATTTTAGAGATTAAAGACATAAAGCTAAGACATAGCTTCCTTTTCTTGATGTTATGCAGCTAATAAGTGGCAGAGCTGGGACTGGGACCCAGGCCAGGCTAATACCAAGGCCAGTCTCCTAACCATGATACTTTACTGTTTCCCTCTGGCCCACATTTTTTTTAAGTTTTCAAATACTGAGTTTGAAAGTACAAATTCTTGCAGTTCACTTGGTTAATACTAGACCCAAGGCTTGTGGGATTATAACAAAATATCTAATATTCATGTCATCAGAGTTTTGGAAAGAAAGAAGAAAAAGGGCAGGATGGAAAAAGTACTCAGAAAAAATAATGGCTGCAAAATTCCCAAATTTGGCAAGAGACATAAACCTACAGATTCAAGAAGCTGAATAAACTCCAAGTAGGATAAAAACAATGAAATCTACACCAAGACACCCTGTAATTAAATTTCTGAAAACTAAAGATTATACATAAAACAAATGACAAATTTCTAATTAGAAACCAAGGAGGTCAAAAAGAAGTGGCACAATATTTTTCAAATGCTGAAAGAAAATCAGAATAAAGAATGCCCAGCAAAAAAAAACAAAACAAAAAAAAAAACAAAAAAAATCCCTAACCAAACAAACAAAAACACCCATCAAGATTAAAGGAAAAATCAAGACACTGTCAGATGAAGGAAAACTAAGAGAATTTTTCACCAGCAGACCTATTCTAAAAGAATGGCCAAAGGTTGTTCTTTAAATATAAAGAAAACAATAAAAGAAGAATCTTTGGAACATCAGGAAGGATGAAAGAACACAGTAAGCAAAAATGTAGATTCCTCCCCCCCCCCCCCCCCCCGCTTGAGTTTTCTGTATAATGTTTGACAATTGAAACAAAAATTATAGCACTGTTTGATGTGACTCTCAATGTATGTGTAGAAATATTTAAGACAATTATATGACAAAGGGCCGGGGAAGGAATGTAAAGGGAGGTGAGGTATTTATGCTTCACTCAAGCCGGCAAAATGGTGACGCCAACAGACTATGATAAGTCATATATAAGTAAATGTAATGCCTAGAGAAACCATTAAGAGCTAGACAAAGAAATACACTCAAAAACACTATAGGGCCGGGCGCGGTGGCTCACGCCTGTAATCCTAGCACTCTGGGAGGCCGAGGCGGGTGGATCGCTCGAGGTCAGGAGTTCGAGACCAGCCTGAGCAAGAGCGAGACCCTGTCTCTACTAAAAATAGAAAGAAATTATATGGACAACTAAAATATATATATACAAAAAATTAGCCGGGCATGGTGGCGCATGCCTGTAGTCCCAGCTACTCGGGAGGCTGAGGCAGTAGGATCGCTTAAGCCCAGGAGTTTGAGGTTGCTGTGAGCTAGGCTGACGCCACGGCACTCACTCTAGCCCGGGCAACAGAGTGAGACTCTGTCTCAAAAAAAAAAAAAAAAAAAAAAACCACTATAGATACATCACAATGAAATTCTAAAAAATGCTCCAGTAACCTACAAGAAGGCAGGAAAGAAAAAATAGAGAAAAGAGAAGCAGAGAGAACAAACAGAAGACAAAAAATAAAATGACAGACTTAAGCCCTAACATATCAATAATTACTTTAAACACAGATGACCTAAAGTTACACTAATTAAAAGACAGAGATTGACAAGTTGGATTAGAAAACATGACCCAAATATAGGTTTCCTACAAGACATTCCCTTCTAATGTAGTAATATAGGCAGGTTGAAAGAAAAGGAATGAAAACGTATCATATAAACATTGACCAAAGGAAAGCAAGGGTGGTTATATTAATATCAGACAAAATAGACTACAAAGCAAAGATGATTACCAGAGACAGAAGGGGAAATTATATAAGTTAAAAAGGTAAGTCCGCCAAGAAGACATAGCAACCTATATGTAAACACACCAAACAATGGAGCTGCAAAATACAGGAAGCAAAAACTAACAGAACCGAGAAGAGAAATAGACAAATACACAATTACAATTGAAGACTTCAACATCCCTCTCTCAACAATTTGACATAAAATTAGCAAGGCTCTAGGAGAATTCAACAGGATCTAACTGACATTTATAGAACACTCCACTTGTGATGGCTAACATTAGATGTCAACGTGACCAGATTCAGGGATGCCCAGATGGCTGGGGAAGCGTTGTTGCTGGGTGTGTCTGTGAAGGTGTTTCTGGGGGAGACTGGCGTGTGAGTCAGTGGACTGAGGGAGGAGGCCTGCCCTCGGTGTGGGTGGCACCATCCCACCGGCCGGGGCCAGGACAAAGCAGGAGAAGAAGGGAGATAGATACTCACCTTCCTCTTGCCTCCTCTCGCTCTCTCTTCCAGAGCCAGATGCTTTTTCTCCTCCTGCCTTTGGACATCAGACCGCAGGTTCCTTGGCTTCTGGACTTTGACACTCGCGCCACAGCCTCCCCGTGGTCTCCCGGGGGCTCTCCTGCCTTCAGCCTCAGCCTCAGACTGGGGGCTGCACTGGCAGCTTCCCTGATTCTGGGGCTTTGGGACTTGGACTGAGCCAGGCTACCAGCTTCTCTGGGAGCCACCCCACCAGCTCCCTTCATCTGCCAGCTTGCAGAAGGCCTGCTGTGGGACTTCGCCTTGGTAATCATGTGAGCCAATTTCCCCTAGAAATTTCCTTTCATATCTATATATTATTTGTTCTATTCTTCTGGAAAACCTCGACTCTCCAGCAGCATCAGAATGCACATCCTCCTCAAGCACCCGTGGAACATACACCAATACGGACTAAATCCTGAGCCATAAAACAGCCTCAGCCAACTTAAAAGAGTTGAAATAACACAGAGCATGTTTTCTTACCACAATGAAATCAAATTAACAATCAATAATGGAAAGATAACAAGGAAATCTCCAAGCACTTGGAAACTAAACAACACACTCCTAAATAATCCACAGTTCAAAGAGGAAGTCTCAAGAATTTTTTTTAAAAATGCATTGAACTGAGTGAACAATAAAATACACCCAAATCTGTGGGGCACAGCTACAGTCGTGCTGAGAGGGCAAATTCACGGCACTAAATGTGCACATTAGAAAAACAGGAAAGTCTCAAATCAATAATCTAAGTTCCCACCTTAAAAAACTAGAAAGAGAGTAGCAAAATACACCCAAAGCCAGCACGAGAAGGGAAATAATAGAAATAATATCGGAAATTAGTGAAACTAAAAACAGAATAATAATGGGGAAAATAAATGGAACAGAAATCTGGTTATTTGAAAAGATCAATAAAATTGGCAAACCTCTAGCAAGACCAACAAGGAAAAAAGAGAGAGGATGCAAATTACCAATATCAGGAATAAAACAAGGTATATCACTATAGACCTCAAAGATACCAACAAGATAGGGGAATACTATGAACAACTCTACACGCATAAATTTGACAACTTGAGGAAATGGACCAATTCCTCAAAAAATACAAACTACCACAACTCATCCAATATAAAATATATAATTTGAATGATCCTATCACTATTAGGGAAATTGAATTTATAGTTCAAAACCTCCCAAACCAAAAAATATCTCAGCACAGATTATTTCACTGGAGATTCTACTAAAGGTTTATAGAAAATTAACAACAATTCTCCACAGTTTGTGGAGAGAAACTAGAAGAGGAGAGATCACTTTCTAATTCATTTTTTGAAGCTAATATTATCCTGGTTTCAAAAGACAAGTACAAAAAGACAGTACAAAAGAAAGAAAACTACATACCAACATCATTCATCAATATAGAAGCAAACATCCTGAACAAAATATTAGCAAATAGAATTCAGCAATATATTTAAAAAAACGTATATACACCGTGACCAAGTAGGCTTTATTCTAGGAATGCAGGGATATTTCCATATTTGAAAATCAGTCAATATTAACATAAACATATGAACTGGCTAAGAAGAAAATCACAGGATGTATAACAAAAATTTTGTCTGGTCTTTGTCCCTGGTTCCTGGGAGGAAACGTCTATCCCCAGTGATAAGAATGTCTTTGTTATTAATTGTGGGTCCATGCCTGAGTGTGTGCTAATGAGGTAACCCATAGTGAGCCCCTGGATACTTTCAGGTTGGGGGCTGGCCATGCCAGAAAGACAAACCATGTGGTTAGAGGGTTGGAGCTTTGAGATATGTGATATCCAGCCCAACCTCCCAATGTCCAGGGAGGGAAGGGAAACTGGAGGTTGATTTCAGTCACATGGCAAGTAATTCCATCAGTCATGCCAATATAATGAAACATGGACACCAAAGCTTGGATGAACTTCTTGGTTAGTGAACACACAGAAGCTCTGTGCTAAGAACCCTCCCAGACCTTGCATTCATTGGTTAGTCCTAATATGTATCTCTTACAATAAAATTTTAATCATAAGTATAGCACTTTCCTGAGTTCTTTGAGTTGTTCTAGTGACTTATCAAACCTGAGGGAGTAGTGGGAACCCAAAAATTTATAGTCAATTGGTCAGAAGTACGGCTGGTTTGGGAAACCCAGAACTTGTGGCTGGCATATGAAGTGAGGACAGTCTTATTGGGGACTGTGCCATAAACCTATGACGTTTACTCTAACTCTAGGTAATTAGTGTCAGAAATGCATTGTAATATTGCATGTGATCATATCAATTGATGCCGAAAAAGCATTTGACAAAATTTAACGCCTTTTCATGATACTCTTTGAAAAACAGAAGTAGAGAGAACTTCCTCAACTTGATAAAAAGCATCTACAAAAAAAGAAAAAAACAAAATAAAAATGCTATAGCTAACATAATACCTAATGGTGAAAGATTGAATGCTTTTCCTTTAAGACTGGGACTAAAGCCAAGATGTACATTTCCACTACCCATATTTAATATTGTGTTAGAAATTCTAGCCAGGGCAGTAAGTCAAGCAAAAGGTATACAGTTAAAAAAAAGGAAGAAATAAAATAATACCTATTTGTAGATAATATAGTTGTTTATGTAGAAAATTTGAATGAGTCTACATACACACACAAAAAAACAACTCCTAGAATAAGTGATTTCAGGATACAAGATACATACAAAAATTAATTGTATTTTTACATAGTAGCAATGAACACATAAACACTCAAATTAAATATATAATACCATTTACAATGACTCCAAAAATGAAATCTTAGGTGTAAATGTAACAAAATATGTACAGGACTTGTATACTAAAAACTAAACAATGCTGATGAAAGTAATCAAAGTTGATCTACATAAATGGAGAGACATACCATGTTCATGGATTAAAAGCGTAAACACAGTAAAGATGTCAGTTCTCTACAAACTGATATACAGGTTTAACATGATTCTTATCAAGATCCCAACCAAATGTTTTGTAGGTTTAGACAAGATTATTCTAAAATTTATATGGAAATGGGAAGGAACTGAAATAGCTAAAACAATTTTCAAAGTGAATAAAGTGGTAGAAATCAGTCTATCTGATTTCACAACTGTGAGGTATAGTCAGGTGTGTGGCTCAGTGATAGACCATGCACCCCTCATGTCAGAGGGGTAGACACATACATCAGTGGAACAGAATAGAGAACTCAGATATAGACCTACAGGAAAATATGCTTAACTGGTTTTGACAACGGTGGAAAAGTGACTCAGTGAAGGAAAGATAGCTTTCTCAACAAATGGTGCTGGAACAATTGGACATTGTAGGCAAATAAATGAACCTCAACTAAATTCTCACACCTTATACAAAAATTAACTTAAAGTTAAGTATAACTTAAGTTTAACACATTGACTGCCATGTGAGTTGTATTTAACTCAGGCTTGTTTTGAGCCCCTGTGCCTCATGAAGCAAAACCCTGCAACTGGTTCATGCAAATCTTACTTGTTGATATTCTTATTGTTGCAATTAATATGACAGTTTAATTCTAAAAATGTGTATTACATTGCATATAAGTCATGCACAGTAAACAATAAAAATTAGAAAGGATCCTTTTGCTTTAATAAAACACCACAGCCCCAGGGGGAAAAAATTTTTCTAGTGTGGCAGTCAATGTGTTAAAACACGAAACTACAAAACTTTGAGGAAAACAACTAAGAAAAACTCTGAGATCTGGGGCTACACAAAGAGATCCTAGACGTGACGCTGAAAGCACAGTCCACAAAAGAAAACATGGATAAACTGGACTTATGCTCTGAAAAAAACCTTGTCATGACAAAAAGACAAGCTATGGAGTAGGAGACAATATTGTCAAAGCACATATGTATAGCAAAGGCCTAGAATCTGGAGTAAAATAACTCTCAAAACTCAATAGTAAAAACAAACAATCCAGTGAGAAAATAGGGAAAAGATGTAAAGAGCAGCCATGTTGAGGTCGCCTGCCCAGGTTTGCCCTATGGGCTGTGAGCAGAGCTGCCACGTCTCTTGCAGTCAGAGGAGTTAGGAGTAGCCGTGTGGGTTCTCATGTTTCCCCTCTTCCCCTTCCTGGAAACCACGTACTGGGATGACAGAGTAGAGTCGCCTGGATCCCTGATTCACTGCAAGAAGAGATGCTCTGGTGAGTTGCCCAACTTAACACTGGACGTCGCGTGAGTGAGAGATAAGGTCGTAGCGTTAGGGGGCTGCAATTTCTAGAGTCATTTGTCACCAAAACCATAACCCTATTCTATTGCACACAGTGGATAAACTATTATATGATAGAACAATTTAATAAACATTTCTATATCATTGGGCAATTATGTGATTTTCAGTTTTTTGCAATTATTTATAATTAATGATGTTGAAATGACTCTTCATTTATGCTACACATTTAGTGCGGGTGTTCCTATGGAGAAACACATTGCTGCATCTACCACAAAGCAGGAATGGAGATTATTTCTTTAGAAGATTCCTAAAAGCAGTATTACTGGGGAAAGGGAATAAAGGTTTTAATTATTCTGTATATCGGTGCCTTTCATAGCATCTGATACACAGAATTTGGTCATCAGACCTTTGTTCAATGAATTCTTTCTAATATTTGTCACCACCACGCTTGCCAACTGGTATTATTACCATGTTTTTGGCAAAGTTAGTGAGCATAAAGTGATTTTCTTCCTGATATTTTCATTTGCATGGCCTTGGTTAGAAGTGAGGTTGAGCATTTCTTTATATGTTTGTTTGCTAATTGTGATTCTTCCTTTATGAATTTCCAGAAGAGAAGGTTTATAGTTGAAGAGCAAAGCAGTAGGTTGTCCTGATGACATTGCTTCTCTTTGTCGGCTTCCCCCAAGTAGCGCCCACTCCTACTGAAAGGGAAAGCAGAGAATCACTTTCTCTAACTATGATTCCTGACCTGGAACGAAGCCAGCTCTTTCGGCTGAGGTTAGCTTTAAGTAACCCTTTCAGCTGAGAGTTTCAAATGTTCTCTCATTGTGTTCATCTGAATGTTTAATGAACTGTGGTGATGATTAGTTAATAGACACCATTTCTGCCATCTGGAAAAAGCTCCCTCTACCTCCTGGCCTTCTCACTTCTCCACTTCAGTCACAGTCTCTGTGAATGCATTTGTCTTCTTTCTCATCCAAACATCTTATTTTTCTTTCTCTTTTCTTTTTAATGTTTAATGCTTGAGAGAACTCAAGGTAGGCAAGCTGCTACCCAGGAGGAGCCTAGGAGAATTCAAGTGGATTCTCTGCATCAATGCTACCAAGTTTTGTTACCTCACAGGGTGGGCCAATACTTGTTGCCAAGTCCCCGAAGTCATACATTTGCTCCTGCTGTCTACGAAGCCACAGGAAAGTGTTCATCTGCAGACGTGAAGGCCCGCACAGGACCAGTGAGGCCCTTCTGGCCCCGGCGGCTGTCTGCTTTGCCACCCGGGGCCCAGAGCTCGTCACTCCCTTCCTCACTTCCTGTAGGACATGCTACCCCTGTGGCATCTTCCTCGTGGCATGGCTCTCTCTTCCTCCAGATTACAAGTCATCGAGAACTTACCTTCTCTCTCTTTTTGTTCCTAGCATCTACCACAGTGCAGAGTACAAACATAGCAGGTTTTTGTTCAATGCGTAGCACTAAGTCAAACCAGTTAGCAAAATTTTTTGCTTCCAACTTCTGACTGGGCCCTAAGAAGTCATCAAAAACAAAACTGGAGGTACACTTTTGAAGCCAAATCATCTAGAAAAGCATCAGAAAGCAAGGGCCAAATTATAAATGCTTCAACTTGGGGCTCAGTGTCAACATTCTTGCAAATTCTTGCAAAACTTGAATAACTTTCCAAAACCTGAGGAAATTCTTATGCATGTATAGCGTGGAATACATGATTGGTCTTTTCAGTTAAAATCATATGTGCTGGTAAGGCTTTAATAATCTGTAGTATTTTCCTCAGATTCATGTGGCTGATATTGTTGTTTTAGCTCTGTCACGTTGGAAGCATGTGATGTGACCTGTGCTGGGGGCGAGGCTTACTGAGGGTCCCCGTGCTGCCTGTTTGAATAGGACAGTTATAAAATGCTGCTCTTTTTAGCTCATTAACTGCTTAGACTCCTGGTTAGACTGAAGAGGGACTGGAGGGAGGGAAAAAGAAAGAAGAGAGAAATTTAGCCCCTTTGCAGGAAGCAAGGCTCTGCCTAGAAACAGACGTGAGGGGAAGATTACTAGGGGCAAATTGCCACTCACAGTCTCACCCAGAAGACCAGTGCCTCAACGTCCTTGGCTGGAGTTTCAAAATCTCCTCTGTACAAATGGAAAGCTTCGGCGACGATGATGATGATACTGCCCTTAAGTGGCCCGCACCCCAGCAGGAGACTGCAGGGAGCACGGTGTCTCTCAGCCCAAACGAGGGGACTGAGTCGCACTCGCTGTCTCATCCCCCGTCACCTTTCAACAGCCTCAGTCGCAGCCTCAGTCGCGAGCAGCGAGACTTCCCACGAGCCTCTTGCCAGAAACGGGGTGCCTTACGTTTCAGGCGATTCAGGTCAATCTGATGGACTGTTTTGTTTTTGTTTAAAAATGAGTGGGGACGAGTGAGTAATGCCCTTCATCCAGAAAGTTCTCAGAACACAGACTGCAGAGGGCATTTAGAGCGGCCACTGCCTCGTGCGAGAATCGCTCCGCTGGAGACTGTGTCGCCGCGGACTCTGGGCTCTGACGTACCCGACACGGTCACGCTGATGAGACGACGTATTGAAAGAAACATGGAGCTTGAGACGAGGAAACTTTACAAAAGTAACAAAAATTTTAAGAGTTCACTGGCAACAGGATGTCCAATTAGCAAAGGTAATTTTAAGTGTCACTTTGTAAGAATAGAGTCAAATAATAGAACAGCACTGAGCAAATGTGAGAGAATCTGAGCATTGGATGGACTAGAACATTCGATGACCCGACTGTGTCACTGCTCAAATCTCAGGCGTTTGAATACTAAATAAAAAATGCAACAACAGAATCCCAGATTATCTCCGTCCTAAATAAATCAATCATCTATCAAGTTGTTACAGAGCGGTAGGGTGTGACCGCACACACCTGCTGTAAACCTCCCCTCTCACCTGGAATCCCCAGGGACCCTCAGACCTTACCCGGCCTGACCCGGGCCCCTTGCAGCTACCCACCCAGCGGCGTGGGTAAAGGCCTGCCCAGGAAGGACAAGGGTGACAGCTGGGGTTCTGCTGCTGACTCAGGTCAATGACTTTCCTGTCTAGTGTGACAGGAAGCAGAGTTGTAAGTTACCATCTTTCACCCATGGAGCTGACAGCAGCTTCTCCATTCGTCTCCAACACGCTTTTCTGAGGCTCAGAAGTTAGAGGTGCCCGTGGCTGTGATTTACAGAGGGTCTAGAGAGAGGGGGGAGGTTTGGGTCCAAAGTCTCTTAACAAAGCAGGGAAAAAAAAAAGCAGGAAAGACAAGAAGTGGTTCAGTTCACTTTCGGTTTGCAGCTCAGAGAGCCCAGCTGCTCTTTTTGTTTTAAGCAGGCACTGAGACAGGGGACAGCCCAGCAGAGTAAACCAAAGCAAGTAAGGACTCTGCAGTGCCATCCTCCTCCTGGCGTGCCCTGACTCCATGGAGCACAGCTGCCCGGGGCTGGGAGGAAAGAAGAAAAAAGGATGAAGCCATTCTTTCCACATAAGCAGATGAAGAGAAGACCGGGGACTGTGGTCTGAATGTGTACGTTCCTCCAAAAGTCGTATGTCGAATCCTCACCCTCCAAGTGGTGGTATTAGGAGGTGGGGCCTTTGAGAGGGGATTAGGTCATGAGGGTGGGGCTCTCATGAATGGGATTAGTGCCCTTATAGAAGAGGCCCTGGAGAACTCACTCACTCCTTCTAGCATGTGAGCTCACAGCAAGAAAACGCCATCTATGAACCAAGAAACTGGGCCTGAACAGACACTCAATGTGCCAGTGCCTTGATCTTGGACTTCCCAGCCTCCAGCGCTGTGAGCGATAAATGTGTGTTGTTTATAAGCCACCCAGTCTATAGTATTTTGTTATCGCTAGTAAGCCTATGTGCCAAGGACCGTATCAAAAAATATAAAATATGTATATTATCTCTTTCAATTTCTGCAAGAATAATATATTTCTTTGAGAAACAGATAATACTATCTCCATTCTATAGATGAGAAAACTGAGATTTAAATAGACGAAGTGACTCACCCAAGGTCATGGAACAGCTCTGTTCTCCCACAGTTATGCACTGATATTAAGCATTTATTTTTTTTATTTATTTATTTTTTTTTTTTTGAGACAGAGTCTCACTTTGTTGCCCAGGCTAGAGTGAGTGCCGTGGCGTCAGCTTAGCTCACAGCAACCTCAAACTCCTGAGCTCAAGCGATCCTCCTGTCTCAGCCTCCCGAGTAGCTGGGACTACAAGCATGCACCACCATGCCCGGCTAATTTTTTCTATATATATTTTTAGCTGTCCATATAATTTCTTTCTATTTTTAGTAGAGATGGGGTCTCGCTCTTGCTCAGGCTGGACTCGAACTCCTGAGCTCAAACGATCCGCCCACCTCGGCCTCCCAGAGTGCTAGGATTACAGGCGTGAGCCACCGCGCCCGGCCGATATTAAGCATTTATTAGGAGCTTCTGTATGCAGAGGTGGTGTGGTGGCTGTGGTCACTGACAGCTGCCTTGTCCTTTCATGGCTGTTCCTAATAAAGGCCATGGGGATCAATAAAATATTATTTTACATTCCTTTCTTATGCAGAGATGTATTAGAGTTTTCCAGAGACATGAAACCAACAGGGTATACATGAATACACAGAGCCTTATTTTAAGAAATTGGCTCCCGTGCTTGTGGGGTTGGTCAGTTTGGATCTGCAGGGCAGGGGCAGGCTAGAGATTCCAGCAGCAGTCGACATTGCAGTCTTACGCCCAAAGGCATTCTGGAGGCAGAATTCCTGCTTCTTTGGAGGACCTCAGTCTTTGCTCCTAAGACCTTCAACTGATTGGATGAGGCCTACACACACTAGGAGGGTGTCTGCTTTTCTCACAGTCTACTGATTTAAATATTAATATCATCTCATAAGTACCCTCACAAGCAACATCTAGGTGGGTGTTTGAGCAAATATCTGGGTACCGTGGCGCCCAGCCACGTTGACGCATAGAATTACCCACCACCGAAGGCTGCAGTTAAAACAGAACCAGCCATTTGGGGAGCTCTAAGTGGAAAGAGAGCACTTTGGCGAGACCTGAACCCCACCTGCAGCTCTCTCTGCGGTCCGGCTGAGCCCTGGCACGGCCTCGCCACCTACGTGAGAGAAACCTTGGCACAAATCAAGCTGTCTCTCCCTCCAGCTGGCGTGTACAGCTGGGGCCGGGAGCTCTCACAGGTCAGCCGGTAACTTTGTGATTTGAGGAACCGCATCTGGCTCAGACTTACCTTGTCTACCGTTCAGCAAACCACTCCAGAATCCGTGGTCACAATCACACCATGTTTTCTTAGCTTGTAGTGAGGCAGCCCCTGGTTTCCTTTGAATGAATTAGTAAATGACAACGTGAAATTTGATGAGTAGAAGGAGCTGGAGAGAAAAAAAAAAAAACTTGAACTCTTCTAGGATAGGATTCCAGCTCAGCTGCCACCAGCATGGAACTGCCACCAGTTAAATGGTGATACGCTGATCCTAGTCCAGTTATGAATAACTGAGACAAGCAGAGTTATTAACTGACTATTTCATTTCCTACTTGTCAATTGGCTAGAAACTGTGGGAGTCTTTTGTCCACTTCTTAGAAACTGTCCAATTCAGGAGACATCCTTGTCTAGAAAAGGCTCACGTTATCTTTTGTTAGGTTAGCTGTGTATAATAGAAAGTCAACAGTAATAGTGACTTTAACACACAGTGATATATTCTGCCATGCAGAATTCTGGACAAGGGAGCCCAAAGCTGGTACAGTGGTTTCATGAAGTCATCAGGTACTTTCTTTCCCATCATCCTCAGCACTTAACTTCCATCTTCATCGTTACTGCAAGATCCAAGGTGGCTGGTGGGGCTCCTGCCATCAAACCCACCTTTGCAAAAATGAAATATAGGAGGGAGACTCCTATGGGAGTCTTCTCTAAATTGCTGTTCCCCTTTGAAGAAGGCTTCCTAGAAGTCCTTCTCAACAACTTTCACTTATACGGTGTTGGCCAGAACTTAGTCACATGTCTACAACTAGCTGGGAGGCAGGCTCAGTATATTGCCACCTGAGTGATGCAGGACTTGTGGCGTGGATATTGGGGAGCAGGTTGCAGTCTTGGTTGTACTTTTCTTCATCCTCTCTGACCCGACCCATCCTGTCTCCTGGGCCCACTGTACTAACTTACATTTCCACAACTTGAACCATCCTGTTAGTGAAATATTCAAGGTGAAATTATGATGCCAGATAATTTGCTTCAAGATAAACAGCTGAGGCTTGTTGTAGCTGGCAAGGGCACAGAAGCCACAAGAATCATGATCCAAGCATATCATGGGTCCTTATCTTACTTCTCCCTACTTTTGCATATGTTTGAAATTTTCCATAATAAGGAGTTATTTTCAAAATCACACACCTGCCAAGTTTTCTTGCTTTTATTCAGGCTCCACAACACTGCAAACCCCTATGCTACATAGAACCAAGTTCCCATCTGGTTTTGCTCCCCTTACCATAGATATTTGTGCAGTGAATGAAGCGATGCTCTTTCTTCTTCCTGGAAGTCCTTCTCTGCCTTCTTGCCCTGCTGAAATCCCTCATCCTCTAAGGCCGGGTGCAAACATCGCCTCATCTGTGCAGTCCTATCCCATGTCCCTCCCTCCTCTTTGCTGGCCTGGCATGTTGTTATACATTGCTATGGCGTTTGTCACATGGATTGTCATCGTTAAGTCATTTGCTCATCACTGATAGTCGTTGATCGTGGTCGGATTGCCGTGGTGAAATCCCTCTCCCCAGGGAGCCTGTGAATGCCTAGAGGGTGAACCCCGCTTCGCAGCCACGTCTGTGCCTCCTCCGCCCGCACGGTGCCCGGCACACGCAGACATCCATGCATAAACACCTTCTTTAAAACCGGCTTGAAAGCAAAAGCTCAGGGTTAATTGGGCTTTAAGATCGCTTTGTCCCCTTGGCGGACACGACCGATGTGTATTAACAGTGAAATTCAGAATTACAGTGCGGGGCCCAGGCCTCGCTGTTTTAGTTATAGACACTGAAATGACACTGAAAGTCAGTCACCGGAAGGAAGGGAAGCGGCCAGGGAGAGTGGCAGCCGCCGAGCACACGCAAGCCGGTAGAGGAAGGGCTCTCGGCGTTCTGGGAGGGGATGACACAGCGAGTGAAGACAGAGAGAGACAAAGCGTCTCTTGATTGTTTCGGGAATGCTCTGTGCCTGAGTGTTCCAGGAAAGTGCACACAGGAGACTCGAGGGGTCCTGAGGCCTGACCTGCTCACTCTGCGCCTTGCAGGAAGCAACCTCGTCACCTCGTCACCAGTGGTGCTGCTGGTTGGGGGCGGTCAGCTCCTTAGAGCATCTGCACCGACACCAGCCTGCGGTGCGAGAGACTCGGAGGGGCGCCTTCTTCTCAGTGACAAGGCTCTTGGCTCACCGGGACAGGCGGAGGAAGAGGAAGACGAGACGGCAGCCTGGCATCCAGCTCCTGGCTCGGTGCCTTCCTCCCTCCCCCCTCCCTCCACCCAAGACCGGGAAACTGACCTCTGCAGTGGGTCTGGCTCTTCTGAGGTCAAGACAGTGGGGGCTCAGAGGGACCCGGTGGGGACATGAGCAGCCACAGTGGGCACTGAGGTGAAGAACGGGAAGGGGGACGAGGAGGAGAAGAGGCCACCACGGCCTTGCACCCAGCTGGGTAGGACCGTGCAGGAGCCTAGGAGCGAGGGGACGAGGCAGCGTGTGCAGCCCCAGCTGCGGGAGAAGCGCCTCCGCCCTCCACACTCTCCACCCGCCCCGTCTCTCCTCACCCTCCAGTCCGGCTGCCCCGCTTTTAGCCCCAGAATGGGGGCAATTAGCTACACATTAGCTTACTTTGCATTTATGTCAATATTATTATAAATCATGTGTACACACACACACACACACACACACACACACAATGGAATACTCTTCAGCCATAAAAGGGAATGAAATCCTGTCATTTGCAGCAGTATGGGTGGAACGGGAGGGCATTACGCTAAGTAGAGTAAGCCAGGCACAGAAAGACAGTGCACGTTCTCACTCATCCGTGGGAGCTGGAAACATGGATCCCGTGGAGACGGCGAGGAGGGGGCGGTGCAGACACCGGCAGGGGAGGGGAGGGGCGTGAAGGGAAGGTGGTCAAGGGCTGCGAAACGCAGCTGGGTAGAAGGAGCGAGTTCTAGCGGGATTCAACAGCACAGGAGGGGAATTACAGTTTAAAATAATTTATTGTGTGTTTCCAAATAGCTGGAAGAGAAGAATTATAATGTTCCCACCACAAATAAAAGACTAATGTGTGAAGTGATGGATATCCCAATTACCCTGATTCGATTATTATACACTGTATACATGTATCAAAATATCACATGAATCTCCCAAATATGTACAACAATGATATGCTAATTTTTTAACACTCCACCCCAAATACATGTATTAAATATCAGAGGAGGCGCTGAGGCAGATGAGTCTTACTACGCTCATCCACAGGAGTAGGCGTTTCGGGGGAAGAGACACGAATTGGACCAAGGAAGTGGCGTGAGAAACCCGCCTTCTTCCTGAGCGCTAAGGACTTTGCAGTTTTCCTGTGTCAAGACACACGGTTCTGCTTTGGGAAAGGACCCAAGTTCTGAAGATCATTGTATCTAAGGACAAGCTGTGAAAGAAAAGACGGGCTGTGGATGGGTAAGGCGTGGAGTGCTAAGTCACTGTCTTGTAATGCCAGCTTCAGCAGCCGCAGCCAGACCGCCAGGAGGAGGGCACCCTCTGCCATGGAGGGTCCCCCGCACAGCCGGGGCCTGGCTCCTGGGCCGCAGCTTTGCGGAGAGCACGAGAGCAGAGCTGGAGGATGGAAGGAGGTGCGGGATGAAAATCCGCATCGCGTCTCCTCTCCAGAAAGTAATCACTTCATCTCTTTCATTCCTCCCAAGAGAGTACAAATCAAGATGTAGTTTTAATCGCCTTGTGTTTACTCTAGCTTGGCAACGGAAAGCCGAGTTTGGTGGGGGCGGGGAGGCAAGGCCTCCGTCCTTACCAGGGAGTGGCCCAGCTCCAAAATCAGGGATCCCAGAGGATCTGAGCACTGATGGACGTGCAAAAAACACAGTTCAAAGTGTTCCTTGCTGTGTGGATGTGAGGGTCAGGGACGGAGGGAGCTGTCTTGGCTGCTGCTGGGATGATAATCCCATGTGCCAAAGTCTAATAGAGGAAAAAGGCTTCAAAGCAGTTTCTGGACGAGATTCTCCTGGCAAGAGGCAGAGCTGTGCTTCTCCATCGACTGATCCTCTGAGGAGGCGAGGCCTGCCCCTTGGCTTTCTGATTCCATGTCTGATGGGAGGTGTTTATTACACTTCAAAGCCAGAGGCACAAAACCCTATGTGGGGGACAAACTGGTCAAGCGGCTCGATTGTCCCTTAAGGGCAGCTGCTCCGACCTCAGCCTGAGGCCCAGAGGCTGGTGGGTGGACGTGAGAATGTGCGGCAGCCGTTTCCCCTCCGAAAATGAGGCTCATGTTTCATCAGCAGATAGAATATTTATTCCTGTAAGTAAACAAAATGTTACATTTTGAGAATGATTCCCAAGTTGGGTATAAGGAAACTGATGTCCTTTGTTGAATCAAATCTGAAGTTTCCTTTTATTGTACAGGAGAGACAAGGAATCCCTGACTCCCTTACTGTCTGAGGGCGTTGGCTCACTCCCCCCAGCGCAACTCTTGACTCTGGGTTCTACACGACTGCTTTTCTCTGTGTTGGACACGATCTCAAACGGAGCTCTAGACAGCTGCCTGTGAACCAGGAAGCAGGTCTTCACCAGACACTGACTCTGCCGGGCCTTGATCTTGGACTTGCAGCCTCCAGAGCTGTGAGCCATAAATGTTTGCTGTTGGAGCCATCAGTTCATGGTCATGAGCTACAGCAGCCTGAGCTGGCTGAGACGAGAGAGAGTAATAGTATCCACATACAGGATTGCGGGGACAGTTAAATGGAATAATGGTGCACATGCAACCCACATACCAGTGGGCCTATTCTCATCCTTCTCCTTCTGACCAGTCTCAACAGGTTGTCACAGATGAAGAAAACACACACATGTTAAGAGAAGAGGAGGCTACTTCCTTAAAATCCTCTTTAATCTAAATTTCTCTCTTCCTGACAACGGCTACATCTCTTTCCACAGCCCTCTTCTCCAACCTCCTCTTTTCCCGGCAGTGAAAAACAGACTAAACAGACTAAAGAAGTACAGAAGCTGATGTTGCCTGGCTGGTTCCAGAGCAACCGCAACCTGTTGGTCCAGCAGGGACGGTTTGATGGGATGGCCTGAGGCAGGGAAGGAGTGGATAAAAAGAAGTGGACAAATCTCAAAGACTTAAAGGACATAGCTGGGCGTGGCGGCACATGCCCACTGTCCCAGCTACTCGGGAGACTGAGGCCAGAGGATCGCTTGAGCCCAGGAGCTTGAGGCTACAGTGAACTCTGATCACACCACTGCACTTCAGCCTGGATGACAGAGTGAAACCTCATCTTAAAAAAAAAAAGGATATAAAATTAATAGGGCTGGTGATTGGGAATGGGATCAAATATATAGTGATCTTGATTGTTTCTAGATTTTGTATTTGCAAATTCATTTGTTCACTAAAATTTACTTGTGACCCTGAAGTCTGTACTCACGGTGCTTTCATGGCCATTCATGGAAATACACACAGCTGTGAAAAGTCGGATTCACCTGCCGCTCACATTCCCAGATGAGGTGGTACAAGGTGACACCCTGCCTCATACTGTGTCAAGTACCCTTTTCATGGTCTATTTAGTTACAGTTTTTTTGCTTTTTTGCCTTTTGCTGTATAGAGTGGCCTCCAAGAGCACAGCTGAAGTGCTGTCTATTGTTCCAAAGTGCGACAGGCTGTGATACCTTGGGGAGAAAATACCTGTGTTAGGTAAGCTTCCTTCTGCTCAGGTTACAGTGCAGTGAGTTCAATGTTAACGAATGAACAATATACATGGAATAGGGTGTCTTTAAACAGAAACAAATACACAACAAGGTTATGTATGGATCAATTGATAAAAATGTTGTGACGCGTTGCTTACAGGAACGCGTCAGCCTGCAGCCTTTAAGCAATGGTTCAGCATTCACTGAGTCAGCATTCCTGGTGGCGTCCCAGAATGTAACTGCCATGAAGAAGGAGGAGTCATGCAACTCCCAGCAGGTTCTGGCTGGAGCAAGTGGGTGGACGGTGGTGTCATTTGCTGAACAAGAGTTCACTGGGGGAGGACAAGATTGGACAGGAGCACGTGATAAAATCCTGAAATTGTCCTCTTCTCCTAAGACTCCTGGGCATTATTTTGGTATGGTGAGCACCCTTGTGGCTGGACAAGTCCCACCCTATTCTGTGATGTTACCTGTAAAGTGAAAGACCATTTAAGATACAGTAGTTTCCCGTATCTACAGCAGATAGATTCCAAGGCCCCCAGTGGATGCCTGAAACCTCAGATGTACAAAACCCTATATATATATATGTACACACACACATGTATACACATACACATACATACCTATAATAAAATTTAATTTATAAATTAGTCATAATATACATAAGACATTAACAATAATAAAATAGAACAATTATAACAATATACTGTAATAAAATTTATGTGAATGTGGTCTCTCTCTCAAAATATCTTATGTGCTCACTTATTTTTGGACCAAGGTTGACCATGGACAACTGAAACCACAGATAAGGGGGTACTGCTGTACTTTATTTGGTTCAATAGCTAATATTTCCCCCCATGCCTTCCATCTCTTTGAGCTCCCCAATTTAATTCTCCAAACTCAAAAGGATGTAAACTGTAGGGAGATGCTCTCAGCAAAATGGGAACTTTGCACATAGAATTTCATAATGAGCCCAGAGTTTATCAACAGCAAATAGAACAATGATGTGTTAGAGAGAGGAGGTGACAGAAATGTGTAGAAGACTGTTGAGAAAGACGATAAAAATGAAACTGTCAGCCAGGCCAGCATATTATGGAAATTAACCCAGGCTGAGTGCCTGGAAGATAGACTAAGAGAAAGGATTCCAGGAAAAGTGAGCATGAATTTGAGATATTAAGGAAAAACTAAGGGAGGAGAGAGGGAGAGGGAGAAAAAGAAAGTAAGAAAGGACTTACAAAGAGACTCAAACCTGCCTGTCATGCTGGGTGCAGTTTTGTGATGAATCCAAGCCTTGCCCGATCCGTGTCCAGTTCCTCACCCTGGGCTTTCTTTCCACGCTGTGATAAAATAGGCCAAGTGCTGGACCAAAGCCATGGGCCGAACCTGGCCCACCTGCCTTCTGCTTCTGTGTGGCCCAGCAGCTAAGAATGTATTCTACACTTTTAATGTTTGAAAAAAAAGTCAAACGAAGAATAATATTTCAGGATATGCGAAAATGGTGTGAAATGTAAGTTTCAGTGTGCCTAAGTGAAGCTTTATTGGAAACAGCCACGTTCATTCACTTATGTATCGTCTGTGGCTGCTTTTGTGCC
This sequence comes from Eulemur rufifrons, assembly GCF_041146395.1. Lineage (NCBI taxonomy): Eukaryota > Metazoa > Chordata > Mammalia > Primates > Lemuridae > Eulemur > Eulemur rufifrons. Next base: position 56,606,205 of record NC_090991.1, read on the forward strand.
ACAACGGTGGAGTTGAGAAGTTCAGACAGAAACCATGTGGCCTGAGAAGCCTGAAATATTTACTATCTGGCCCTTTCCAGAAAACATTTGCCGACTCTGAAACCGGACCTTGCCTTTTAAGCAGGGCACTCAGCGGTGCTTTGGATGCTGTGCACAGGAGAGGACGGGACAGGCCAGCAGGGCCCCGGTGGGAGCTGAGGGCCCCATACACAGTTCGAAGTTGGGATCGCCCTGTGATTCCTTAGGTGTCGGCCACAGAGTCAACACTGACTATACGAACTGGTGTCTTTGCCTTTGTTAAGACCAAATGTTATTGTTTTTTAAAAAGCCACAAAATAAAATAGAATCTCAGCACTCCGTGCAACATGATAGGATAGACACCCATCTCTAAAAGTCCCTTATTTATTGCTCTTTTAAAGAAAACTGTTCATCATTCTTTAATCAACCCAGGTGGGAAAGCCGAGACCCCTGCCGAACGTCCAGTCGGAAAGTTGTCTTTCCCCCAGACTTCCCTGGAGGGCAGGCTGGCCCTGCCTGGTGGCAGCCGACCGGCTCGGCCCCGGCTGCTTCAGTGGGAGGACTGCACTGAGCCGGAGCCCTGCGGCCCGGGCAGGCTCACTCCCACCGTCCCGCACTCACCGCCTGCCCGTGACCTGCTCTCCGAGCTGCTTTGACCCTCCTTTCCTTGCTGTGGAGGTCACAGTCTCATCTGAATTCATGCTCGTTCTCAGGCAAATAGAAAGCCTATCAGTGTCTCCTACAAGCTCCCACTCTGTCCTGTCAGTCCCTGCTTACAGAGGTGGCCACACAGTCCCCTTTGATTTTCTGTCTTCCTCCTTTGTGTCACGGGGTTAACTTTATCTGGCATCTATCAACTTTCCAGGCCTTCCCTGGTCTCTTTCACATGTTCCTGTAGCCCACGCTCATACGCAGCACTTGTAATTTGTGGATTTCCCTCTTTTGGGAGCTGTGCCTACAAAGGTTGTAGTTTTACAACATGAGCCTCCAACCCGGAGCGCTACCAGGGTAGTGATGACTTTATCTGCCTGTGCAGGTGTGTATATCCACATACACCGAGAGCCCATGTGTGCTGGGATGCACACACATGCATGTCCGTGCACAATAGACTCACACGGGTACAGCTCACCTGTCGGATCAGCATGTGGGACAGACCGTCTCAGCGGCCAGGCCCAGCTCTACCTGCCCAGGATACAGGTTTATGATTGATTTGTACACATGGGAAAAAGAAACCTTAAAATTACCTTATAGTTTTCATATTTTTATAATAAAAATTACATTTTTAAAATGATATGATAGCAAAACTCCCTGACTGGTTGGCAGGATTGGTGTCCTTCTTTACCCTCAAAAAGAACAGAAGGAATTACATAAAGCAGAGGTCCAAATCAACCACTTTAGCTCCTAAGAGCTGCAAAGCAAAATAAGAATTATTCCTTTCTAGACCTATGTTTTCTTAGTGGCTAACGGCTCGTATACGAGTAGAAGCCCACACACAAAGAACGTCTCCTGCAGCTAGCGTCGCAGTGCGCACAGCTGTAAGTAAGCGCAGCAGTGCAAGTGCACACGCCCTGGGACAGCCAAGGCACATTTCTTGTGCTTTGAGTCTGTTCTGCTAACCAGCACGGACCCGGAAGCTAGCGCACTGCCTGACGAACGGGGAGAGCGCATAGGAAAGTTTTTAGAACGCATAGTGTGCAGTGTTGGCCTTGGAATCAACCCAGTCTAAGGGAGGTCTCACAGAAACCAGTTTGCGTGAAGGCTTTTTGCTGGTGAAATAGGGTGTAAGGGATGGTGGGAAGGGGGATTTGTACCCCCTAGCAACAGGTGGGGAGCTGGGAGGGGGAGGAAGCCTGGCATCTGTTCAGACATTGGTCCCCTGGCCCTGTGCCCTGAGCTTAGGTCTCAGCCCCACAGGGAGACGGGCTGCAGGCAGGGAGAGAAGCCACCGAGTCTACCCGGTGTGGGTGTGGTGCCAAGGGACGTGCCGTGAGGGCTCCCGCACCAGACAGAGCCTGCCCTGCACCCGAAGGGCCTGAGGCAGACGGTGCCTCAGAGGAGCCGGCCTGTTTGGGAGGACAGCGGGCCAGCCAGCTGGCAGGCAGAGCAGGGGAGGCAGCACCCCCGGGAGACAGCATCAGCTGGGACTCGGGGGCAGAAGTCCAGCACCAGACAGGACCAGATGGTTATTCATGTGACCCCCTCTGGTATGCAGAAGCCAATGAACCCACAGAAACTCAGCTGTCCCATGCCTGTGGGTCATGGAGATGCAATTCTGCATGGCTTTAAGTGCAAATGACACAGCTTCATCAGGCCCCAGGGTTACTGCTTGGCCCCTTGAGGTGGGAAGTCCGGTATTCGGACTTCTCTACTGCCCAGGAATTACTGGACTCCTAGAGTGTCTTGCGGGGCAGGGGTCCCTGCAGTTCAGTCCTGGCCTGTGGCACTGGCTGGAGGGTTTGGTGAGTCCTGGTCACCTGAACATGGAAAAAGCAGCGTTTGCAGAGGGCTGCTCCCCCATTCCCACCTGGAAAATAACTTTGGGATCCAAATCACCTATTTCCGGGCCTATATACAAGCAAATTTCTTAGATGGGATTTTTTAAGGCTCAAAATTTCAAAGAATTCTTAGCCAATTAATATCTTTTGCTTATCCGCTCAATGGTTTCCAGTTGCACTGATAGAGCGAAAACACCTCAACCTACAGTGATTTCTTCAAGGATGCTCAGGAGTTGGGGAATCTGTATCTCTGCCTCCTTTTCCTTTCTGGCACTGTTTTCGAAGTTCCATCCCATGCTACCAAACACATGCAGGCTTGTCATTGCTTTTGACAGCTAGCCCAGTATCTGGCGGATGATTAAAGAAGTGAAATCCCCCATCGCTTTCAACCCACGTGGTTGGGCTTCTGTCCCCAGAACGAACCCCACTGAGACATCAAGAACCACCAGGCCCATCTGACATTTTCCACTCAGATCTTATTCCCTCCCCAGCTCCAATGCTCCATACTGCAGGCCTCGGTCACCTCTCACCTGTACGTCTTCAGGGATCTCGAAAGTGACCATGTCTGACTCTAGTGTGGCTCTCCAATCCATTCTGCCCTCCCCTCCCAGGCAGGTGTTCCTAAATGCCAACACAGCCAGTTTACATTCCTGACTCCAATGGCCTGAATAATCACCCCTAGAGATTCCAAGTCCTAAACCCTGAAACCTGTGAATCTCACCGTATATGGAAACAGGGGCTTTGCAGATGCGATTAAGTGACAATCTTGGGATAAGGAGATTATCTTGGATCATCCAGATGGGTCCCAAACACCGTCACAAGCGTCCTTAAGAGAGGGAGACAGTGGGAGACCACGGTGACGGACGAGGGTAGGTGATGTGACCGCAGAGGCAGAGACTGTAGTGACGCGGCCACAGCCAAGGCCACCGGAAGCTGGGAGAGGCAAGAAGCAGAGTCTTCCCTAGAGGGTCTGCAGGATGTGCAGCCCTGCTGACAGCTCAGACTTCCGGCCTCCAGAGTTGTGAGAGAATACATTTCCCTCATTTTAAGTCATCCCATTTGTGATTTGGCACAGGAAACTCAGACACTGATCAAAATCCTGTTGCTCCAAATTGTAAAGCCCTAGTAGCCTGGGGCCTGAACACTCTTCAAACTCGTGTTTCTCGCTGCCCCTTGTTTCCGCCTGCCCCACAGCCACGCACACCAGCAGCGCTGCGGGAGCTCGGCCTCCTCTGCCCGCAGCTCTGCTCGTCCACCTGGGGCGGTCTGCACATGGCTCCCGACTGGCCTGGAATGCCATCTCCGCTCTGAAGCCGGGACAGTCTGTTTCGCCAGTTCTGCAGATGCGGCGTGAGCTCCCTGCGCACCCGGCCCTTCAGTCCGCTTTTCTATTCGTGCCTAGCTCTTCCGATGGTCCTCGCGTGCAGGGACTGAGCTTCATTCACTTCTGGTCACCCCTGTTCTTGGCATAGTGTTTGTCACGTAGTGGAAGGCTGGTAAATGTTGTAATGTCTAATATTTAAGTAAAATTACTTCTGCACGACAATCTTATACTGATGCTCATTCCTCCTTCTTCAAATGTCCCTCTGCTGACTCTGCCACCTCAGCCTCCCTTGGTCGACAGTGACCTCTGTGACTGCTCCTCCTCGTTCTCGCTCCCTGGCTTTTCACACCGGAGCCACCTCATGCCAGCAGCCTTCAGTCTTCCTTCTCTTTTTTGCTCTCCTGCTTATGTCTTTCTGAGTGATTTTCATCATTATTCTATGTTGTTGGCTTCTAAACACAGCTCTCCCCTCCCCTGAACTCTTTCCCACCCACCGACTGGAAATCTCTGCACAGACGTCCCACAGACACTCGGAGTCTAACATGTCAGACAGAGTTCTCTTCTCTTCTTCCCTGCCTATTAGTCTGGATGAGCAGAGCCCATGGGTTTGGGTTCTGGAAGCCAAAGTGCAACACAAGGAAGAGAAGGATGGGGCCAAGCAGGGGCTGGAGGCCTTGAAATCAAGGACATCCAGTGTCAATGTCCATGAGGATGTTGGAATGAAATTTCTCTTTGAAAGGCCCTGGCAGAGATGCCCAAACCAGGCACGAGGCCACAGCCAAGATGTCAAACCGGGCCAGCAGGGAGGGGCACCTGGGAAGGAGGCCATGTGCGGACACGTTCTGCAGACACAGGAGTCCGGGTCCTCTAAGGGGCGCTCTGGGATGTCAGTCTGGGTAACACCCACCTCCACATTTGCTTTTTCCTCTCATGCAGCTGTCCACACTGGAACTCTCAAAGTCATTCTGGATCCTACCTCTCCTTTAACCCACCCCCGTCAGCAGGTTTTGTTGAAGGGAGACCCTAGTGTCTGCCTTTGGACTCTTCCTCCCCACCCTCGTTGCTTCTTGCTGTCTCCTGCCTGGGGCGCTTCAAAGACCTCCAAAGTCCCCTGCCCCCAGCCTGTTCCTGCATCCATCACTTCCAACACTGCCAGGATCCAAGTGCACGTTAAAATCTTTGGTGGTGTCCTGTTGCTTCTGGGACAAAATCTGAACTCCTAATTCATGTCCCCAAATCCTTCACACACACCAGCCCTCTCCTCTCTTCAGCCTACTCTGCTGCCAGTCTCTGGCTGGACCCGAACCCAGCCCTGTCCAGCAGCGCTCCGGCCCCCAGTGTGCGGCCCTGTTTCACACACCGGAGCTCACGCCCCTCGCCTCTCCTACCCGCACTTCCCCGCTCCAGTGCCGCTCATCCTCACAGCCCTCCCGAGGGCCTCCTGGTCCGGCTCCATTTTCTGGGCTCCCTGGTTTCAGTCACCCCCAATCACTCACCACACTCTTCAGGGACACCTGTTTCCACACCTACCTGCGCTATTAACCAGCGGGCTTCTGGAAAACCATGATAGCTTCTTAGAAACTGTCAAATTCTTACTAATGAGCTTGGAACCCGGCACATGTGGATACGTCAATAAATACTTGTTAAATGAATGAACAGGATGTAAGCAACGACCATGACAACTAAGAACAGGAAGGAAAAAAGCACGCCATTATGAAGCAGGCCCCGGTGGCTCTGTGCCTTCCTGAAAGCTCCCATTCATGTCCGCACTCAGGTAGAAAAGTTTTCACACTAGCACTCTGGGAGGCGGAGGAGGGTGGATCATTTGAGCTCAGGAGTTCGAGACCAGCCTGAGCAAGAGCAAGACCTTGTCTCTACTAAAAATAGAAAGAAATTATATGGACAACTAAAATATATATATACAAAAAATTAGCCGGGCATGGTGGCGCATGCCTGTAGTCCCAGGTACTTGGGAGGCTGAGGCAGGAGGATTCTTTGAGCCCAGGAGTTTGAGGTTGCTGTGAGCTAGGCTGATGCCATGGCACTCTAGCCTGGGCAAAAGAGTGAGACTCTGGCCGGGCGCGGTGGCTCACGCCTGTAATCCTAGCACTCTGGGAGGCCGAGGCGGGTGGATCGCTCAAGGTCAGGAGTTCGAGACCAGCCTGAGCGAGACCCCGTCTCTACTCAAAATAGAAAGACATTATATGGACAACTAAAAATCTATATAGAAAAAATTAGCCGGGCATGGTGGCGCATGCCTGTAGTCCCAGCTACTCGGGAGGCTGAGGCAGTAGGATCGCTTAAGCCCAGGAGTCTGAGGTTGCTGTGAGCTAGGCTAACGCCACGGCACTCACTCTAGCCTGGGCAACAAAGTGAGACTCTGTCTCAACAACAACAACAACAAAAAGAGTGAGACTCTGTCTCAAAAGAAAAAAAAAAAAAGACTAAAATATTAAAAAAAGAAAAAAGAAAAGTTTTTGTGGCTTGTCCTAGGAGCAGGACAAGAGGTCAGGGAGTGAGTGACTCCCATGATTTATCCAGAGCTGGACACCAGGGAGGGTGCCAGAGAGACTGGCGAAGGGTCAGCGGGGAATGTGAGTCTGGGTCTCAGCACATCACAGCTGGGCAAGTCTTAGCGCTCACCCCCCTTAACGTGCAGCAGAGAAGACAAGGTGCGGAAGCCACGCAACTTGCCCTGCCACGTGACAAGGCCAGAGGACAGAGCTAAGAAGGCAGCTGCTGGAGAGGGGAGTGGATGGAGGGATGGAGCCAAAAGGAAAACGAAGTGGATTTAAGCAAATCTGAAGCACATGAGTCCTCTTTCCTCTCTTTGGTAGATTCAGGTTCCTCATGCAAACATATATTAAATTGTGGGTCTGTGCTTCTTTATAGTTTTTTCATACGTATATTCAGTAAACAAACGTTTATCTGTCTCTGACCAGATTAAGAGTTCCGGAGGAAGGCGGCTTCTCTGTTCTCTGGGTTCCCATCTCACTACTCTACATGCCCCTGTGAGACGCACGTGGCCACACTGGCTCCTAATGTTGGGCCTGTTTTGGCATCTACAAACACAAGGTCGACTTAGGGATGACTGTCACTGCCAGCTTGGAGTAACCGTCTAATCCTGCCTAGTCAAAGGAGTTTTCTTCTGTTCCTCTCCTAACTCTGGTTCTGCTGTCCCGACTGGCCTAATCAGCCTGCTGTGGCCCCGCCCCCATTCCCTGGCTTCCATTTTGAAGCAAATTTCCCCTGCCCCCGCCCAGGTCTTCTGTCAAGTCTTCCAACGTTGCCTTAGAACAACGATGCTTTTCCAACTACTCTTCCAATAAAGGATGGCACCACCACTGCCTGGGCTTAGATAACCATTCCTGGGTTCCCAAATATTCTTGTTCCCATTACTGGGGGGAACTTCTGCAAAACAGATAAGCTCTGCGGCCAAGAGCTGGCACCGCACTGGCCTGGGGTGCATTTGTTTGCCTTTTGCTCTCGGATTCATTCCTCATCCTTCTCCTGCCAGCTCCCCCTCTCAGGGAATTGAGCAGATAAGTTAGAGGGTTTTTGTGTGTGTTTTGTTTTTTTGTTTGTTTGTTTTGACATAGAGTCTTGCTGTCACCCAGGCTGGATGCAGTAGTCTCGTCATAGCTCACTGCAACCTCGAATTCCTGGGCTCAAGCGATCCTCCTCCCTCAGCCTCCCAGAGTTCTAGGATTACAGGCATGAGCCATTGCACCTGGCCTGTAGAGGTTTTTTTATGCCTACAGAGGATATAGCATAACCCGGGCACTAAGCCTTCTTGGAATATATTGAGAGCCATAAGCAGCTGTTTCATGGCTCATGGATGGGGTAAAACATGTGGCTGAGGCCAATGTGCCCCCTAAGAAACCACCCAGTTTCTTCAGTCATGCAGCCTTCTGGGCCTCTGGACAGTCTGGACACAGACATCCTTTCTCTCCCCCACTCTAGACTGGAGAGACAGAGATAGTGGCAACCTCCCCAAACAGTGACCAGAGCAGCAGACCACACCCTGCCAGTGCAACTCCATATGGATTCCAAGGTCTTCATCACACAGGTGAGTTTCCTGGGGGATAACCACGCCATCCGCATGGCTGGCACTAGTTACCTTCTGTGGACACCCGGCTGGAGCCACTCAGCCCCCCGCATCAGACCTCTTCAGCACCCCTTTACAGGGGGAAAGTCAAAGGACGCTCCCTGGATTGTGCAGGTGCTCTGGATCAACAATCAAGGTGGACAAGTGCACACTCTGTGAGATTCACACCTGCCTAGCAGGTGCGAAGAGAGTCCCCTGCCCTTCCTTTGCCATTCTAGTCAGCCTTTGCCCCAGCACGAGGGGAAACTCATGTCACCATGTTTTAAAAGAATTGGAAAATGGGGAAGGAGGATGCCGCCCCAGAGGATGGAAGTGGAGATTCCATCTTACATTTGCATAATACCAAATAGCTTACAGAGGGCTTGTGCACACACTATTTAATATAAGCTTCCCCATAACCTGTGAATGAGCTAGGCCAGTCCCGTTACCCCCACCGGGTACGTAAGAATGCCAGAGCCCAGAGGAGGGTGCGACTCACTGAGAACACTGCTCGCTTCCGCAGCAGCTCAGCAAACGTGTGGCGAAGGCGCCCTAAGTACAGCTGACCCTTGAACAACACAGGTTTGAACTGTGAGGGTCCACTTATATGAAGATATTTCCCCATAAATATATTAAAAAAATTTGGGGGAGATTTTCAACAATTTGAAAAAAAATACAGGCAAACCACTTGGCCTAGAAATGTTGAAAAAATTAAGAAAGTTAAGTATGTCATGAATGCATAAAATATATGTGTTAATTGACTGTTTAAGTTATCTGCAAGGCTTCCAGTCAACAGTGGCTATTAGTAGTTAAGTGTTTGGAGAATCAAAAGTTATACTTAGGCCAGGCATGGTGGCTCACGCCTGTAATCCTAGCACTCTGGGAGGCCAAGGTGGGAGGATCGCTCGAGGTCAGGAGTTCGACACCAGCCTGAGCAAGAGTGAGACTCTGTCTTTACTAAAAATAGAAAGAGATTATCTGGACAACTAAAAATATGTAGAAAAAATTAGCCAGGCATGGTGGTGCATGCCTGTAGTCCCAGCTACTCAGGAGTCTGAGGCAGAAGTATTGCTTGAGCCCAGGAGTTTGAGGTTGCTGTGAGCTAGGCTGACGCCACGGCACTCTAGCCCTGGTGACAGAGTGAGACTCTGTCTCAAAAAAAAAGTTATACTTAGATTTTCAACTGTGCAGAGGGTCGGCGTCCTAAACCCCACTTTTTTCAAGGGTCAACTGCACTCGAAGTACTGGGAGGCAAGGATGAATAAAACAAGGTCCCCTTGTCCCACTGGTATTTATAGTCCAGTCTGGAAGACACACAAGTAAATAGAGCATTTGGCTATTAGGCTGCAGGTGCCGGGAGAGAGGCCAAGCTGGGTAGGGGGCCAAGGATCCTCCCTGGACAAGAGGACTCCAGGACCCAACCTAAAGGACCAAGGAGGTGAGTGGACAAGGAGGGCCCAAAAACACCACGTGCAGGAGGCACAAAATCCAGACCGAGGGGATCAGAGAGGGCACTGCTGTGCCCTGTGGAATCGGGACCCTAAGCAGTTGTCTGTCCCCAGCGCAGTGGAGTGCAGAGAGCAGAGGGCAGCTGGAGAAGGCAAATCGGCACAAGGCAGGGGCTCCTAGAGGTCACGGTAAAATGTTGGCTGAGGACCAACTTTAAGGCTTTCAGCCAGGGAGTAACTTGGCAGATTTTATTTGGGATACAGCCACCATCACTCAGATAACTGTTTGGAAAATGGATTTTGAAAAAGAGCAAATCAAGAGCTAGACTAAACCAAATGATAGATAACAATACTGTAATAGCTGGAGACTTTAACACCCCACTGACAGTACAGGACAGATCCTCTAAACAGAAAATAAACAAAGACATAATGGACCTCAATAGAATGCTAGAACAAATGGGCATGGCTGACATCTATAGGACATTCTACCCAAAGTCCACAGAATATACATTTTTCTCATCAGCTCACGGGACATTCTCTAAGATTGACCATGTCCTAGGACATAAATCATGTCTTCAAAAATTCAAAAAAATAGAAATTATACCATGCATCTTCTCAGATCACAGCGGAATAAAAGTAACAATGATCACAAACAGAAACCCTCACTCTTACTCAAAGTCATGGAAGCTAAATAACCTTCTCCTGAATAATTATTCTATAAAAGAAGAAATCAAGATGGAAATCAAAAATTTCTTTGAATTAAATGACAATGGAGATACAACTTATCAAAATCTATGGGATGCAGCTAAAGCAGTCCTGAGAGGAAAATTCATATCCATAAATGCCTATATCAAAAAGACAGAAAACATGCAAATAGACAACCTAACGAATAGACTCAAAGAACTGGAGAAAGAAGAACAGAACGATCCCAAACCCAGCAGAAGGCGAGAAATTACTAAGATCAAATCAGAACTAAATGAAAAGGACAACAAAGAAACTATAAGGGAAATTAATAAAACAAAAAGTTGGTTCTTTGAAAAGATAAACAAAATAGACACACCTCTGGCTAGACTAACCAAGAGCACAAAAGTAAAATCTCTAATAACCTCCATTAGGAACATGAAAGGAGAAATCACAACCGATGCTACAGAGATACAAGATATCATCTATGAATTCTACAAAAATCTTTATGCACACAAACTGGAGAACGTGGAGGAAATGGACAAATTTTTAGAAACACATAGTCTTCCCAGGCTCAACCAGGAAGAAATAGAGTACCTGAACAGACCAATATCAAGAACTGAAATCGAAACAGCAATAAAAAACCTTCCCAAAAAGAAAAGCCCTGGTCCAGATGGGTTCACACCTGAATTTTACCATACATACAAAGAAGAACTGGTGCCCATCCTACATAAACTATTCTCCAATATTGAGAAGGATGGAGTTCTCCCTAACACGTTCTACCAAGCCAATATAACATTAATACCAAAACCTGGAAAGGACACAACAAAAATAGAGAACTACAGACCAATTTCCCTCATGAATATAGATGCAAAAATTTTCAATAAAATACTAGCAAATCGAATCCAAGTACTTATCAAAAAAGTAATCCACCACGACCAAGTGGGCTTCATCCCCGAGATGCAGGGGTGGTTCAACATATGTAAATCTATAAATGTAATTCACCACATAAACAGAAGCAAAAACAAAAACCATATGATACTCTCATTAGATGCAGAAAAAGCATTTGACAAAATTCAACACCCTTTTATGATAAAAACGCTTAACAAAATAGGCATTGATGGAACCTACCTAAAAATGATACAAGCCATATATGACAAACCCACAGCCAACATCATACTGAATGGGGAAAAACTGAAAGCACTCCCACTTAGAACTGGAACCAGACAGGGCTGCCCATTGTCTCCATTACTTTTCAACATAGTATTGGAAGTCCTTGCAAGAGCTATCAGGCAAGAGAGCAGAATCAAGGGAGTCCAAATAGGGAAGGAAGAGATCAAACTCTCACTTTTTGCTGATGATATGATGTTATATCTGGAAAACCCCCAGGATTCAACCAAGAGACTCCTGGAATTGATTAACGAATACAGCAAAGTCTCAGGCTACAAAATTAATATACACAAATCAGAGGCATTTATATATGCCAATAACAGTCAAACGGAAAACCAAATTAAAGACTCAATACCCTTCAAAATAGCAACAAAGAAAATAAAATATCTAGGTATATATCTAACTAAAGAGGTAAAGGACCTCTATAAGGAAAACTATGAAACACTGAGAAAAGAAATAGCAGAACTTGCAAATAGATGGAAAAATATACCATGCTCGTGGATCGGAAGAATCAACATTGTTAAAATGTCTATACTACCCAAAGTGATCTACAGATTCAATGCAATCCCTATTAAATTACCAACATCATTCTTTACAGACATAGAGAGAATAATTATACACTTTGTATGGAATCAAAGAAGACCCCGTATAGCAAAAGCAATTTTAAGCAACAAAAACAAAATGGGAGGTATTAATTTGCCAGACCTCAAACTATACTACAAGGCCGTGGTTCTTAAAACAGCCTGGTATTGGCACAAGTGCAGGGACACAGACCAGTGGAACACAACAGAAAATCCAAATATAGAACCATCCTCATATAGTCACCTAATTTTCGACAAAGTGGGAAAGAATATACTCTGGGGACAAGAATCCCTATTCAACAAATGGTGCTGGGAGAATTGGTTAGCCACTTGTAGAAGACTGAAACAGGACCCACAGCTTTCACCTCTCACAAAAATCAAATCACGGTGGATAACAGACTTAAACCTTAGGCGTGATACAATCAGAATTCTAGAAGAAAATGCAGGAAAGACTCTTACAGACATTGGCCTAGGCAAAGAATTTATGAAGAAGACCCCCAAGGCAATCACAGCAGCAACAAAAATAAATGAATGGGACATGATTAAATTAAAAAGCTTCTGCACAGCCAAAGAAACAGTCCAGAGAATAAACAGACCACCTACAGAATGGGAAAAAATTTTTGCATACTACACATCAGATAAAGGACTGATAACAAGAATCTATTTAGAACTCAGGAAAATCAGCAAGAAAAAATCAAACAACCCTATCAAAAAGTGGGCAAAGGACATGAATAGAAATTTTTCAAAAGAAGATATAAAAATGGCTAACAAACATATGAAAAAGTGTTCAACATCTCTAATCATCAGGGAAATGCAAATCAAAACCACAATGAGATATCACTTAACCCCAGTGAGAATGGCCTTTATCAAAAAAACCCAAAACAACACATGTTGGCGTGGGTGTGGAGAGACAGGAACACTAATACACTGCTGGTGGGACTGCAAACTAGTGCAACCCCTGTGGAAAGGATTATGGAGGTATCTTAAACAGATTCAAGTAGACCTGCCATTTGACCCAGCAATCCCATTACTGGGCATATACCCAAAGGAAAAAAGGTCATTCTGTAACAAAGGCACGTGTACCCAAATGTTTATAGCAGCACAATTCACAATAGCAAAGATGTGGAAACAACCCAAATGCCCATCAATACATGATTGGATTAGTAAACTGTGGTATATGTATACCATGGAATACTACTCAGCTATAAGGAATGATGAAGATACAACATCTCTATGGTTCTCCTGGAGAGAGTTGGAACCCATTATATTAAGTGAAGTATCCCAAGAATGGAAAAACAAGCATCACATGTACTCACCAGAAAATTGGTTTCCTTGATCATCACCTAAATACAAATCTGGAAACGACACCAATTGGACATCAGACTGAGGTGGGGGGTGGGGGAGGGGATGGGGGTATGCCTACACAATGAGTGCATTGCGCACCGTTTGGGGAGTGGTAACACTTGAAGGTGCTGACTCGGGAAAGGGGGGGTGGGGAAAAAAATATGAAACTATTGTTTTTAACTTGCACTGTTCACTTAATAATTTATCATGAATATTTCCCATATTATTTCATATCATTGTACAAGAAATAATGTATACATTATGAGGACATACTGTATCTAACAAGATATACTGTTAGACTCTTTGATTCTGTAAAATTAAAAAAAAAAAAAAAAAAAAGAGATAGACTAGTTAGGAGGCAAGAGGGAGGGAGGGAAGGAGGGACAGGAATAGCGGATAGTTAGAAGGTAAAGAGTGAATGTGAGGAGCAAGATCAGTGCAGGGTCCAAGATCACCCGCGTTTGTGATGTGGAGCTGCCTTTGATGGAAGGAGCGCGTCATGGGAAAATGGGGCTCGGGTTTTAAACACGCTGCTTTTGGGTCTAGGGGATGTGAAAGGGGTTCCGGATGCAGCTAGAGGAAAGTATGAAACTCAGAGAAGAAACAGCACAGACAGAAACCCAGAGATGGACAGTGAAACGGAACATGAGCACCGGCGCCCCGGGAGACGGTACCGTGAGCAGAGCTCAGGCCACACCCGCGCCCGGCGACAAAGGGCGGAAGCGCAGCTGCAGAGGCGGAGGGGACGGCGAGGCCGGGGGAGGGAAGCGGAGGACTGAGAGGCGCCCCCAACTGGCCAGCAGGGAGGTCACTGCTGAGCTGGCACAAGCAGGGTCGGGGCAGGCGCTGAGCCTACTGTGGCTGGGTGGCTGGGTGGGCCCTGAGCTGGGGGTGATGAAGAGGAGGGAGCAAGGGTAGAGTAGTTGTTCTCAATGCTTGGTAGGAAAGGCGAGTCCACAAATGGAACAGGAGCAGCGGGGACACCTCTGTGCTGCTACTTGTAGGATAAGAGAAATTTGAGCATGTTCATACTCTGAAAAAAGCTAGAGCCAGGAATGAGTGGTAAAGTTAGGGCTAAAAATCCAAACCCGCCTCTCTCCGACCGGAAGGGGCGGGCAGGCTCCCACCGGAAGCAGGCTGCATGGCCATAGCCACATCCCGAGCAAAAGCGAGGCTGCGCCATGCTCCGAAAACGTTGACACGGGGCGGGGGGGGAGGGTCTCGATCTGGGTTCTCAAAGAGTGGGTGGTGCCTCCCTCCGACGGAAGCCGAGTGGCAGGCTGGTTTCTCATGCCGGGATCAAGAACTCGCTGGCCTCGCCCGGTGCCCACTCACTGGTACAGAGTGCGACCTCCCAGCCACCCCATCCGCCAGGGTGTTGATCTGACTATGTCAGAATGGGGATAACTTTAAAAAAGATTTTTTTCCCTAATACTGATTGTCTTTCCTTCCGCTACCATGCCCTCTGTCCCTCACCCCCGGGGGGAATGTCTTCGTGTGGTGCCCTGTAAGAACAAGCAGTGCGACATGGTGTCTGCGTGCCTGTGTCCGCGAGCGGGAACCGCCCTTCTGCACCCTGGGCAGGGGCGCAGGCAAAGCACTGAAGCCTCCTGTGCCCTCCCCGGGGATCGCTGACACCGCTACATGGAGAGTACCTGGGACACTGTCTGGGTTAGGGCTCGGAGGAAGTGCTGTGTCTGCACTGGTCTGTCACCCTTTGGATGTCATTCAGTCCCTGCCTGCCCTTCCAACCTACACCTGGTTAAAGGAGAAATCAGATAGCAATTTTCAACTCTGCTTTGATTTCCTAGTACGGACATTGTCCTAGAACTGAGATGCTGGTAGGTGAACTATAACCAGACTCCTCCACAATTAGGCTCAATTATTGTACCATTTTTCTGGGTAATGAAATTATTTTTTGTCCTTATGGTTTTTACTGACAGCAGTTAAAAATTATCTTGGGACTTATTGGGAAAATTCTTGGAGTTTCATCATAGGAATAAAATTAATTCCCAAGACTAACTCAAATTAATTCATTATCTCAATACTTTACATGTTTTTATGCTGGGAGCTATGAAATTACTGTTATTTGACCATTTCTGGCCTACAAAATGAATATTTCATGTGGTTCAAACTAGTATTTGGAAGCACTGATGGAACTCCTATTTATGCGGACAGGGTAGAGGAAGTGAGTTATTTACTATCTAAGGTAACAACAGAATTCCTCTTGGGGAGGGAACTACTTTTTTCTTTAGGGAAACATCTTAGTGGGCATTTGGATTTTGCAGAAGATTAAGATGAGAGAAAACTAAAGGGAGCTGAAGTTGCTCTGCTTGATCAATAGTAAAGCTCTCAGGGGTTTTTGTTTTGCTCTTGTTTTGTTTTTTGGTGAGGAGGGGCCGAACAGTGACGCGTGCGTGGCATGACGGAGGCACGGAGGTGGCCAGGCCGGGAAACCCCAGAGCGGCAGCAGCCCCCACACACTTGATTGGGAGCTGAGTTGTGCCCTCCGCCATTTCCACACATACCCAGCTTTGCTTACTGAACTTGTATTCGTTGTGTCTGGCGGGTGTTAGTGCCAGAGCACCGTCCACGCTGAGCAAGGAGAAAGGGCCCCTCCCTGGACAGGGGACAAGAGGGGAGGCTGGAGAAGCAGAGGTTCACACTCAAATGCACGTGGTACTTGGGCCCTCTCAGAAATGTTGGCTGACTAGGCCGGCATTGGCCATCCTGTAGCTCCGAGTATGGTTCTAGGAGTCTGGAGGATCTGGGGGCACCTGGAATCGATCATTCTGCAAACTCAAATCATCTGCACCCTCAGTGCCCACTACAATATCTACATTAATATGACTTTGCTCCTACGGGAAACTTGTCCAGGAAAGTCAAAGCTGCAAATAACTTTGTTTCACTAATTTTCCAGAAAAATCCATTCAAATGAAAGTTAAACTATTAGACTTTTCAATAAATAGCATCAACACTGTTCATATCTCAAGGCCCTTTTAACCCCTTGCCTAAAACCCCCCACATTGCTCTGTCTGACAATCCCAATGATGCCATGAGCCCCACCCAGTCCTAACTAAACCCCCCACCCCTGCAGCATCGAATGACCTCCAAAACCCAACCCCAAGGCCTCGTAAGTGCCCCAACTTGGACGACCCCTCTGAGATGCTGCCATTCGGACTGTCAGGGCCGGGCTCTCCCCGACCACACAGTAAACAACAAACGGCTTTGGCTTATCCATAGCTTGTGGGGGGGGGTATTTTCAGGGAGCCGGATTCTGCTCCCGGTAGGTATCGCCAGTGCCAGGGACACACAGGTGAGCAGAACCAAGTCCCTGACTTTGTGGAGCTGATCTTACGATGCAACAGGCATGCATGAAATCACTCATCACAAGGAAGGTTTTCAATAACTGATTTAATTATTTAAACACGATTGTGGTATGTGCTACACAAAACAAAAGGGACAGAGCGCCAGGGGAGTGCAGCCCTGCCTGGTGCAGTGGGAGGCAGGGGCTTAGGGAGGAGCACCAGGGCCTGGGGCTGCACGCTCCGGGAGGCTGCACCTCGGTCCTGCACTGCGGCGCCACCCCCGTGGGGCAGCAGGGGGGCCTTAGGCTTACTGCAAGGGAGCCTGAGTTTATAACGTGGGAAGGGCACTGCCCCAGCCCACAGGGAGGGGATTGCAAAATCTGGACTGTGCACCGGAGTGCCTCAAATGAGAGTGTGGTGCTCAGATGTGGAATGGCTGGGGGACGAGGCTGACGTGGCTGGTGCTGAAGGACTCGGCAGAGGTGAGCCATTAAGTGCTTACCTGCTCAGGGGGCTAGATGGCTGGTGGGGGGCCGGTTCTGGGGCCAAGTGAGAATTCATGTGGGCCTGGACTGTGGGGGGAGAGCTCGTGGAGGGAATGTAGAGCAATCACCACATGGTGCCCTGGGAGGAGGCAGGAGGTGACAGCAAGGGAGGGTGTGGTTTCAAGTGGCCTGAAGTCACGTCTGGATTCTAGAAAGTTACGTCTGGATTCTAGACTCAAGGAGATCATAAAGGCAGTGCCTGGTGCCCTGGGATAGGAGAGAATATGGCCAGTTCCTGCCAAGCGTGCAAGATTGGTCTCAGAAATGCAGGGACAGCCCATGAGTAGCACTGGACTGTCCGGTCTCGGCTGACTTGGATACAGCAAGGGCAAAAACC
Source organism: Eulemur rufifrons (assembly GCF_041146395.1). Lineage (NCBI taxonomy): Eukaryota > Metazoa > Chordata > Mammalia > Primates > Lemuridae > Eulemur > Eulemur rufifrons. The sequence continues at coordinate 56,623,543 of NC_090991.1, forward strand.
CCGTGCCGAAGGTGGGTTGTGGGGTAGTTAGAGTTGAGGGGGGAAATGTGCTGGGGCTGGAGGAGACAGCACCACACCTGTCTGTGGACCACAGCGTTGGGGCAGGTAAGGGGCACATGACAGGCCATGTCTGGCAGGGGTGGCCTGATGTGTGAGGTGCCTCTGGTCTTCCCAGGCTGAGATGAATCAGATCTGCCACAGGGCAGTAGTCACGGGGGACTGGGACAGGCAGGAGGCGACCCTGTCACAAGCTGATCTCCAAGTTCCCCCGCAGTGCAGAGGGTGTGAAGGAGAAGAGGGGCCACAGAGGCCACATGTAGAGCCTGGGTGGCCAGGAAAGTGGAGGTACTGCTGACAGAACAGGAAGCCCTGGGGAAGCCAGCTTGGGGAGATTCTGATGTCCTCGGCTCAGGAGGTGCCAAGTGTGAGGTGGAGGGTGTGAAGTCCAGGTGGGGATGGACCATGCTGAGGCCCAGAGACGTAACTGCTTCTCCACTGGAACAGATGCTGGTGGAGACCCAACACTGGCTGGCCTGCTTCCTGGTTGCCCCGCACCTGTTCAGTGTCCAATGGCCTCAGTCATCTTCGAAGTGTGGCATTGGATGTCCAAAGGCAGCTGGAGAGGTAATCACGGCAATGTGGTTCCACCCGCCACACTAGCCACGCACGCATGTGATCCTCACACCGACGCTGGCAAGTAAGCACTTCTGGGCAAGCCCACTTACAGACCAGGGGCTAAGCAGGTTTCTGGCCAGCAAGTAGCAGAATCGGACTTTGAACCCCTTTGATGCCCGAGGCTGCTCCTGACTCAGTTTCCTGGGCTCTGTGGACAGAGCAGAGAGACTGCAGGCTGTAAACCACCAGGCGAGTGCGGGAGAGAGGGAGGCAAGACTCACCCACTCATGGAGGTGGGGAACAGAGTTGAGAGGCCTCCACACACCCCTCTTCCGGTCACAGGCAGCAGAAGCGGGAGAAAGTGGGGTTCGTTCCTTCTCCGCCCCGCCCTGCAGCTACGGGACAGGACTGAGCGCCCTACCTTCCTCTTGGGAATTCGATCCTTAAGGGGCCCAGAAACTTGGAAGCGGTTACTGCGTTCTTATCCCAGGTGACTCATGTGGACTCTAACGACAGTCAGAAGTCCAAGGTGCTGAATGCTAATTCATCGCTGAGCCCCGGAATGAACCACAACACAGCGTTATTCCTATGGAGGTGACCTTCCAAAACCTCTCTCTCTCTCCCTCCCCACACACCACACACACCACACCCACACCCACACCCACACACCACACCATACACACACACACACACACACACACACCCCGCACCCACACACACATCCCCACCTGAAAGAATACTGGGAGTAATTAATAGCCTCCTCGTCTCTGGAAGCCGGCTTCTGTCTCTGAAACATAAGCTTGGTTTCAAGATTTCTACTCAGCCCTATGTTTTCCTCTTCCAGGAGACACTGTGTCATTAGGCAATTGTCTGATGACCCGCACCTACCTCCGAAACAGATACCCGCTGCCACCATCAGCAGCACATAAACATTTAGATGTAGGGGGATTTCCCACGAGCAGGGAGATTAAGCAGGGTTGTTGGGGGGGGGGTGGACCACACCCCATCAGAAGAAAAGGTGGATATAAAATGTGTCTAACTCTCCTTTCCTCCCCCTCCATGCTGCTGGAATCACAGCACAGAAGCACACGTAGAACTCGGCAGGGGCTGTCCCCAGGGTCCTCACTGTCACCCCGTGAGGCTGTGCACCTTCTCACCATGTGGCTGTGGCAGCGGTAGGAGGGCTCCATCTTACACAGCCTGCTCCTGCCCTGGTGGGGACATCCTGGGTGAGTTGACAATCTTAAAGTGTAGAGAAGCTCACTTGATCAGATTAGTTTACGCAGAAGAAAAGGGAGACTTCGGAGACCAGTAGGATTTCATTGAGACAAAGAGCCTTTTTCTTCTTTGTAATTTGACTCTATAATTTGGTTATTATTTTTGTTTAATTCTACAAGCAGCCGGTGACAGGAACTGACTCTACACAGGGTCATCTTGTCAATGTTAGCAGCTCCCTTATTTATTTGCCTTGGAGAATCTTCCTCCCGTTTTGATATACACCATCAGAATCATGGCTTATGTTTGCCTGGCTGCTGCCTGAGGCCTTACCCAGTCAGAGAGGCACTTGTCCTGAGGCCTCCCCAGGCAGAGTCTGCACCATGAGTTGGGGACACCAAGGCACAGGACCAGGTTCCACATCGAGCAGGCGCAGCTGTACTGGCATCAACCTCCCCTTCCCGCCTTGCCCTTTTTCTTCCCAGGACATCCTGAGTCCTGGACACCGGACGGTCACAGTCCCACCTGCTGTGTCATTTTTTAGCTGTTTCTTCCATCTGATCCCTCTGTGTGCACTTGAAACGCCCATGCAGCTGTATAAAAAGACCTGCTTCCTCTCTGCTCACTTTCTACTCTTCCTTATTCAGCTTGTCTGCGTCACTGTGCTTTTGGCTCCCACTTTTGTCTTGCTCCTTTGAGTGGGCCACCCGACCCGGACCTCAGTTCCCTGAGGACCCTGCACTTCTTGGACACCTGTCAGTCCCTAACTGGACTCCATCCTGGGCAGTGGGAGGGGATTTTTGAAACATGTAATTTAGTCTAGTAATAGATTTTTCAGGCATTCACGAAGAGGAAAATGTTCCATACTGAAGGCACAGAACGAAGCGCCAGGTTTTCCTTGAATGCGTATGAAAATGCAGATTCCTGGGCCACACACCAGACTCCCTGAATTAGGGTCCCTTGGGAGTGAAGCCAGGGGATCTGCGTTTTATGACCTTCCCAAGTGTGTCTTACGCCTTCTGACATTTGAGAAGGACAACATCTAGATTTTAGAGAAAGTGATTTCTCAATTTTATGTCACATAGGATTTATGTCATATACTTAAGAACCCCAGCAAAGCCTTGATCAAGCTTAGGACTGTCCTCACAACATTATTGCGGGGCCTGTCTCTAGTTATTTCTCTAAATAATGACGGATAATTTTGGAGCAGTTAACATGTCAGGTTAAATGCCAAATCCAATCTTCCCAACAACACTATGACATCAGTACAAGAAACTAAAGCTGCAAGGGGTCGAATGGCTTGCCCGAGCTCGCACAGCTAGTTCATCATTCAGTTAATATCAAAACTAGATGCTGCCACACGCAAATACAGGAAGGTCGGATCAGGTGGGTAGCCTGGCTTAGGCCAGCCTCTGGGTCTGTAAATACACAGAATTCTGATTGCTAACGCGACACAGACTTACCACAGAATTCAAAGCCAGGGAGTGACAGAGAGGCAAAGGACAACCTCAGAAGGATGCTCATTTGGACTCAAAGCCACTGAGCAGACAGATACAGCGTGAGTTCTCAGATGAACAAAAAGGACTCAAGTCCTTCTACACGTGGGCTATATTCAGGCTGGGCTAGGGGCTAACTCCATGACCAACCTCTTAAATTGGACTAAAAGGCAGGGAGAGGTAAATGTCCAGCGATGTCTAGCAAATTTGATCAGGGTAGACACCAAAATCAGAAAATTCATTTCAAATAACTGCCCCTGCCATTAAAATATACCATATTTTGTACCCGAATGATTCAGTTATTCAGGTAGTCAGTCCATGGTATTTAATGACCTCAGTGTATATCCCTTTGGCCCTCAATACACATCTAAGCCACTCTTTTCCAGCAACCCAGTGAAAAACAAAGTAGACAGGAGAAGAAAAAGGTGGCCTCAAAGAAGTGCTCAGGGAAGCTGGAAGGAAAGTGTGAGCCAGCTTCTGTTTGGCCTTACACTTGACCGTCCCCGGGAGACCCATAGGTCTACTTTGTAATGTCACCAGCAGGTCTCCATTATGCACATCTGATCTACATTTGGGACTGAGACACAGCTGCTATATGCACAGGAGAAAAAACTTTAATGTTCTTTTAAGTTTTTTAATTTGTATTTTTATCAAAGCAATATACCTATAAAGGTTTTTACATTCAAATGTACCAGAAATTCCTGGAAAGGAAAAAAGAAGTCTCTTGCCACCTTTTCTTCGATTCTGAGTCCCAACTCCCAGAGGCAACTCTCTTAGCTTTCCTTCTGGAAATTTCCTCTGTATTTTTGAATGACACACTTATATGGCTTTTTTTATTTTATAATTTTAAACATCATCTACTGATTTCCTGCGACACGATATTAGAAGCTGGCTCTCTTATGCAAAATTAGCCCTCTCCCACCCCCACAGAGACTTTCTCACCCCTGTTCTTTTAATACAGCTATGTCATCATTTTTGGCCCAATCAGTATGTAATGTTTACATTATTAAAAAGAGCATGTGAACATGGCTCAAGGTTGAGCGGTATAATACGCTATGATTACATTTTATTTCTAGAGCAACAATGGTTTTCTGGAAATAATAAGTACATTCTCTTTATTTACATAGTTTTCTGTGTACCTATTACTTAGTCTAATTCTCCAAACAAAGCTACAAAACTCCTCTCAGTATAGACAAAGACATCAGGTATTGGACCAATATTTTTTCCTTGGAAATGCTCCTCCTGCAGGGGCAGTTCCCAGGCCTGCCCCACACGCCTGGGCTCCTTCCGCCACAACCCAGGAGCCCCTTGTGACTCTCACCTGTGTGGGACCTGAATCCCAAATCATTTTTCTCAATTGACTACTTCTTTCAATTAAGTTTATTAAGAAAGGGTGCACGGCAAATGCATGTTTTTGAGAGAATGCCCCTCTGCACCCATCTTCATGGTGCCATCTGACTGCACCCAGGCACCTGCACATGGAGTCCTAGGATAGAAATCATTTTCTCCAGGATTCTGAGGACTTGCTACTGAGTTTTCTAGCTTCCAACAGGACTGTCGAAAAGTCCAATAGCATTTGAATTTTCATTCTCTGTATGCGAGCTGTTTCCCTCCTATAGAGTCTTTTTATCCCAACCTCTGAAAACGCATGCCCACAAACCTTGGTGAGGGGTTCTCATTTGTCACGTGTTGGTGCGTGGGAGGCCCCAGGGCCTCCTGTCTTCTAATTTTGAGATTTTGAGTTAAATGACACCTTTGCCAAACTTCTCCCTCCATTGCTCTCATTCTCCCCTGGAATTCCTGTTAGTGAGATGTGGGGTCTTGTAGATGGATCATTTCATTTTCTTGTCCTTTTCTCATATTTTTAATTTTTTTTTCCAGTTCCTGGGAGGCTTTCTCATCTTTATCCTATAGTATTTCTTTTTTCCCACGTTAAATTTTGTTTTAATGATCTTAAAATTCTGAGACCAATCTTTGGTCAAGTTGTTTCCATTTTAAAATATTGATTTTAAAATCTAAAAACTTAAAATTGCCAGAAAAACTAGTCCACTGAGCATTCTTTTCCTTTTGAAGCTTTTTAAAAAAATTTCAGAATATTATGGGGGTACAAACATTTTGGTTACATAAATTGCTTTTGTGCCGTTTGAGTCAAAGTTATAAGTGCGCCCATCCCCCAGACAGTGAGTATTACGCCTGTTAGATGTGAATTTCCCCGTCCGCTCCTCCCCTCCCTCCTGCTTGGTGTCCGAGGAGCGTTATTTCCAAGTGTGCACACGAGTGCTGCTCGACTAGTTCCGATGTAACAGTGAGCGCGTGCGGTGTTTGCTGGCTCTCACCGTGCATTGCTGTCAGTAGCCAGTCTCCTCCTCTCCAGCACAGATAACTCAGATGCTCTATCGGGACAAAGGGCGCCAAGTCAGTTCCACCGCAGACTGAGATTGGGGGCGCGTGTGGGACAGAATATTCTTTTAGCCTCTGAGATTTCTGGGCAGATATTTTGCCTTGCTGCCCTCATTCGCCTTCTCGTGAACTGTCTTGCTGACTCTCACATACTGGACAGCAGAACCATCCCAGGGCTGAGAAGCTCTTGACCCAAGTGACCCCGCTAGGAACCACAGCAGCTGCAGTATCACAGCCAGATTTCCAGACTTGGTGCCTCTTCCAGCTTCTTGCCAGATCAAACTTTTCGCAAACGCCGCGCTGGCTCGGCCTGGCCACCCAGCCCCGGGCGTGGCGGCGCTGACTCGGCCTGGAGGGACCGGGCTTTTCCCCGTGCGACAAACCGTGCAGCTTCCCGCGGGGTGCAGGCCTTTTCTTCTGTGATGAGCACCTCTGATGGGCAGGTTTTTGAGGTTGAAGCTCTGTGGTGAGGCAGAACTGTTTTTAAGAGAAGCATTCCAACATAAACTGCCTCAGTTGTTGTTTCGATTGGACAGAGGTGACCACCAGGTCTGCTCTTAGAATACCAGTCACCGCCTGACGCACAGGGACAGACCAGCAGCCCCCGAGGAGCCCACAGAGGCCCCGCCAGTCATGCCGCCAGCAGCACCCTCCCACTCCGACCGCCATCCCCACGAGCACGCGACTCCTGCATGCTGTCACCTGAAAGTGACGCAGATGCTAGTGTGTGGGCTTTGGCAACTTTTTTTTTTTTTTTTTTATCTCATCTTATTGTTATGGGGGATACAGAATTGCAGGTTACATACGTTGCCCATGTACTGCCTTTCCCCCCAAGTCAGAGCTCCAGGCGTGTCCGTTCCCCAGGTAGTGCGCATTGCACCCATCAGGTAGGTATATGTCCCTCCCCCCCTTCCCGAGTCAGCACCTTCAAGTGTGTACTCATTGTGTAGGCATACCCCCATCCCCTCCCCCACCCCCCACCTCAGTCTGATATCCGATTGGTGTCGTTCCTAGATGTGTATTTAGGTGATGTTCAGGGAAACCAATTATCTGGTGAGTACATGTGATGCTTGTTTTTCCATTCTTGGGATACTTCACTTAATATAATGGGTTCCAATTCTCTCCAGGAGAACCATAGAGATGTCGTATCTTCATCATTCCTTATAGCTGAGTAATATTCCATGGTATACATATACCACAGCTTACTAATCCAATCATGTATTGATGGGCATTTGGGTTGTTTCCACATCTTAGCAATTGTGAGTTGTGCTGCTATAAACATTCGGGTACATGTGTCTTTGTTACAGAATGTCCTTTTTTCCTTTGGGTATATGCCCAGTAATGGGATTGCTGGGTCAAATGGCAGGTCTACTTGAATCTGTTTAAGATACCTCCATAATCCTTTCCACAGGGGTTGCACTAGTTTGCAGTCCCACCAGCAGTGTATTAGTGTTCCTGTCTCTCCGCACCCACGCCAACATGTGTTGTTTTGGGTTTTTTTGATAAAGGCCATTCTCATTGGGGTTAAGTGATATCTCATTGTGGTTTTGATTTGCATTTCTCTGATGATTAGGGATGTTGAGCATTTTTTCATATGTTTGTTAGCCATTCTTATATCTTCTTTCGAGAAGTTTCTATTCATGTCATTTGCCCACTTTTTGATAGGGTTGCTTGATTTTTTCTTGCTGATTTCCCTGAGTTCTAAATAGATTCTTGTTATCAGTCCTTTACCTGATGTGTAGTATGCAAAATTTTTTTCCCATTCTGTAGTTGGTCTGTTTATTCTCATGACTGTTTCTTTGGCTGTGCAGAAGCTTTTTAATTTGATCATGTCCCATTCATTTATTTTTGTTGCTGCTGTGATGGCCTTAGGGGTCTTCTTCATAAATTCTTTGCCTAGGCCAATGTCTGTAAGAGTCTTTCCTACATTTTCTTCTAGAATTCTGATTGTATCACGCCTAAGGTTTAAGTCTGTTATCCACCGTGATTTGATTTTTGTGAGAGGTGAAAGCTGTGGGTCCTGTTTCAGTCTTCTACAAGTGGCTAACAAATTCTCCCAGCACCATTTATTGAATAGGGATTCTTGTCCCCAGAGTATATTCTTTCCCGCTTTGTCAAAAATTAGGTGACTATATGAGGATGGTTCTATATTTGGATTTTCTGTTGTGTTCCACTGGTCTGTGTCCCTGCACTTGTGCCAATACCAGGCTGTTTTAAGAACCACGGCCTTGTAGTATAGTTTGAGGTCTGGCAAATTAATACCTCCCATTTTGTTTTTATTGCTTAAAATTGCTTTTGCTATACGGGGTCTTCTTTGATTCCATACAAATTGTATAATTATTTTCTCTATGTCTGTAAAGAATGATGTTGGTAATTTAATAGGGATTGCATTGAATCTGTAGATCACTTTGGGTAGTATAGACATTTTAACAATGTTGATTCTTCCGATCCATGAGCATGGTATATTTTTCCATCTATTTGCAAGTTCTGCTATTTCTTTTCTCTGTGTTTCATAGTTTTCCTTATAGAGGTCCTTTACCTCTTTAGTTAGGTATATACTTGGATATTTTATTTTCTTTGTTGCTATTTTGAAGGGTATTGAGTCTTTAATTTGGTTTTCCAATTGACTGTTATTGGCATATATAAATGCCTCTGATTTGTGTATATTAATTTTGTAGCCTGAGACTTTGCTATATTCGTTAATCAATTCCAGGAGTCTCATGGTTGAATCCTGGGAGTTTTCCAGATATAACATCATATCACCAGCAAAAAGTGAGAGTTTGATCTCTTCCTTCCCTATTTGGACTCCCTTGATTCTGCTCTCTTGCCTGATAGCTCTCGCAAGGACTTCCAATACTATGTTGAAAAGTAATGGAGACAATGGGCAGCCCTGCCTGGTTCCAGTTCTAAGTGGGAGTGCTTTCAGTTTTTCCCCATTCAGAATGATGTTGGCCGTGGGTTTGTCATATATGGCTTGTATCATTTTTAGGTAGGTTCCATCAATGTCTATTTTGTTAAGCATTTTTATCATAAAAGGGTGTTGAATTTTGTCAAATGCTTTTTCTGCATCTAATGAGAGTATAATATGGTTTTTGTTTTTGCTTCTATTTATGTGGTGAATTACATTTATAGATTTACATATGTTGAACCACCCCTTCATCTCTGGGATGAAGCCCACTTGGTTGTGGTGGATTATTTTTTTGATAAGTACTTGGATTAGATTTGCTAGTATTTTATTGAAAATTTTTGCATCTATATTCATGAGAGAAATTGGTCTGTAGTTCTCTATTTTTGTTGCGTCCTTTCCAGGTTTTGGTATCAATGTTATATTGGCTTGGTAGAACGTGTTGGGGAGAATTCCATCCTTCTCAATATTGGAGAATAGTTTATGTAGGATGGGGACCAGTTCTTCTTTGTATGTATGGTAAAATTCAGGTGTGAACCCATCTGGACCAGGGCTTTTCTTTTTGGGAAGGTTTTTTATTGCTGTTTCGATTTCAGTTCTTGATATTGGTCTGTTCAGGTACTCTATTTATTCCTGATTGAGCCTGGGAAGACTATGTGTTTCTAAAAATTTGTCCATTTCCTCCACATTCTCCAGTTTGTGTGCATAAAGATTTTTGTAGAATTCATAGATGATATCTTGTATCTCTGTAGCATCGGTTGTGATTTCTCCTTTCATGTTTCTAATGGAGGTTATTAGAGATTTTAGTTTTGTGCTCTTGGTTAGTCTAGCCAGGGGTGTGTCTATTTTGTTTATCTTTTCAAAGAACCAACTTTTTGTTTTATTAATTTCCCTTATAGTTTCTTTGTTGTCCTTTTCATTTAATTCTGATTTGATCTTAGTAATTTCTCGCCTTCTGCTGGGTTTGGGATCGTTCTGTTCTTCTTTCTCCAGTTCTTTGAGTCTATTTGTTAGGTTGTCTATTTCCATGTTTTCTGTCTTTTTGGTATAGGCATTTATGGATATGAATTTTCCTCTCAGGACTGCTTTAGCTGCGTCCCATAGATTTTGATAAGTTGTATCTCCATTGTCATTTAATTCAAAGAAATTTTTGATTTCCATCTTGATTTCTTCCTTTATAGAATAATTATTCAGGAGAAAGTTATTTAGCTTCCATGACTTTGAGTAAGAGTGAGGGTTTCTGTTTGTGATCATTGTTACTTTTATTCCGCTGTGATCTGAGAAGATGCATGGTATAATTTCTATTTTTTTGAATTTTTTAAGACATGCTTTATGTCCTAGGACATGGTCAATCTTAGAGAATGTCCCGTGAGCTGATGAGAAGAATGTATATTCTGTGGACTTTGGGTAGAATGTCCTATAGATGTCAGCCATGCCCATTTGTTCTAGCATTCTATTTAGGTCCATTATGTCTTTGTTTATTTTCTGTTTAGAGGATCTGTCCTGTACTGTCAGTGGGGTGTTAAAGTCTCCAGCTATTACAGTATTGTTATCTATCATTTGGTTGAGATCTAGTAGGGTTTGCTTTATGAATCCAGGTGCACCTAGGTTGGGTGCATATATATTGAGTATAGTCATGGCTTCTTGTTGAATTGTGTCTTTAACCAGTATGTAGTAGCTATCTTTGTCTTTTATTATTTTTGTTGGTTTGAAAGCTAAGTTATTGGAAATTAAGATTGCCACACCAACTTTCTTTTGGTTACCGTTTGCTTGAAATATCAATTTCCATCCTTTTATTTTCAGTCTAAATGCATCTTTGCAGGTTAGGTGAGTTTCTTGAAGACAGCAGATACTTGGATTGTGTTTTTTTTATCCATTGGGCCAGTCTATGTCTCTTGAGCGGGGAATTCAAGCCATTCACATTTATTGAGAAAACTGATAAGTGAGACAGTTTTTTGTTCAGCTTGGTGGGTAGAACTTCATTGCGATGTTTTCTCTCCTGAGCCATTGTGGTATCTGGAATTTGATCTTTAGCTCTTGAGTAGTTTTACATTCATGGATCTTTCTTGTGCTGATCCGTGTGTAATTCTCTTTTGAGTACTTCTTGGAGGGCTGGTCTTGTCTTGGTGAATTCCCTCAACCTTTGTTTATCTGAGAATGTCTTGATTTCTCCTTCGTATAGAAAACGTAGCTTAGCTGGGTACAAGATTCTAGGCTGGGCATTATTCTGTTTCAGAAGCGTGAAAATGGGGCCCCAACCTCTTCTTGCTTGTAAGGTTTCAGCTGAGAAATCTGGCGTAATTTTGATGGGTTTTCCTTTGTAAGTTACTTGTTTCTTTCTCCTTACAGCTCGGAGAAGGGACTCTTTAGTGGATATTTTGGTCACCCTGATGACTATGTGGCGTGGTGTTTTCCTATTTGCTATGAATCTCCCAGGGGTCCTTTGAGCTTCTTGAATCTGTATGTCTAGAGTATTGGCAAGCCCTGGAAAATTTTCCTTGATTATGTCTTCAAATAGCTTGTCCAACCCTTGCTTATTATCTTCTTCACCCTCAGGAATGCCAATAACTCTCAAGTTAGGTTTCTTCACATAATCCCACATTTCTTGAAGACTCAGATCATTTCTCTTACTTTTTTGATCTATCTCTGTGACTGACTTATTTAGTTGGAAGGAGTTATCTTCAATTTCTGAGATTCTTTCCTCTGTTTGATCTACCCTTCTCTTGAGACTTTCCACAGTGTTTTGTAGCTCTCTGAGTGAATTCTTCATTTCTAGGAGTTCAGTTTGGTTTTTCTTCAATATTTCAATATCTTTAGTGAATTTTTCCTCCAAATCCTGTATTTTTTTGTGTTTTCCTTGTGTTGTTTATCTATTGATTCTTGTATATTATTCAGCTTGTTTATGATCCATAATTGGAATTCTTCCTGTGACATGTTGGTGTTTTGAGTCTGGTTTGTGTCAGATGGTTGGGAGCTGGTATTTCTCTTTGGGGATGAGCTTTCCATTTGATTCTTTGTGCTCTCCATGTTTTTTTGCTGGGCCCTTCCCATCTAGATTTATCGTTGGATCTTTTCTTATAGATTTAGTCTGGTTAACAGCACTCTTTGTGCTCTATTCTTAGGCTGTGAAGCAGTCTAGGTATGTTGCTTCTTTTGGCAAGAGGGTGAGACTGTTGTGTATTGTTTAGAGATCTTTCTGTTTCCGTTGGGGGACTGCTTCTGATGGGTCCAATCCTAGAGGATTGGAGTGATCCAAGACCGCTTTGGTGAGTTAGGACACTGTGTTGTGGTCTTTCAGAAGGCAGGCAGGGTCCACACTAGTAGTAGACCGAAATTCTCTTTGTTTGTTTGTTTGTTTGTTTTTTTCCCTTTGGTTCTTCCTCTATAGGGGAGGTTTCTGACTCTATCTGCAGGCAAGATACTAGCTATGGGGAGAGGATGGTGCCCTTGCTTGCTCAGTGCCCCAGTTGCTGTAGCTCCCACGGGCAAAAGTCTGTCTTGGCCCAATGTCCCCAGGGATCAGGTTCCACACTCTCACTTCTGGAGAAGTATTCAGTGTTTACACGTGGGCAGGGCCCCTATATAAGGTCCGTGGGCCAGGGGAGGAGGCCGTCCAGGGAGCCTCTTGGTACCCTATTTCTCCGCAGTGACTTGGCTGTGGGCCCTAAGATGGCAATTGCATGCCCGCAAACGCCGGCGCTGGGGGTGACTGCTCAGGATCCGGTATGTACCAGAGCCAGGGACCTGGCCCATTCCGAAGCTCACCGTGGGTCCTCAGTTAGAAGGGGAAAAGAGAGAAGAAAGAAAGAAAGAAAGAAAGAGAAAAAAAAAAGAAAAGAAAAGAAAGAAAAGAAAGAGGAGAAAAAGAAAGAGAAAAGAAAAAAGAAAAGAAACACAAAAAACCAAACCAAAAAACACCAAAAACACCAACAAAAATGAACAACAACAAACTACATAGCACCACACCACACCGCAAAGCGGACAGATATTAAAAATCTGAAGTATATAGTTCAGCGACTCAATGATTTTTTTGTTTTGTTTTGTTTTACGCCTTAGCGCAGCTCCGCCCCTTCACGCCTGCCCGGCTGGGTCCCGGGCGGTTTCGCAGTGGATCTCAAGATGGCGTCTGCGTGCCCGCACATCTCCGAGGGTGGTGGGGATCCAGCTTCCGCGCTCAAAAAGGTGCAGCAGCCAGAGGCCCGGAGGGCAAAGGCACCCGCCGAGGCTGTCCGGCTCGTGAGCCGTGGCAAAAAAAAAAAAAAAGAAAAACCCAGAAAAAATTCACCAAGAACAAAACATACAGTTCGGCGAGCCTATTATTCTTCTTCTTTTTCTTTTTTTTTTTTTGTGCCTTAGCTCAGCTCTGCCCCTTCACCCCAAGCGCGGCCCCGGTGGAGATTGCCCCAGCGTCCAAGCCACTCCCTTTATTGCTGCCCAGCGTGCTCGTGCATATCCCGCACTCCTGGCGTTGGTTCAGAGACCAGCGGAGGGCGCCGGGCAGAGAGAGCCTCTCGGCACTTTATGGCTCCCGAGTGGTTTCACCCTCGCTTTCAAGATGGCACCTGCAGAGCTCCGGGGCTGGAGGGGACCGGCTCCCCAGCAGGCAGAGACCGCCACTGCCCGGGGGCTGGCCAGCAAGGACACGCACCGGGGGTGACCGGCTGGAGAGCTGCCGAAAAAGGCAGCACGGGGTACAATGCTATTTGCTGTCCGGGAATCTTTTGTGTTTTTCCGCCCTGGTGCAGATCCGTCCCTCCTCGCCAAGCGCTGTCTCAGCTGAGAGCCCCCAGGTTCTAAGGTAATTTCGCAAAAAAGCCTCCTGTCTGCAATGTCCCATGTATCCCTCAGTGATTCTCTGCTGGCCTGGGACAGGGCTCTATTCAATTGGGAGCTGAGGACATTGAGGAGAGCAAGCCACTTTCCCAAGAGGCTGCACCCGCCCTGGCTGGGGGCTGGTGTAGCCGACCCGTGCTCCGCTGGCTAGTGTCTGTCCCACATTCTGCAGAATCCCGCATTCCTAATTTTCGTTCACCTCAGACCTCACTCGCTCTGTTTGTCCCACGCTGATTCTCCGTGGATTCACACCGCTGTTCCTGTGTGGGAGCGGTCCTCTAGCACTGTGGCAGGTCCGGATCGATGCCTTCCTCACTGGAAGCGCAGATCCAGGCCGTCACCACCACTCCGCCATCTTGGAACTAATCCAACTTTTTAAAAATGTATGTTTGACTGCTTTAGTGACTTCCTCGTATCTCCCCTGACTCAGCAGAATCTGTGTTTTAACACCAGCAATCAGTCGTTTCACAGCACAGGGCGGAGGTGAAGAGCGCGCGTGCAGCCCGGCTGCGAATCCCTCAACATGGTGGCAACACGCGGAGAGCCCGCCTGACGCGTGGGTGCGATCATGCTTGGGGTAAAGGCAAAGTCGCCTTTGGTATTTGATTCTGAGGTGTGGTCGGCCAAATGGCCCCCAAAGATGTCCGCACCCTGGCCCCTGGGACCTGTGAATATGTCACATTACACAGCAAAGGGACTTGGCAGATGCCGTTAAGGTTATGGATCTTAAAATCGGGAGATTATCCTGAATTATGCAGGAGGGCACAATCTAAACAGTAGAGAACCCCGGCTGATGTCAGAGAGAGGAGACGGGAGAAGAGGCAGGAGAGATTCAAAGTATGAAAGGGACTCAGTTCCTTTTTGCAGGCTTTGAAGATGGGAGAAGGAGCCAAAGTCAGGGATGGCCTCTAGAAGCTGGGAATGGTCCCCAACCAACAGCCAGCAAGGAAATAGAAACCTTGGTCCTACAATCACAAAGAACTGAATTCTGGCAACAACCTGAATACTAAAAAACAAACAAACAAAAACAACAAATGGATTCTACCCTCCAGCTCTAGAAAGTAATGCAGTCCTGCGGACACCTTGATTTCAGCCCAGTGAGACCTGTGTAGAACACATTTAAGCTAACATACATTTGCAGCCGGGCACATGGGCTCCCACTTATAATCCCAGCTGCTCAGGCAACTGTGGTGGGAGGATCACTGGAGCCCAGGAGTTCAAGTCCATCCTGGGCAACATAGCAAGACCCTGTCTATAAAAAAAGAGGGAAAACTGTAAAAGATAATATCTTAGTGTTGGTCTAAGCCACCAAGTGTGGTAATTTCTTACACTAGCAATAGGAAACTGATACACGAGGCATCAGTGGCCATCACGTAATACTTACTGGTTTTAGACTCCCACAAGGAGCCATCTGTAGGGAGCTACCTTCCTGCTTAGCCTTTAGTTTATCTGCAGCCCGACTTGCGTTTGAGAAGCTCTTTGCACGTGAGCAGCCTTGCCGGGTCTTACTGGCTTGGAAACTGCACCACAGGCCTGGCTTTTCCTCATTAATGGGAGTGTGGGGGGCTGTGCATGACCCTCATTTCTCGGCTGCGTCACACTCAGTGCCAGGACTATGGCTTCATCCAGCTCCCCTGGCTTCGCTGGCACGTCATGATGGGTGACCCCACCGGCAGGTGGTGGGGTGCAGGGGAGGGTCACACAGAAGACAGGTGGGCCAGAGGCTCTTAGTTCTCCAAGACCCCCAGCGCCTCGGGGGGCAGGGTCCTCACATCACACATGCCTCCATCACAGGTTGTTGTGAGGAAATGAAATGAAATAAGTTATGTGAACAGTCTCTCTCTCTCTCTCTCTCTCTCTCTCTCTCGTGTGTGGGGTGGGGTTATTCCCTTTTTATTCATTTGTTTAACTTTTTTATTGAAGTATGAACTATTTACAAAAAAAAAGTACACAACTTGTAATGACCTAATTCAAAGTGAATAGACCCAGGATCGGAAATAGAACAGTGCCAGCACCTCAAATGTCCCCTTCGTGCCCCCCTATCGTACCCCAAATATAACCACTCTCTGGTCTTCTAACACCATAGATTAATTTTGCCTATATTTAATTTAAGTAATTATTATATAAATAGAAAAATTTAGCATGTAATCTGTTGGGTCTCGATGCTTTTGCTCAACGTTGTATTTGTGAGATTCATCCATGTTGTCTATAGCTGTCATTCTGAATGTTTTAAAACTATAAAACAGTAAGTAAAATTAAGTTTTAGCTGTACAGTTCAAATGCCATTTACAGCTATCATTTCTTCTACTTGTCTTAAAAGCTACCAGCAGGAGCAAGAAATTATTTGTATGTTAAACATATTCTTGTAATGGGTCTAAAATCTCTCCTTTATGCATAATAAATGGCAAGGGAGCCATGATTTGTCTATATCATCCCAGCCTGGCAAATGCTCCAGGTGCCTAATGGGTTTTGTTGGAATGTCTCTTGCCTGCTGCACCCCCTCAGATCCTGGGGGCCCTTGCTAGAGGCAGCCCCTCCCCACAAAGAAACATCCTCTAACTGCCCTAAGAACAGACAAGAGAAATGACAAGATCCAATCTTAGGTGCTGTTTTTTACCTGTATTTACGTGTCTGTGTGAACTAACAGGGCCATGCTGTCCTTCTCCAGGGGAAACAAAGATTAAACTAAACAAGATCAGTGCTAACTACCTGCTCACACCAGAGTCTACCAGCCAGTATAATTATGAGGTCACTAAAATTAATGAAACTTTTATTTAGCTAATGAAATAGCCTGTGGCAGACCAAATACCAACAAAATTCATTAACTTCTAATCTCAGGAGCAGGAGAAATAGATCGAATTTTATGTGCTAATGTTTTCAGAAACAAAGCAAAATCAAACCACAGCAAAAGAAATGAGAGATATTTGGAAATTCATCAGCAGGTGGCCGATATTTCCTTTGTCTTTACCCTCACATCATGTGCTGTTTCTGGCTCTGTACACAGTTATGTTCTCTGTTAGCAAAGGGCCCCCACAGACGTGACAGAAATCTCTGTAAAGGAGTGCGGTGCCTCGAGCAGTGATGTGGTTATTACCTAGATGGCAATTCATGGAAACAGCAGTTTTCAGCAGAGCAGATCGATGACCGTTTGGATGAGCACAGTCCACAGATTCTGTGTTGGGGTACCCAGGAGAACAGAGGCAGCCACCACTGCCCCTAAGCACTGGTTACTTTATTACCCAATTTCTACTTGCCCTTAAACACATTTGCTCTAGAAGTCAATGTGCTCTTACGGCAATGAAGCCAACTCAATGACTTTCTTTCATGAAACAAAACTTCCCATCAGGGGCAGTATGTGAGGAAATGAGAACGTAATGACACCGATTGCAGACCCGGTGCAGAGAACACAGGACTCCCTCCCAGGGGCAGAGCGAGTGCCCGCGGGGGTGCCGGCCCCACAACAGGTAATTCAGCCCGGCAGACCCAACAAGGCCATTGTCAACACCAAATTGCATGATCTTGGCTCCTAGCCCAATCACTAACTTGTCAAAGGCAGAAGTGACCCCGTGAGCCATTCAAAGATGCAGGTTACTTTGAGAGGAGAGGAAGTGGAAATAAAACCTATAAAGTGCTCCAGAAATAATCAGACGAGAAAGAAAGAAAATCAATATCCTGTAGTGGTTTACTTATAAACAAAACATCTCCACCAGTGCCTCGGGGGACTCGCTTTCTCACACGTCTCAACAGCAGACAGTGTACAGCAGATAAGCGCAGTTTGGAGTTGAAACTGACAACTTCCATCTTATGCCTTTGAACTTCTTTTTATTGTTTTCCATTCCAGAATGTTCAAGGTAATTTGAATGAATGTGAGTTACATTGTTCAGACTACAATTTCTAGCCAGTCCGCCATGATCCTTCCTGAGCTCTGTTATCAGATTCCTCTACCAAGAACGAGGTGCCCTGTGCCCAACACTTCCTCGTGGACGCGCTCCACACAGCAAAGTGCAAGCTCCTCTGCTGAGCACACGGGGCCCTTCGTGATCCAACACCCCATCTCCCGCTCCTGTACTGGCCCAGTGCTTTCTAAAGTGAGCCCTCCAGTCCAGCCAGCCAGGCCCTTCTGTGTCCCCTACAGGCCATGCTTGGTCCCAGGTTTATTCAGCTCTGCTCTCCCCACCTGCCTCAATTCTGTTGAATTCTGTTGACCTTCCTGTTGCATCTCAGAAGTTATTATCTCCATCCAGTGCACTCCTGGAGCCAGGAAGATGTGCCAGAAACACAATACATGAAAAGGGACTTTGTGTTCTGGGGTGATCCAGGGACCAGACTGGACCAAGGGAAATGTTCACCCAGGGGCAGAAAAGGAAATCCAAATGCAGCCAACGAGGAGCACAAGATCGTAGGAGCCTGGGAAGTGTCTCTAAGCTTCTGTGGTCCAGAGGGTGGATGAGGGCACAGTGACGAATAGCCTGGATGCATGTTGGAACACGCTGGTTAGGTGTGGTCACAAGCCAATGAGATGAGAGCGGAAGTGATCATCCTGAATAAGTACTATTTCTCTCTGCTGTTTTGCTTTGTTTGACAGAACATTGGCATAAACCATTTCACTTGATTTCCTTTCTCTCTCTAATTGCAGTTGGTCAATTTATTTTGTATTTGGTCACCGTGGCCACAAGCTATCACAAGTGAAATACAGACTTTATTTTTGTAATCTCATAATGAGATTGAGTGACAGTACGTGGGAGGCAGAGTCTGTCGGGAGCCGGGAGCTCTGAGTTCTTGGGTCACTCATTTGATGAGTGAAATGGCATGAGCCTCTTTTTTTTTTTTTTTTTTTTTGAGACAGAGCCTTGCTCTGTTGCCCAGGCTAGAGTGCCATGGTGTCAGCCTAGCTCATAGCCACCTCAAACACATGGGTTCAAGCAATTCTTCTGCCTCCGCCTCCCAAGTAGCTGGGACTACAGGCATGTGCCACTGTGCTCGGCTAATTTTTTTCCTCTATATATTTTTAGCTGTCCAGATCATTTCTTTCTATTTTTAGTAGAGACGGGGTCTCACTCTTGCTCAGGCTGGTCTTGAGCTCCTGACCTCGAGCGATCCTCCTGCCTCAGCCTCCCAGAGTGCTAGGATTACAGGCATGAGCCACCGCGCCTGGTCATCTCTTTTTTTTTCTTAAGAATACTTTCGACTTACGGAGAAGTTTCAAGGACAGTACATAGAGTTCCCACACACCCCTTTCCCAGTCCCTCTGTGGTAACATCTTTCATTACCAGGCTACCTTTTTCATACTTAAGGGACCAACCTTACTTAACATCACTATTAACTAAATTCCACACGTTATCTGAATGATTTCACTAGTTTTCACCTTATGTCCTTTTTCTGTCCAGGATTCCACAGAGTCCCTTGCATATCACATTTGGCTGTCATCTCTTCTTAGCCTCCTCTGTTCTGTGACAGTTTCTCAGGCTTTCCTTGTTTTTGGTGACCTTGGCAGTTTTGAGGAGTCCCGGGCGAGCATGTTGTAGAAGGTGCTTCCGTCTGATGTTCCCGTGAGTAGGCGAGGGCTGTGGGTTTGTGGGGGAGACCACAGAGGTCAGACGCCCTTCTCGTCACGTCCTTTCAGGGTCACACTTCTGACATAGCTGATCACTGACGCCTTCGCCTTGATCACTGGGCGAGTGTAGCATTTGCCAGGTTTCTCTGCTGCAGAGGGCTCCCGTGCTCCTGGGAAGGAACACGGGAAGGGGACAGCAGCTGTGAGGGCTGGGGGGGGGTCAAGGCAGCCTCCTCACACGCACCGTCGGGACTGCGTCCACACAGCCAGTGCCTCTTTCCTCTTGGGCCTCTCTGGGACGAAAGTTTCAAGTGCCCCGGGGGCTTTGCCAAGCTTTCTCTTCCTTGTGCCGTGATGACTGTGAACAGTGGCTCCATGGCCAGGACCCAGAGGAAGGACAATGATGACATGGACATGTCATGTGAACAAGAAATGAACCGTCACTGTTTTGAGCCATTGAGATTTGAGGGTGTTTGTTACTGCACCATAACAGAGCCTATTCTTTCTCAGGGAAAGCATCGTTGTAAGAAGAGATGACAGCCAAATGTGGCATGTGGGAACTCAAGGGCAGAAGTCAGCAGGGTTGGGGCCACACTAAGGCCCAGTGTGTCCATTAGTGGTTTACAACTCAGCCTGGGACACAACCAGACATGGGAGGTCTGCTCTGATGTGATGTGGCCTCCATGGCTTGACGGGGGGCCAGATACCATTAAATCCCCCTGTCACAGGGTGAAGCTCTCCCTTCTAGATCTCTCCTAATCACTGCAACACACATTGATTTTGTCATACATCTCATCTCAAATCAAATCATCACCTCCCCTCAACCATAGCCAAGACCTGCTCCTGACTTTGTATTTCTGACCCTGGTATAGTCCTCTTCTCTTTACCAACTCGAAATCTTAGTATTATCTTTGGGCACAGCTTCTGCTGTGGTCAATCACTTGTAGAGGTTCTGCCCACAATGTTACACTGACTTTTAACTTTTCAATCCTATGGCTCCCTGTCCACTTCAGAGCCTCCTCCCCTTCTGTCTGCACCATTGTGACAGATGCTAGTTAACTTCCTGCTCTCTCTTCACCCGTCCCTTCCTCCCTTCCTGGTGTCTGTCTCTAATCTAAAGACCTGATTGATTCTTTCTACTATGTGAACTCCCTTCGTGGTCGACCATTGGTCTTCCACAGTCCGGTTTCAATCTACCTGCCGAACTCGTCTCCCGTTAGCCCTGCGCCTCAAACTCACAGTCCAGACAGCCTGCTGGGCCCATTTTCCAAGTACGTGTGGTTCTTTGTGAAAGGGTCACTCTTCCTCTTATGTTTTAACCTCTTTTCTCCTTCTCCAAGTGACAGATTCTGGCAACCCCTCAAGGCTTGGCTCAAATGTCATCTCTTCTGTGAAATCTTGATTCTTTTCCTATTCTGGACAGAATTAATCATTCCCTCTTCCTTTTCCAGTTTGGAAAAATCATATTTGCTCTTTGGTATTTTACTCAAGAATTGCCTCTTATTTTCCCTCTTTCTGTATTAGTTTACTAGAGCTGCCATAACCAATATCATGGACCAAATGGATTAAACAACAGAAATTTACTGTATCACAGTACTGGAGGCTAGAAGTTTGAGATCAAGGTGTTAGCAGGGTTGGTTTCTTCTGAGGTCTGTCTGTTTCCTTCGCTTCTAGATGTCCATCTTCCCCTGTGTCTTCACATGGTCATCCCTCTGTGTGTGTCTGTGTTCTGATTGCCTTTTTCTATTAGGACATCAGTCATATTGGATTAGGGCCCACTTTTATGACCTCTTTCATATTAATTACCTCTTTAAGGATTCTATTCCCAAATAGAGTCACATTCTGAGATACCTGGGGTTAGAACTTCAACATATGAATTTTGGGAATACACAATTTAGCAAATAACATCCTTCCTTCCTTCTTCTCCCTCCCTCTCTCTCTCTCTCTCTCTCTCTCTCTCTTTCTCCCTGTCTCTTTCTTTCTTTTCTATAAAAAAGATAAGTTGAGCCCTGTACTTTCAGTAGGAATAAAAAGCAATGAATATATGGTCCTTGTCTTCAAGCAGTATCTAGTCTCTTAAAGGGGACAGACATGTAAGCAAATAAGACCAAGCTCCCTTCAGAAGGAATCATCAGCCTCCTTTGGTGCTCTGTCAGAACTCTGTATACCAGGCTTCACCTAAAGAACTCCCGAGATTGTTCTAGAATGTCTTGTCTAGCTTCCCATCTCAGGAAGAAATAGTGAGCTTCTTAAGGACAGGGCCACTTCAGTCATCTCTGAATTTACAGAGCCCAGGATTGTGCCTAATACATAATAAATGATCAAAAAGTACTGGTTGAATTGAACCTAAATAAATTGATGTTGTATTTTTATTCTTGAAGGGTTTCTTGCTATGGATGAACTTTTTCAAGACTTAAAAAAGGGACAAGCTTCCTGGTTAAAGTCATGTCAAAGATGGGCAATTACATCATATTTTGCTTTCAAACTGATAAAAATATGGATTCATATCTAAAAGAAGCAATGTTTCTACAATATGGGAGGGATGACCTCAGAGTTTTCTTCTATTTAGAAATCTCTCAGGTCTTTTCCATCGCAATGAGTTATGTATCTAAAAATGATGAGTGCAATGACAAATTAATATTAGCTACCTTTTGACATGAACCAAAAATAAAAATAAGCCTCAGGCTCTGTGAAAATGACCAAGAAGTTAATCAGAATCTTTCAACGCCTTGAAAACATTTTGAGGAAATAAAAAAGTACAAAATTAGAAATGTCTGACTTAATTATTAAATAACTAAGCTGAAACAACTAATTTATAGCTTGAACAGTCGGGTCTAGTTTAAAGTTACTGGTGACAGTGTTTGTAACCGGCGGTTGCGTGGGATCGAGGGCACACATGATTGCCCCACACAGAGTCGCACTCTCTGTTTTTATTTAGAGACTGATGGTGATTTCCCCTCAGTCTCACTCAGTCATCTGCCCAGGAGGCGGCTTCTGTGGGAGATTCCCGTGTGGCCGTCTGGGGCTATTTGCACCCGTCGCACCCGGGCGGCGGAGCTGCAGCGGCCCCACTGCACCGGCAGCCGGGCCTGGCAGACGGGCAGAAACTCGAGAGCCGGGCAGGCCACGCCTCTGAAGCTCCTGCTTGGTCACAGCCTTTTCAGCAGCGTCCTGCTCTTCCTTTTCCATCTTTTCAGGGTCTCTGTAGAAGTAGAGACGAGATGTGACTTCCCACAGGGATGGGGGTAGTGACAGCCAATACATACCACCCCTGGGAAGGGAAAGGCTGGGGGTGGTCGTGCTGTGGGCAAGTGCAGCGCAGCCACTGCTGGAGGAGTGACGCTTGACCCGGTGGAACTAGAACTGTGATGTGACAAGATGTCATCGAAGTAGAACAATGACAACAACAATACTACCAGCAGGCACTTACATGGCACTTCCTATAAGCCAGGCAGTGTTCTGCCACCTTTATATATGTGAACACACTGTACGTTATTTTTTGTTTAGTATCACAAACACATAATGTGCAAAAGACTATCAACTCCTATGAATTTCTGGTGAGATGCCATTTCCCATTAAGTCTCTTAACAGATGACAAAAAAAAAAAAAAAAAAAATAGCAAGCCTTACATTAAGAGAAGCTATCAGGGACCGCCCAGCAAACCTTTTTAAAAAGCTACTTATGCCATGTAATTGAGCTCATAGAATTTTCTTTTAAGTATTGAATAGATTATGTGACCAAAATCCAAAGTGATTCTTATGAACAAACAACACATAGCTAAACTGGAAAATTATTCTTGGACCTCACACTATTACAAAGATTTCCCTTACACAGAAGCAAAATCTTCCCCAGAACATCCTTCTTTATTCTTAAGGAGATCTCTTAGTGCAGCTCAAAACATACTTGGTCCTCTGAGAAATCTCTGAGTAAACACAGCAGCCATTTGTCTTGGGTAGTAGCTTTCTTCCTTGCCAAACTTAATCAATTCTTTCAGCTCTTCTTTATGTGAGATGTATATAATGCATATGTGCATATAAAAGATACATTTACAAAAATGTGTGCACCATGTGGTTTAGCAGTGGATACTCTTTGCATGGCTACATGAGTACATGATACGTTGATAAATCATGCACATGAAGTCCTTTTGGGATGGACCTTGGTCAGTGCAATGGGAACACACTATGTAGCTGACCAATACAATACAAGTAGCTTGAACAATACAAGTCTGAACTGTGTGGCTCCACTTCTACACAGATTCTTCTTTTTTTTTTTTTTTTTTGAGACAGAGTCTTGCTTTGTTGCCCTGGCTAGAGTGAGTGCTGTGGCGTCAGCCTAGCTCACAGCAACCTCAAACTCCTGGGCTTAAGCGATCCTACTGCCTCAGCCTCCCGAGTAGCTGGGACTACAGGCATGCGCCACCATGCCCGGCTAATTTTTTCTATATATATTTTAGTTGTCCACATAATTTCTTTCTATTTTTAGTAGAGATGGGGTCTCGCTCTTGCTCAGGCTGGTCTTGAACTCCTGACCTTGAGCGATCCACCCGCCTTGGCCTCCCAGAGTGCTAGGATTACAGGCGTGAGCCACCGCGCCCGGCCTACACAGATTCTTCTTGATAAAACTTACCCTGACTGTACCTGCCTCTCCTTCCTCTTCTTCCACCTCCACCTCTTCCACAGTAAATATATTTTCTCTTCCTTATGATTTTCTTAGTAACATTTTTTTATTTTTAGAAATGTGTTCTTGCTCTCTTGCCCAGGCTGGAGTGCAGTGGCACAGTCATAGCTCACTGTAACCTCTGAACTCCTGCGCTCAAGCGATCCTCCCGCCTCAGTCTCCTGAGTAGCTGGGACCACAGGTGCACAACACTACACCAGGCTCTGATCTTCTTAATAATTTCTTTTCTCTAGCTTACTTTATTGTAAGAATACAGTATATAATGAATATAGCATACAAAATATGTGTTAATTGACTGTTTATGTCATTGGTAAGGCTTCCAGGCAACAGTAGGCTATTAGTAGTTAAATTCTGGGAGAGTCAAAAGTTATACATGGACTTTCAACTGCATGGGGTCAGTATCCCCAACCCCCATGTTGTTCAAGGGTCCACTGTACTGACACTGCCAGCCTCTTTTTTCCTTGGTGCGCAGTCAGCATGCATGTCAATTGCAGTTTTAGTTTCTTCCTTTCTTTCTTTCTTTCTTTCTTTCTTCCTTTCTTGTTTTTTTTGGAGACAGAGTCTCACTCTGTCACCCTGGGTAAAGTGCAGTGGCATCATCACAGCTCACTGCAACCTCAAACTCTTGGGCTTAAGCCATCCTCCTCTCTGAGCCTCCCAAGTACCTTGGGACTACAGGCATATGCCACCATGCCTGGCTAATTTTTTCTATTTTGGGTAAAGATGGGGTCTCGAACTCCTGACCTCAAGTGATCCTCCCATCTGGGCCTCCCAGAGTGCTAGGATTACAGGTATGAGCTACCACTCCTGGCCTGTAGTTTTACTTTCTCCTAAGCATATTTCATTGCTTCAGTGTTTTTGTCTTTGGATCAAATTTATTTATTCTTTTGGTCAGAATTTATGGATAATCTGCAAAGCAGTAGCCGTAGGAGGGATTGCCATGCTCGCATTAGTCAGGGTCCCAGCTGGAAAGAGATGATGCACTCAAAGGTGTTGCTGAAAAGACTTAAGTTGACAGACTATCCAGAAAAGCCAGAACAGGATTAAGGAGACCAACAAGCCACAGCAAACCCTGGGGATCAACGACAAGCAGAGGCCCTTATCACCCCTAAGACTGTTGGGGACCAGGAGACGGGGACACTTACAGGAACTCAGGGCTCTGGCTGTGGAGAGGGGCTGCCGACAGAACCTGAGGCTCTATGGGGGGAGTGAATGTCCTGAGAGAGTGCACAGGCAGGAAAGCCCAGCCTCTCTCCACCCTGCTACGGACCAAACCCAGTGAAAAGCAGAGATCCCAGAAGATGACAGGGGAAGAGGTTGGTCTTCTGGGCCACATAACAGGGTTGGTGGGCTCTGGAGGGACAAAGGAAAAATCCAGCCCTACACAAAAGGCAGGAAGAGAACGACAGGTGCCCGGAAGGCGGGGACTACACACACGGCATCTTTCCATGACCACGTCCAGTGTCTTGTGCAGGGCTTGACTCACACGTGCTCAACAAGGGTCTCAATGAACCTGTGAATAGATTAGAAGTCAGGTGCTCCTGAAATACAAGAGATTGTAACTAATAGGAGAGTACTCATGAATTCTGGCTTTTTTAGACAACCAACATGCCACATATTACTATTACTTAAAATGTCCTCTTCTAAAACAATATCTTTCTTTTATTAATCAGCAAATATTAAAGGAGAATCAGATACGTCTGGTTTTTCAACTTGTCTCTAACCTGTGCATGGAGGAATTGTCTTCAGAGGGGAGTTTCTGATGTCATTAAGCACCTAAAATTTTTATAAGTAAATAAAAGCACAAAGCCGTCCTAAAGAGAGAACCAAGACTGCAAGGTGCGGCGGCAGGAGGTGGACTACGGTTCAAACCCTCACTCCACGGCTGGTGTTTCCGGGGTGGGTCACCCGCACTCTGAGTGCCTCAGTTTCTTCACCCATTCAGTATTGACTGGCTTAAAAAATATACAAAATAAAATAAAAATAGGAGTAACAATAGTACCTACCTCTTAGACACTCCTTTCTAGCAACTGTCCCACCCTCATCAAGTGCCATCATATTGCACAGTGCGTGTTCCCATCAGTCAATAACTTCTATTGCTTCCGACAACTCAAAATCTCTTCCTTTAATCTGCCATTGTTTGTTCTCTCCAGCTGACCCCATCACTTGGTTACTGGACTCTGCCTTACTGTCTGGCTCAGACATTAATAAATGGGTACCTTAGCTCTGCTCTGCAGTTCTGGAGACCCTGCTTAGAGTAGGGCTGCCAGGGAAGATACAGAGTTTTCAAATGTAAGTAAATACGGATGATGTATAGATAAAATGCAAAGTAAAATATTTGAATTTCAGACAGACAACCAATTTTTTTTTAGTATAAGTATGTCACAAATATTTCATGACAACCCCAGTTTGGAAGCCACCTTTCAAATCAACCTTGAGTTCCGAGGTGCTGAGAAACACTGCTCAGCTCATCCATTGTCGCATTGTCCCTCTTTCCCTGGGGTCTCAGCACTGTCAGGGGCGACCCTGTCTCCCTCTGGGGAGGAGCGTGCGGTGCAGCGGGACAAGCTCAGGGAGCGGACAGCTGCCGGGCAGCCACGCGAGCCCAGGCCATGCTCTTCCCAGGCAGCCCCAGCCAGTCCAGCAACCCAGCTCTTCTGGGAAGGATGTTTAAACAAATACCTTCCACTGGGAAGAAAGAGATTGTGGTGTCTATGGGTTCTCAGTATTGGGTGTGTACGAAAAGCTGTATGAAATCATGTGAAGAGATTAAAATTTTAATGATCACCCTTTGCACTCTAAGGATCTATCAAAATTCCACCTTGAACTTCCTGAGAAACTGCCTTTTCCATCTCTTGTCGATAAACTGAAATGGGTTCTGTTTGCTTTGTAAATGTATGAAAAAGGGCTGGCCTTTCAGTCCCTGGTTTGATAAGGACTGCTGAGAATCTGAAAGTCCTTGGCCAGGTTAAGGAAATGGAATTCTGAAGACACTACTCAGAATCTTATCAAATTCAAAGTGAACTATAAATTTTTATCACTTTTTGAAACCCAAGTGCGAGCCCAACTAATCCAGAGGTAGAATTGGGTCTGTCCACCTGGACGGGGAATGGAGGCAGAGGCTGCAATGTGCCCATGAGTCCTGTGGGGCGGATCCTGGAGGTAGAATTTGGCCTGTCCACCTGGACGGGGAATGGAGGCAGAGGCTGCACTGTGCCCCATGAGTCCGTGGGGCAAATCCTGGCTGATGTATGGAAACTCACTGTTTTCATCTTCATTATTCATAGAAATACGCCCCAACTGACTGCGTAAGATAATTGAACTGATCAGCAAATTCATATTAAATAAGGCATCTGGAAAAGATATTTTCTGACACTCAAAGTTGTTTTTAAAGTTTTGGGCTCTAACCCTTGTCATCTTATTTATTACTGTTAACTCTGCAGACAATAATTTTACCAGTTTTATTTCAAAATGTAGTCCATCTTTTTTCTTTTAGAGCAATCGCTCTCACTCCCTCTCAATCATATACTTTTCCTCTGTGCTTACTTTCTGAATGTTAATATGAGTTGGACTGTTCAGGTCCACATTCTGGAGGCAGCGGCTGTGAGCTGTCCTTCTACAGCCAGACGTTGTCCTGACCTCCGTCACATATTCACGTGATTAGTCCAAAAGCCTGTCTCCCCCTTCTCCTCCTACCTGCTCCCCCCACACTGTGACTGGGGTAAAATCCCCACATTCTCTAGGTAAGCTGAATGCATGCCCTCTATTTTTGTAAGAACATAAGACAAGTGTCTACTCTACATGGACGGTTGTTTCTTTGCATACCTTCAAATCCCCTGGCTCTCTTATTTCTAGCCTTCGGTTGAACTTGGAAAAAGTAACTTAACCTCTTACATTTTCTCACTTTTCAACTGTAGAAAATAAAAATTATCTCTGAAGTTGTCTTGAGGCTAAAAGAGAATCATTTTCCACACTGCCGAGCACATGCTAGAGGCTGGGACACAGTCATGGTCTTCACTACCGAGCTGTGAGCACGTGGAGCTCTCAGGTCTAAGACTTACTCAGTCAGGGGTGCCCTGTCTCCCTCTGGGGAGGAGCGTGCGGTGCAGCGGGACGCGCTCAGGGAGCGGACAGCTGCCGGGCAGCCATGCGAGCCCAGGCCACGCTCTTCCCAGGCAGCCCCAGCCAGTCACCGAGCAGGGCAGGGTACTCAGGCCTGGCTACTCCTGCCCACCGTAGGGCTTCCTTGAAGGGCAGCTGGGCTCTGGAGCTTCCCCTTGGATTGATAAAGAGTGTCCCAAATGTGTCACCACCACCACCTATCCAGACTACTGTCTCCCCTTATCTTCCCCACACGTCACTCCCACCATAAACCTTCCATACTCTTACCCCATCTCGCTGTGTACTTCCTGGAGAACTGACACAGCGAGGACAGGTCCCCCATACACACCACGCTCAAATATAAGTTCACACGGTGATGGCACCTGGGACACCTGGAAGGGAATAAAGATGGTAGGATTGGATCGGATTATAGTTGACCCATAAACAACACAGGTCTGAACTGCAAGGAACCACTCACATGCAGATTTCCTTCCCCCTCTGCCACCACTAAGACAGCAAGATTCACCCTCCTCTTCCTCCTCCTCAGCCTGCTCAGTGTGAAGCCATGAGGATGCAGACCTTAGGATGATCCACTCCCACTGAATGAATACTAAACATATTTTCTCCTCCTTATGATTTTATTAATAATATTTTCTTTTCTCTAGCTTACTTAATTGTAAGAATACAGTATATAATACATATAACATACAAAATAGTTAATCACCTATGTTATCAGTAAGGCTTCTAGTTAACAATAGGCTATCAGTTGTTTTGGGGGCATCAAAAGTTACACATGAATTTCTGACTGTGTTGGTGGGGTATTGGTGACCCTAACCCTAGCATTGTTCAAGGGTCAACTGTACTGTTAACAAGAAAGGAAAGACCTATATATCTGTGGGAAGAGAGAGAGAGAGGGAAGGAGACAGTGAGAAAGAGAGAGAGAGACCCCAGAAGGAAGCAGTGTGGAGAAAAGGAGGTACCCCCTGCTCCAGAATTCACCCCTTGAGCTCCTTACCAAAGAGCTCAGAGAGTCTCAGCCAAAGCAGTAGAACTTCACCTGTTGACTATATCCCATGCCTGGCTAGAACTCTAAAACTATGTTGAGCTGAACTCGTGATCCCATACCTTAGCCAGCCCTGGGCCTCTGAATTCCCAGTATCTGGTGGGTTTTCAGAAGTTTGGTAACCATAGCAACTATTAGCATGAGAGATTTTCTTATCTAGAACTCCTGTCTGGTTCCTTACTTTGTCTTATTCTCACAGTTGTCCTTTAAGGAAGGATTTTTTTTTTCATTGAGGAAACTGTAGCCTAGAGAAGTTGAGTAACCTGTCCTAGTTCTACGGCAATTAAGTAGCAGAGCCATGAGTTTGATATTTTTCTGTCTGATCTCTGACCATTCTTATACTGTGTCCCTTTAGGGAGACTGTACTAGCAAAGGTATTTAGACTCTAACTAAATCTCTGATGCACAAAACAGTAGGAACAAGGTTTATCCTTTACAGTTAAACCCAAACCAGTCTGAAAGTGAGCAATTTTAATGCAAAACTGTTTCATAGTTTTAATCTTGTTGACAAAGTCACAGGCTGTAGGTGGCCTATCATTCTGTGACTCTGCACCTCTCCTCCCTTTGTCAGCTCTGCCCATCGTCGGCTGTGTCCTGAGTGCCCCGTCTATGGATCACACGGGCACAGAGTCTTCTGCTCTTGTAAACTTTTGGAGTCACGATCTCCCAGCTCCCAAATCCCTCTCAAAAGCATCTGCAGATACAAGTCTAGCCAGAATCATCTCATGATTAACAGGCCAGTGGAGACTCTCTTTGCCGTTGCTCATGTAGCCTGTTCAGCAGATTGTGCTAAAGGGTCACGACCCACCTCCTGCTAGCTGCCCACTCTGCTGCCAACCCCCAACCGTCACAAAATGTTCTGCTTCTGACGGTCCATTTCTCCATGACCACAGGATGCTCGAACTGAGCTGCGCCGCAGTTGCATAATTAGTTCAGCCCTTGGAAAACTGTGCTTCCTGAATGTTTTGCCAGCTCTATATGGAACTGAAGCTGTGTTTTATTCTCAGCACAACCACAGCCTAATAGGTTACAAACCTTTAGGGTTTGCAAACGTATGCTCCCTCCATCCCAGTAAATGCATTCTCCCCTGCTCAGGGCCTCTGTGAAGCAGTGTCCAGTGAAAGCTTAGCCTCGTGAGATGGAGCCTCACAAAATCCACCTGCCTAAAGTTCATCCTGTCTATGCAGAAACTAGCTTTGACTTCAATTTTCTTATACTACTGGAAATAAGGAAATGGGGTCTGATAAAATGTCCTATGTTTGTCAATTGTTTGTACAATAGGATTGACACCACGGATAGACAGGCCATGGGGGACCTTGGTCCTGTGAGCCCTGGGGGCATTGGAGATGGGGAAGAGGGCTGGCAGGAGTTGCTTGTGACAAAGTCACTTCACGGAACATGGAATGGAAGTCATTTCTCCTCCAGGGATCCTGGCAAAATGTGGAGTGAAGAGGAGAGGCCAGAAACCTGTGTAAAGGTCTTACAGGAACAACCTCCAAGACCTAAGTGCAGATGCTGGAGCTTCCCCTTGGCCTGATGGCGTCTCCCGTGGTCATGGCCCACCTGCGCTAGGGCTCAGTGGGGTCCGGCTATCTAGGGCCTCACGAACCCTGATTCTTCCCTGTTCCCCAAGACCTTGCACCAGACTTCAAGCCCAGGACATAGCTTTTTTGCTATAAAATAAGGTTCTTAATTTCCAAAGAAAGCACTTGAGGAACAGAAGAGCAGGTTTCTCCCCTATATAAGCAGAATAACTTTAAAATGGCACAAGGAGGAAGAATTTGAGAGAGAACATGGCAGACAGTCAGCAGGTTTTGCCTCTGGAATAAATACAAATGCCCTCATCTGTTTACACGAGTACCTGGGACCGACGGTGGTGGGTGGGGCTGATTCACTGGCTACATCCTTCCGGAGGGTCTTCCCGTACAGGGGAGTCTGGAAGACTAAAATCTGCATTGCCTGGAGTCCCCTGCAGCTAGTACTCTCTAAGTGCCTGGGATTTGAGAGGCAGTTGAAGCTGAAGCAGCTTTAAGACTGTGTGTTCCAGTGTTAATTCTCCCACTTTGAGGAGCTGAGGGGTAGTTTGGGAGGTGGCAGCAAACTCCTGATTTGGGGATTAAGGTTCGGGCTCCAACGGCTGCCTAAAAATGAGTCCATTCTGTGAAGTGCTGAGAGTCATTCCTGAAACCCTGGGCTGGTCCTCACCCCTCCAAACCTCCTAACGATTGTGTGAGCATGTAATTCCCTGTATTAAGTCCCTTTCCGAGTAACAGACATAAAGTGGCTTCTGTTTTCTACTGATACAAATCCTTAGTCAGAGACCCATCTGGTCCAAGCTTCATCTTTCCTTACTTATTCTATTCTCACTTCTCAAATTGCTTTTGAGGTTCTCTTCTTATCCAGCTTCACATTTTATTTACCCCTCTTTACCGTATAACTGGGCAGCAGTAGGAATCTACTGGAAAAGGCATACATTTGAGAGTTCAATAGATCTTGTTTTAGAATCTCACTCTCCCACTGATAATCCACGTCACTGTGGGTAAAGTTTTTAGTCTCCAGCCTCTGTTTTCTGGCCTCTAAAACATGCCCAGGAGCACCTTTCCTATCAGCTGGGGTGCAGCTCAGGAGAGAAGTGCTGGAGGCCCCTAGCAGGACAGAGGGTAGGTAGGACTAAACCAGTCCTTCCCACAGTGAGCTCCACGCATCATCAATTATCGTTTCCAGTGTTGGAGACGGTCACTCGCCAGACCAGGGATGCACAGCCCAAGCCCCTCTTCAGTAGTTGGGGTGAAAGAGAAGTTTGGTGTAGGGTCCTTCTTGTCCCCATGCCCACGGGCTGGATGGCACACATCTCAGCGCCTGAGTGATGTCCCCAGAGCTTCACGGTGAAACAGTGTCTGCTCAGCGCCCTGCAAAGATGTGAACTCCTCACTTCTGAGGATCTGCTCTCAGGCCTTATCTAAATCTTGCTGGAGTCCGCGTGTATGTTGTCTAGTTCATTTCTTTTTCTTTTTCTGTCCTTATATGTCTCTCTCTCCTTCGCTCCCTCTTTCTCCATTTCTGCGTTTTCCCACTCCCCACGTCCGCTCATCGTTCTCTTTCTCCTACGGGGTGTCCGGCCCCCGCTCTGTTGCAGCGTCTGTCCCACTTCCTGTCATTCCTTCTTCCCAAGTTTGGATTGTCCGCTAACTCCGTGTGTTTCTGCCTCTCTCATCCCTGTCTCTGTCCCCCTGTGCTTTCCCTGTCCCAGTCCCTCTTCCCCTGCTCTGCAGTCCCCTGAACTCGGCCTCCCTCAGCCTGCTGAGCTCCTTGCCTGCTCTGGGCCCCTCTCTGCTCCTGTCACTCTTGAACCCCCACTCTCAGTCTGCAGCATGTCCCCGGAGCTGGACGACTTCTGCTTCTGGCCGCCGCACCCCTCTCCCTATTCCCCGCCCTTCCTCTCTGGACAGCTCTCTTTTCTCTGTTTTCTTTTCTCCTGCTTCTCACACTGGGTCTCTCCTTCACTCCATTGTTTCTCCAAGTCCACGGGCTCTGTCCCCTGCTGTGTGTCACATTCTTCTCCCTCACAGGCATTCTAGTTATCCCTCCCTTACTCTCTGTTTCTGTCCCCCACCCAGCCCCAGCGCACATTCACAGGGGCGGATAAAAAAGATATTGGTTGCCTGGAAGAATAGCTCAAGCACACAAACACGACACAGCGAGCACAGCCAGTGGGATATGATTTGTGCAAAAGAAACACAGAGGGTCACCAGACAGGCGCAGGTCACTTCCTCCAGCACGAGAGTCAAGGGCCTGCCTGAAGTGGCGAGTGCCCTGGGGAGAACCAGGGAGGGCAGGGGGTGGCCTGAGAGGTCACAGGAGGGGGAAGCTGAGAGAGGGGTGGGAGCTGCAGAATTCCAGGGTCAGGGAGGAGCAACACAAAACACTTGAACCCACGGACTTTTTACCTCACATGGTTGTGTGGGTGAGGGAGAGGAAGGGCATCACCGAAGGGCTTTAAGCAGGAAAGTGACAACACAGCAGATGTCTACCTGGACCTACTGCAGACAAGCAGGGGTGGGGCGTCAGGGGTGGCTCTGACTCATCTCGGAATCATTGTGACCCTGGATAAACGTAGATCTTAAGCAGAGCGAACAGGACTCAGAAAAATCCCATGTGA
This sequence comes from Eulemur rufifrons, assembly GCF_041146395.1. Taxonomy (NCBI): domain Eukaryota; kingdom Metazoa; phylum Chordata; class Mammalia; order Primates; family Lemuridae; genus Eulemur; species Eulemur rufifrons. The sequence goes on from NC_090991.1 coordinate 56,656,560, forward strand.
CGCCAGGGCTGAAGGGGTTTTAACACACGGGTGGCTGCTGACCCCTGGCTGAGACTGAGGGGGCCTGGGAGGCCCGGAGATCAGACACCTGATGGCTCAGCTCCGCCCTTGCTCTGCTGGGTGTCTGCCGCTCACCTCAGCCATGAACCTCTCCAGAGCAGGGGCGACCGTAAACCTGCAATATTGTGTCCCCAAGCTTCTTGTAGTATCTGGAATATAGTAAGGCCACAACATGAAATCAAACCATCTCCCCCAGCTCCTTTCCCTGTGGACAGATACAGCCACTCGGAGCTTGCGGACCCTGGGGACTCTGAGCCACACGCGCCTACAGGCTCACTGTTCCCTCTGAGTCTTGTCTCCAGGACTGTTGCCCGACAGGGCTTTTCCATATGCAGCTTCTCCATGTCCGGATCCCGCCCCGCAACACCCCTGGCATCTCCTCTCCACGCTGTCGTCAGCAGGCGCTTTGAAGCAAAAATCGCTTAAAATCATCAACTGACTTCCATCTTAGGAAATAACCAAAAATGTGGACAGAATTGACTACAGAACAGTGTTATATGCAATATTCAAGGTCAAATTTTGTGCTTCATGTTTCCGAGATATAAACCCCCAGCTCGAGAAAATTTCTAGTACCTAGCTAACTTGTGTGAATATTGCTGGGGGTGGGGACAGGGAAGGAAAGATGACGTAAGAGTTGATATGCTTTTGGCAGCAAGTAACAGAAAGTTTGTCTCAAGAGGTCTTAAACTGTAAAGGATTTTGTTGGCTCATGGAAGTGGAGATGCAGAAGTTTGGGCTTTGTGATTTTCGCACTCTGTCCTCTCCTTTGGAGAGCTTTATTCTTACAGATGCAGGGAGCTGCCAACTGAGACAATAGTCACAACAAGTGGGAGAGAAAGTCTCTTATCTAACTGTGAAATGAAACTCCCCTGTTCATTCTGATTGGAATCATTTAGTGTATGTACTTGTCCCTGAACTAAGAACTGTCACCAGGGAAATGCCACACACTGATTGGCTTAAACCTGGGTTCCTAAAATAATTCCTAGCAGAGGAATGGAATTATCTGACTGGCTCAGGCTGGATCTGGAGTCAATTCCCAAAACCACACTGTTCCTGCTCTACAGAGGAACGAGGAGACAGATGTTCACACACAAAGAGAACTGCGGAGAGGCGACTAGTCCCTCACTTGGATCAAAGTAGTGTGAAAGATTAAAAAACATTCACAAGACAAAAAGTTGAAACTGACATTTCGGTAGAAGTGAGAAGTCCAAGCCAGAAATCCTGAGGAGGTCCCTGAACTTCCCATAGGATGTAGGAAGAGGAGTTTTGAGTTGATTTTATCAAAGTCACAAAGAGCAGGACAGAGTGACCCAGCTTTATCTGGATAACACACATAGAATAAGTAACAATGCCTAACAATAACTAGGCAAAGGGGGGGGGGAACAGTGAGGAGGAGGTATAATTGCACAAAAGCAAATGCTGGGGTGAAAATACTGAAATATAATAGTCTCTGCCATTGGATAAGGGAACTGTGATTGTTTTTCTTCTTTCTAGTTTTCCAGTTTTTCCAATATTCTTATAATGAGAATATATTAATTTTATGATTAGAAAGTATTAAAATAAATGGTTGTTAATGGTGGTTTCCAGATGTAACTTACCCTTAGACGTGTCATTCCCATGACCCATTCTTTATTCGCCATCCACAAAAGCCAAATGCACAGTAATAAATTTTCTGATATTTGTTATGCACTGAATTGTTAAGCTCTTGGGAGGCCTGGCAAGATAAAAGTCCCTAGTTAACAAGTACTCAAGGGCTGACACATCACAAGTTGAAACTGTGGCATATTTGTGGTTGGAGGCTATGCTTATGTTAAAAAGTTAATTGTTACTGAGTCAATAAGAGATAAATCTGGCTCCAGCAGAGAAACTGATTAAACTGGGAAGCATCAGCAGAGTTCCCGCTGCAAGGAGAAGCACATTCTTGTCTCTAGGCGACTTTCCAGGAGCAGCAGGGTAAGTCCTTGGGAGGCAAGAATTCTGTGCAGTGACCACGACACTAGCATGCACACACAGGGGCATAATAAAATCTTTTCTTGATACAGATAAAAACCAACAAACTCTCGTGGCACAAACTCACTTTAATCAGCTTCATTATTTTCTCTATTTTGTACTATTTGAATCATCTTCATTTCTCTTCTCTGCTTTCTTTTTTAATTTCTTTTTCACATTAACGGGGTTTTGATTAGCAAGGATTTCACTCACTGAACTGCCCGTGTGTCAGAAAGTGAGAGATTTTCTATCCTCCTGGAAACGCTTTATTTATGATGGACTTGGGCTTCCACGCTCTTAGGCACCAGAGCTGCCTCTTCTTTCCTCGTCTCTGCACAGACACGGCTGACCGGCTGCTGGCCAGGAGGACATGGGCTCGCCCAGGTCAGGCCTCCAGACTCACACCCAGCCCAACGGTCTCAAGACATAACTTTCTCTACTTGGAGTTTGGTGAGAACTGTGAATTTCTTAACCTCCTATTGATTTTGGTTAAAATAAAAAATCCTAAGCCTGTAAAGGTCAACAAACAGTGAAGAGAATTTTGATTATCTTAAAATTATAGAGAAATGAGACAGTAGAGATTTCTTGGTTTCAGCTCCTGGTGAGGTTGAAAAAATTCAAAGCCAAAGAAATTAAACTCATCCTCCAAATGTACACAGTGGGTCCTGGCAAAGGCAGGGTGAGGATTCACAGTTCTGGGACCCTGGTGATACCGGGCGTTCCTCTCGGCTCTGCGCCATGCAGCCCCTCCTGGTGGCATTGCCAACACACACTGCCCTAGAGCAACCACCCTCATTGAAATCCCAGATGTGGGCATAACACAAATTGTATGCAAGAGAAAAGGAAATGTCTCAAAAGTATGGACAGACAGTGCATGTCAGAAGAACAATGAAAGTCAAAATCAGAGAGTGTCTTATGGCATCCTGGGGCACAACTACCCACGAAAATGCCTTTGGGGAGGGAGACGGACAGAGTAGGGAATGGAATCACATTCTGGGAACCCATTCTACTGCTTTGGGAAATGGCTCAGAGTAGTTTGAGTTCTATGTGGAACACCGCTACTGAGGGCCACGCTGATCATCGTAATGATTTTAACGCAAGGTTTTAAAAATGGCTTCCTGTACCCTGTGCTCTATATTGTTCCAATTGTCCAAATGCAACCTGAATTCTGTTAATTTTTCTAGAAAAGGGAGCAGGTGGAAACAACATAAGTCTGCCATCAAAGGGACATCCGGCCTCTAGCTCAGCCAGCTGCCTCTGTGCATGAGCAAGGCACCGTTTCCCTCAGTGGAAGCACCCTCTCTCCCCAGCGCAGCAAGACCCAGGGGAGAGTCTAGGCAACATCTTATCTCACCCTGTGCATAGTCAGACACTGGCAAAAATAGTATAGGTTACTGCCACTACCGTACATTTTACCACCAGAATCCCTGGCTGCTAAACCTGTTGTGTTTTCCACCTACACAATAGTGTATAGGCTCCATCTCTCTTTACCCAAAATAGACACGAGCAATGGACTGTGTCAGCCCTAGCAGCCCTCGCCTCCCGGTCTCACATTAATCTAGTCGGCAGGCCCCAAGCAAACCACCTCCCCGTGCTCACGGACCTGTGCAACGCCTTCCCCCACCCACAAACATTGTCTCTGGGCTTGCTTTGCCCCACGGACCTTACCAAGTGGGATGCAAACAGAGGCTTGGGAAGCCCTCGCACACCGGAGCTGTCTCTCTGGGCACACTCCCCGGTGAGGTCTGGCTAGTCTCCACGCTGCAAGGAAAGTCAGTCTAGACTACTGAAGATGAGGGTGCACAGGCACAGAGCCCCAGACAGAGAGACCTAAAGGTGGGAGCCTTCAAAGGGCCCACCAGAGTCAGACTCCCCGCTGCACATCCCTCAACCACACACGTACACATGGGGCAAAAGAACTGCCTGGCAGAGCCTGATCTCCCCACAGGATCACAAGAAGGAATAAATAGCTGCTGCTCGAAGCCGCTACACGTTGGGGTGGCTTGTTATTCAGAACTAGGCAACGGAACTAGCACTAACCCCCTACTGGGGGGTGTAAGGGGCTCTTCTATATCCTCTCCATTCAGGAGCAGAGAGGGAGAGGGGAAATTAAGGCTAAAAAAATATCCTCAAGGAGTAAGGGTTCTACCACTTCCTCAGGCAAAGTCCCTTAGCAAATTAGTCTCTTTGTTTCTCTCTTTACTATAAAAGGATAACAGCAACCGATCCTATACATGCCCAGCATGTGTCGTGTGGGGTTAGAAGGGATGATGCATTTATTCATTCATTTATATCACAGATTGGTTGAGAGAAGATTTGGGCAGGTTAGGGCAATAGATGAAATGTTTTTCATGCCCCATAAGTGAAGGTGGCTCATAAATTTCAGATAGTATAATATTTACCAAAATATTTTCTCCACCTATCAACTCGCTCTTTTTCCTAGTTTTCTCTACCAACATTTTTATAAGGAACATTTGTATTGTTTTAGCTAAATAATTATTAACCTAATTAATGATTGATCACCTTCAACTTTCTCCACTTTGAAATGGAAACACTTGGCTTTCAGCAGCACCTGATCAGTTTTGGGGGTGAAGGTGAGGCGATTTAGACAAAGGGCAAGGGTAAAGAAAGGGGGGCTGAGTCGGAGATCTGGACCAAGTAACCATGTGGCCAGGCCGCAGTGGACTGTCTAACTTCGGGTGGGCTCTCGGGCACACGGGGCCCACCATAAAAATTATTCAAGGTTGTCACAAAAGTAAGAACTACTCATATAATAACCCTGCTCTCATTCCAACCCCTTAGACTGAAATAAAGTGACAAAGAAGGTAGATTTTTTATTCGTGCAAAGTTATGGGGTACACGAGAAATTTTGTGACATGTACGTAACATGTAATAATCAAGTCAGGGTATTCAGGGTGTGTGTCATCCAGGACAGTACACTTTTGTTGAGTATAGTCCTCCTAATCTGCCATCAGACACTGAATTTATGCCTTCTATCCTACTGTACGTTAGTGTCCTTTAACTCACTGCTCTTTATCCTTCCCCATCCCCCTCCAACGCTTAGAGTCTGTTGTCTATTTTTCTACTCACTACCTGCATGTATTCAAAATTTTTATCTCCCACCTATAAGTGAGAACACGTAATATTTGTCTTTTTGTGCCTGGCTTATTTCACTTAAGATAATGACTTCCAGTTCCATCCATGTTGCTGCAAATGACACGATTTCCTTCTTTTTATGACTGAATAGTATTCTGTTGTGTACACATACACCACATTTTCTCTATCCATTCATTCATTGACACTTACATTGATTCCATGTCCTTGCTGTTGTGAATAGTGCTGCAATAAGCGTGCGAGAGCAGGCGTCCCTATGATACACTGATTTCTTTTCCTGTGGGGAGGTACCCAGTAGTGAGATTGCTGAATAAAATGATAATTCTATTTTTAATTTTTTTGTTGTTGTTGTTGATACAGAGTCTCACTCTGTTGCCCGGGCTAGAGTGCCATGGCATCAGCCTAGCTGACAGCAACCTGAAACTCCTGGGCTCAAGCGATCCTCCTGCCTCAGCCTCCTGAGTAGCTGGGGCTACAGGCACCGCCACCATGCCCGGCTAATTTTTTCTATATATTTTTAGATGTCCAGCTAATTTCTTTCTGTTTTTTTTTTTTTTTTTTTCAGTAGAGACGGGGTCTCACTCTTGTTCAGGCTGGTCTTGAACTCCTGAGCTCAAACAATCCACCTACCTCAGCCTCCTAGAGTGTTAGGATTACAGGCGTGAGCCACCGTGTCTGGCCTATTTTTAGTTTTTTGAGATATCTCCGTTGTGCTTTCCATAGTGGCTGTACTAGTTTACATTCCCTCCAACAGTGTATACGGGTTTCCTTTTCAAGGAGGTAAATTGTGTAGATAAATTAAGTGCATTGAAAATCCACTTATCAGTGACTGTGTGTGGGTGTGTCTGGTTTTAGATTAACACTGTGCAATAATAACCCATGTGCGGGCCTCCTAACTTTGTGCTCTGGCCTGAGATTTCATTTCAGAATGACCATTGGGAACCCCAGAGGATCCAAGAGAGGGAAGCACACAGGGGAAGAGGATCAGAGTGGGAGGAAGAAGTTTGGAGATTCTGGATGACTTTGGGGGGAGGCGGTTCTGTGTTTTTTTTGTTTTGTTTTGTTTTGTTTACCAATAACTTTTGATAAATAAATGAGTCAAGCCAATCTAACTATTGCAGTTGTTATCACTGTGGTTGATGACATCACAGACGTCACAGAGTTCTAAGTTCCTATTGAGCACCTCTCGAGACACGTGAGCAGATGCAAAATGGAACCCTGCACTGGTGAGCTGGGTTTTGTATAGTCTAAGTCCACGACAAATTGGAGAGCAAATAGCAGTCAGCCTTTCTGATTTTCATGGAAAGGTGTCAGTTTTTCTATTTGCTCCTGAAGCACGTGACTCTTTTCCACCAGCTACATAGCAATTTGGTTCTTGTCTTGAAGCCCAAACTGACTATTATGCAACATCTGTCAAAGAGAGATTGATGCACGTGATCTCTCTAAAAGTTTGTGTACTAAGGGATATACTAGAATGTCTAAGTTCTATTTGTGCTTTAAGTTTGGACTTTAAGAATACACACCTTTAGGGGAATACTTTTCATAGTAACAACCAGTGTATGCCGAATTGCTATCACACCTCTAGCTAACTGACAGGAAATGTTTTAAAAAAAAGAAAAAGCCATATGGAAAATGTTTCCATCTTGTGCAAATCCAGGCATTTTTGGTACCCAAATTCAAGGCAAGAAAACAGAATCCCCCCCCCCCCGCAGAGATTCCAGAAAGCAACACAGCCCTGCTGACACTTTGATTTTAGTGCAGTGAGACCCATGTCAGATTTCTCATCTCCAGACTATAAAGCAATACATCTGTGTTGTTTTCAGCTGCTATTGGTAGTAATTTGTTCCAGCAGCCACAGGAAACTAATACAGTAAGTTAAGTCTGAAATACCATGGGACATTCAGGAGGAGAGCACCAAAGGGAAATGGGATATTCTTCTCCAGAATGTTCTCTTTTTAAAGATAGATACCAGGTTCCTGACGACTCGCCTTTTTCATATGCATGCTGCGCCTCTTCGAGACTTGGTTTTACCGTTAGGATTGGACATTGTGCTGGACAACAGGGGAACCTGTGGTTGGGTGACTCAGGCTGTTAAAAAACAACTGGAAAAGGGTAAAAATGTGCTAGTCTGCAGCAAGAGCTTCTTGCATGACAGGCGTCAAGGACACCCCAATATAGAGGGCTGGGGAACCCAGGAGATTCTCAATTTCCACGTAATGCCAGCACTGCTACCTTGCCCACCGACTCCCCCCCCCTTTTTTTTAAACTGGTAAATGAATTCAGTAAATTTGCAGGATAAAGAATCAACATATAAAAATCAGTAGCATTTATATATACCAACAGCAAGCAATCTGAAAATTAAAAAAATTTGTTTACAAATAGGTGCAAAGAATATAAAATAACTAGGAATTAATTTAACAAAGGAGTAAAAGATCTATATAAGGAAAACCATAAAACATTGAAAGAAATTGAAGAGGATACATAGAAATGGAAAGGTATTTCATGCTCATGGATTGAAAGAATTAACATTGTTAAAATGACAATAATACCCAAAACAATTTACAGATTCAATGCAATCCCTATCAAAATATCCATGACATTCTTCACAAAAATAGAAAAAAAAAATCCTAAAATTTATATAGAACAATAAAAGACTTTGGTTTTTTTTTTTTTTTTACCTTTTTTTTTTTTATTTCATCTTATTATTATGGGGGATACAGAATTTCAGGTTACATACGTTGCCCATGTACCACCTTTCCCCCCAAGTCAAAGCTCAAGGCATGTCTGTTCCCCAGATAGTGCGCATTGCACCCATCATGTAGGTATATATCCCTCCCCTCCCCACCCCCCCTTCCTGAGTCAGCACCTTCAAGCGTGACCATTCCCCAAACGGTGCGCAATGCACTCATTGTGTAGGCATACCCCCATCCCCTCCCCCACCCCCACCTCAGTCTGATATCCGATTGGTGTCGTTCCCAGATGTGTATTTAGATGATGATCAGGGATGATGAGTACATGTGATGCTTGTTTTTCCATTCTTGGGATACTTCACTTATTATAATGGGCTCCAGCTCTCTCCAGGAGAACCATAGAGATGTCGTATCTTCATTATTTCTTATAGCTGCCAACTCCCTTTTTGTACACTGAATTCAGACTTGGCTGCTTCACCCCCTGCAGGATCAGCTCGTGGGTGTTCAGAAGGCTGGCCTGCCCCACGGTCCCACCAGGCAGCAGCCGCTCTGCTCCACAGAGCCAGCCCGTGCAACCACTCAAGTAATCTATATAATTTTGCTCTAATTTTATAAAAATGAGTGGAAATGAAGACATGAATGGGCTATTACCCATAAAAAAGTGTAAGCCTCATAAAATTTAATAGAGATGAAGATGGAAACTATTAGAAGCCAATTGTCACCTCAGTGGGATGTTCTCAGGGACCTGAGCTGACCAACTGGGGATCCTGCTGTGAAGGAAATTAAAGAAGTCCTTGAGCCAGGTGTGGTGGCTCATGCCTGTAATCCTAGCACTCTGGGAGGCCAAGGTGGATGGATCGCTTGAGGTCAGGAGTTTGAGACCAGCATCAGCAAGAGTGAGACCCCTGTCTCTACAAAAAAAGAAAAAAAAAAAAAAAAAGGAAAGAAATTAGCTGGGCAACTAAAAAATAAAAAATAAAAAGCAATAAATAAATAAATACAAAAAAAGGAGTCCTTGACCAGGTCTATAAGAAGACCAAGCAGAGTGAGCATTGACTGAGCACTTACCGTATACTAGCACTTTCCATTCATAACCTCATTGGATCCTGTCCTCAATCCACTGGGGCAGGTGTCATGCTTTTCCCCTTCAGGGGTCGGAAAGCTTACACAGAAAGGGGTTAGAGGTTAAGTAGCTCAAGGAATCACAACCAGTGAGTGGCAGAGCTGGGATTCAAGCCCAAACCTCCTGACTCCAGAGCCCAGCCTCCCCTGCCCTCCCTGCCACTGCCACCATCCCCTCCACACTGTCACATTCTCCACGTCCTCCTGCTTCTCCCTGTACCCCTGTCCTATCCAGACTGGCCTCCAGGACACACCGCACACCCTCTGCCTCACGGCCCTCAAACCTTCTTTCCTTTTAGAACACTTTTCTCCCAGACACTTCTCAATCCCTCACTCCATGGGTCCTGTAAACACTCCAGTGAGCACAGGGACTGGGCGCTCTGCTGATGTGTCCTGGGCAGGCCTGGCCGGGACATGGCGGGCAGGTTGGGGCTGGGTGAGGAGAAGCCTCTGAGTCCCTCTGGGGTACAGCAGCTGCTCCATGGAGGCCGGGAAGCCAGCAGGCTGTCACGCCTCCCACCACGTGTGGCATTAAGCAGTCCAGTAGTTTTAGTTGCTATCCTCACAGTATTTCCACCCACTGTGGCTGAATGTCCAATGGATGCTCATGAAAGTTGTAGCCTGGCCTCTGTTGGTGTAATAGGGAACAAAGTGGCTGGGTCCATCCTTCACTAGATGGTCTTGAGGCTGGAGGGTGAGAGCAGGAAGTCTTCCAGCCCCTCCGAATGGTCATCTCCCCAGGGTCCCATTCCCTGGAGTCCCTGATACAAAGTCTGCATGCTGGTCATCTAATAAGACTCACTTCAAGGAAACTGAAGAAATCACATGGGGCTCCTGGTGCCTTTGACTCCTACCCCCATTCATGGTGTTTACAGATCCTGGATCGCTCAGGATTTACACGGCCTGGGGAGAAAGGCAGAACTGTTTACACAGGGGGAACTGGGCTCCGATCTCTGGCCATCTCAGTTTCTTTCGTTTTTTAATTGTTTTGAGATAGAGTCTTACTGTCTCCCAGACTAGAGTGCAGTGGTGCGATCTTAGCTCACTGTAGCCTCAAATTCCTGGGCTCAAATGATCCTTCTGCCCCAGCTTCCTGAGTAACTGGGACTACAGGCGTGCATCTCATGCCCAGGTAAGTTTTCATATTTTTGGTAGAGACAGGAGTCTTGCTATAGTGACCAGGCCAGTCTCAAACTCCTCACCTCAAGCAATCCTCCCCCCTTGGCTTCCCAAGGTGCTAGGATTACAGGCGTGAGCCACCGCACCCAGCCAGTCTGTTTCATTCCACACTAGTGCTTCTCTGAGCCTGAACTTCTGACTCCAAGAACAGTGCTCCTTCCAACACATTGGGACACCAGTACATGATCTGTTAGGAATGCAGAGTCAGAAAATGGTTGTCATCAGACAGTGACCCCGGAATTCTCAAAAACCCACATTGAATAAGGATTTAATAGTGGTTAGGGTCCAGGCGCAGTGGCTTATGCCTGTAATCCCAGCAACTTGGGAGCCTGAGGCAGGAGGATCTCTTGAGTCCAAGAGTTCAAGACTGCAGTGAGCTCTGATCATGCCACTGCACTCCAGCCTGGGCAACAGAGCGAGGCCCTGTCTCAAGAAACAAAAGTTGCTTAGAGATGCATTCCCACAAGTCCCCTGAGGGCACACCAAGATGCTTCCCAACTGGTGCTGCTTCAAGATGTGGCTCAACACTCCCAACAAAATTATCTGGTAGAAAAGGGAAAAGCAGGTTTATCCACAGGTCAGAATCTATTTCATACCATCTCATTTATAGCATTTTCAAGTATGTCATTCTGCTCAACATCATTTGCACAGGAAAACAGAAGAGCACAACTTGGTAAGGCACTAGGTACACAGTCTGGAGAGAAGACCTTGCTCTCATTTTGGCTCATGTAACACCTGGGTAGTTTCTCTTAAGTCTGTCAAGCAGAAAACAAGGTTACAAAAGGTCCATTTATACATACATGGTAGTTTTGGAATATATGGTATTTTTAAAATTATGACATTGGCCTAGACTGTAGGAGTTTAGCCAGAGTGGCATTCTCTAAAGCAAAGTTCTTATAAAATCTTATCTGCAATACCAAGCTGCAAGTTGAACAATTTTTGAGCTTTGAAATGAACCAACTTTTTATATTTAACTCAAACACATACAAAAAATTTTCAGCCCAAAACTCTATTTGCACAAAGAAAAATGAAAAAATCTCAAATACAATCATACCTTTACTATTCTATAAAATACAGCAACATATTTTTTAAAAACTGTTTCATGTAAATATCAATGCAGGAGAATTTTAGCACTAATGGTCCAAGCTGTATCAAGCCTGGTTAAATTACGCTGCTTGCATAAAGCTTCCAGAACTGGGCTACACAGGTGTCCACTGACTACTGGCCACCAGTGGCCTAAAGGCAGAGGGTGCTGCGGGGCCCTCCAGGGGGACCAAGTACAGCCCCAAACACTGTCACATGCATAAAACTTCTTGCAAGTTTTGTGTTCTATCTCAAGAATTATTCTGGGCCAGGCACGGTGGCTCACGCCTGTAATCCTAGCACTCTGGGAGGCCGAGGTGGGTGGATCACTCGAGGTCAGGAGTTTGAGACCAGCCTGAGCAAGAGCGAGACCCCATCTCTACTAAAAAACAGAAAGAAATTAGCCGGAGAACTAAAAATATATACAAAAAATTAGCCAGGCATGGTGGTGCATGCTTGTAGTCCCAGCTACTCGGGAGGCTAAGGCAGGAGGATTGCTTAAGCCCAGGAGTTTGAGGTTGCTGTGAGCTAGGCTGATGCCACGGCACTCACTCTAGCCCAGACAACAGAGCCAGACTCTGTCTAAAAAAAAAAAAAAAAAAAAAAGAGAGAGAGAGAATTAATCTGCATTGTACTCCATGCCATTTGCTTTAATATAAAAATAATGTGTAAAATTATTTACCAGTGAAATAACTCATCTTCTCTCCCCATCCTGCACTCGGGCAGCCAAAGCCCCAGCTGGGAAACCTAGCATTCCACAAATAGGTGAGCCAGGCACAGCAGGATGAGCATTTCCACAAATAATTTGACTCCCTCAGGTTGTAACTAAATGCTTCAGAAAATTATGACCAATATCAATTTTGATGTGCTGAAAAATCAATAGTTAACAGTCTATATATCTTAGTGGTTTAAGGATTAACCTTTGCCAAACAAAGAAACTTACTCCTTATTTATTAACAGGAATAAAAGAAGCCCATCTCCTAAAGTATAACCTTATCTTTTCACTTTTCCTGTAGGAGAACACAAATTGGATTTTTTTTTTTTTTTTTTTGAGACAGAGTCCCGCTCTGTCACCCTGGTTAGAGTGCCGTGGCATCAGCCTAGCTCACAGAAACCTCAAACTCTTGGGCTTAAGCAATCCTTCTGCCTCAGCCTCCCAAGTAGCTGGGACTACAGGCATGCGCTACCGTGCCTAGCTAATTTTTTTCTATATATATTTTTAGCTGTCCAGCTAATTTCTTTCTATTTTTAGTAGAGACGAGGTCTCACTCTTGCTCAGGCTGGTATTGAACTCCTGACCCCGAGTGATCCACCCGCCTCGGCCTCCCAGAGCGCTAGGATTACAGGCGTGAGCCACCGCACCCGGCCCCATCTGTGGATTTAACTGGCTGTTTTAACAGGTTTCAAGAAATGTTCATTTTATTTTCTGTTTTGTTTTAAAATGGAGCCAGTGTAATCTATACGGAATCAGTTTGGCACAGATTGAGGGCATGCCCCAAGTCACAGAGCAGGGACCACCCAAGTCTAGGCCAGAGCTCCTTTGGCTTTCACCCCCTGTGCCTTTGCCATGCAGGGGCTCTCATGGGGGCAGCCGGCGCCCTGTGCTGGGGGTCGGGGCTCAGAAAGTAGATCCCATCTGTTCAGTCTGTAGTCTCTCTTGCAGTAGCTGCTTCTGGAGCCAGAACTCTTCCTCTCTCTGTGACCTACATCACTCTGTAAGCCTCCTGCTCATCTTCCTAGTCTCACCCGAAGATCTCAGTCCAGCTGTGACCCCACCACAACCACCCGTCAGCCCTGCCCCCACCTTGGGGCCCCAGACTAGAAGCGCTGAGAATGCAGTGTGGGACTGAAGGGCAAGAGCCCTCGGTTCTAGTTTGGGGGTGGACACTGACTTGGAGTTTAACCCTGGGCAGGCCACACTCTGGTCTGGGCCTCAGTCTCCACTTCAGGATTCTTTGTGCTCAGGCAAACAGAGGGCCCTCCCTGCTCAGCTAATCCTTTAACACACGCTGGGAATATCACAGAGTGTGTGGGAAATGGGTGGCCTTGCAAAAATGACAGGAAAATACCTAATCCCACAACATCCTGGTAACAGTTAAGGATCAGTCCTGTGCGTTTTCTCACTAACAGGCACCCTGCAGGAGTTCTGTTTTGCACAACCTCTGAAGAAACCTGAATGGGCAGAAAAGAGATGTAAATGTCTCTCTTTCAAAATTGTTTTTTGAGAATCTGTTTTTACAGTTACTGAGTAAACAGCAGGAGAAAATGAGCTAAGTCTAACCACATCATGAGGACAGAGTCACATCTTCTACGACAATTCCTTCTCCAAGGAAAGGCAGGAAACCGAGTCTTGGACTTTGACATCCTTGCAGTTTTTTGTTATCTACCTGCTGCTTCTTTTGTTACCAAGTGACGGCCATCACTATTTTTTTTTTCTCTTTGTCCCCCTTAAAATCATGGAGCCACTTGGCCTCACTGCTGGCATCTTCCTTCTCTTTCTTTGGATGCCATGCCGTCTCCCTGCCCTCTTCTCCCCCATTTCTCTCTCTCTCTCTCTCTCTCTCTCTCATTCTCTCTGTCCTTCTAAAGGATAAAATAAACTTTTTAACTATCTTAAAAAAATAATATAATAAAAATAAAATGGTCTCAAAAGTGTGTATATTAAGATATACTTAAGCTGGGCATGGTGGCTCACCCCTGTAATCCTAGCACTCTGGGAGGCCAAGGCTTGAGGTCAGGAGTTCAAGACCACACTGAGCAAGAGAGAGACCCCATCTCTACTAAAAATAGAAAGAAATTATCTGGACAACTACAAATATATATAAAAAATTAGCCAGCCATGGTGGCACATGCCTGGTCTCAGCTACTCAGGAGGCTGAGACAGGAGGACCACTTGAGCCCAGGAGTTTGAGGTTGCTGTGAGCTAGGCTGATGCCATGGCACTCACTCTAGCCTGGGCAACAGAGTGAGACTCTGTCTTAAAAAAAAAAAAATGATACACTTAAAATCACATCTAGGGGGAAATCAACAAGATGTCTGCTGTTCAAAAACGTGTCAATGAGAAAAAGCAGTGAATCTTCCTTAACATCTGATTTAGGGCCATACTTTTTCCCATTAGCCGTTTCAAAACCTGAATCAGCAGCAAGTACACCCACACATACATACATACATACGTGTGTGCACGTGTGTGCGTGCGTATGGGTGTGTATGCACAGAAGTAGATTTTGGCTGACATGTCAAGAGAAAAAAAGATACGTTTTGTGTCCCACAAACACTTGCTGTCAGCCTTGCAAGAGTGCTCTTCCCTGCAGATGGGACAACTTGCATATGGAAGGTTAAAAACAATTCAGGGCCGGCGCGGTGGCTCATGCCTATAATCCTAGCACTCTGGGAGGCCGAGGCAGGCAGATGATTTGAGCTCAGGAGTTTGAGACCAGCCTGAGCTGGAGCGAGAACCCCATCTCTACTAAAAAATAGAAAGAAATTAGCCAGACAACTAAAAATATATACAAAAAGTTAGCCGGGCAGGGTGGCGCATGCCTGTAGTCCCACCTACTTGGGAGGCTGAGGCAGTAAGATTGCTTGAGTCCAGGAGTTTGAGGTTGGTGTGAGCTAGGCTGATGCCATGGCACTCTAGCCAGGGTGACAGAGCGGGACTCTGCCTCAAAAAAAAAAAAAAAAAAAAAAACATTTCAGAGAGGTGTTCCTGAGAGAATCCCACTAAACCTGGAATTTAGGTAGGTTGGTGCACACATTAGAGTACTGAAAGCAAATCTTACATTCTGATCTCAACATGAATCACTCCCTAAAGAAAAATATCAGAACTATTGACCAGCACTTCCTTTCCTCTGCATGGCACTTTGGTTATGTTCACACAGTGTCGACGCAACTGGGCTAACAGTGAAAAATGCCATAAACAGGTTTTCTTTTCTGCCTTATAGTCAGTGGGATGTTTCTGTTGGTTGTTTTTAAGTCTCAAGCAACTGGGTGTTAGTAAATAACAAAAGTGACTGGTCTGAGGGTTCGTATGCAGAGATCTCTCATTTTTTCTTAGATTTTTTCTCTTTAAAAACAAAAGGTATGGTTTGCATGGAGTTGCAAAGCTAAGATTTATTCTTACCATGGTTGACCATGTACATAATACACTGTACATTAAGTAGCCCTTAATCAAGAGAGAATTCTCCCTTTTGTTCTTCTGTACATTATAATGTAGCAAAATTTCATTCTTGACATATCCAGATTTGAGCTGTCTTCTTCATATTACATATCAATTAATCAAGAGGTCTCAAGCTCTAAATTTCCAGAGCTTTGAAACATTTTTAACTAACTTCAAAAATAGCTTGCATAAGTTTCTATCCCCAAGTTCAAACAAACAACAAAAAAATGAAAGGCAAGAATGAATACATAAATTGAGAGCTCCTCCTATAATCCAAGTGCCCACACATTCTCTACACAGGTTCAACACACGAAAAGGAGTCATTTCAGCTAATATAGCTTCTCGTAACTGTTTCATTGGAATATAGTCTTTCTGAGCATCTTGCCAGCATCATAGGAAACAGCAGTACTTCTTCCACCAGGACTTGGAGAGGTTTTTCACTTTCTCTGGAGTCCTGCTTTTAGACTTCTTTGGCTGTTGCTGAGTGTCTGAGTATTGAATGCCAGCGACGATGGCTGCGTCAAAGACGTCTTTGAGGTCTTTTTTGAGTCAAGGCCAAACACTCAATGTAGGAGGCAGCTTGGATTTCCTCAGTGCACGGCTTAGCCACCTGTTCAGGCACTGGCTTCTCTTGCAATCGTCCAACTCAATGAGGACTTTGATACCTTCCCTGAGATCCAACTGCGTTCCAACTAGGATGATGGGGGCTTTGTGTCAGTGGCACCGAATCTCCGGCACCCGTTTCTCACTGACATTCTGGAAGGATGAGGGGCTCATGACACTAAAGCACAGCAGGCAAATGTCTGTGTTGGTGGAGCAGAGAGGCCTCAGCTTGTCAAACTCATCCTGCAAGCAAGCAACCAAGCAAAGCACCCAAAAGTTACTTTTCAAATAAATATTTATCAGTAAAAAGAACTTCTTAACATTTTTCATGAACAGTTCTGGCAGGTACTAGAAGCAGCCATCTACTTCCAGGGCCAGCAGGGGGCCAGCGTTGCCAAATGTGTTCGGCATTCCCATCAATACTCACGACCTGCTTGCAACTTGCCATAGAAAGAGTACTTCAAGCTCATAGGTTCTAGAAATAAAATATCTAGCCTTCAACCCAGTGTAACCCAGACTTACTCTCAACTGTTTGTACTTAGCTACTCTAAAATTCAGACTGCAGCCACACTGACCCCTTAAGACTCCAATCTGACCCCAGTCTATTGACATAGCTCCTCTCTCTGTGGATGTCTTACCCTCCCCCACAACAGCTGGGACACCAATTCCATCCCCCCGCACCCCCCCGCACTGTGCACACACCCTGCCCACCCTGTGCCCACTTAGTGCAGAGTAATGTTAATCAGACACAAGGATAGACTCAGAAATGGAATTGAGGACCTTTATTAGGCCACTGTAGTGAGCAACTCAGAAGACTTGTGCCTCTCAATGTCACTTACAGACAGTCGTTAACACAAAAACATAACACATTTGTTTTTGAGACAGAGTCTTGCTCTGCTGCCCAGGCTAGAGTGCCATGGCGTCAGCCTAGCTCACAGCAACCTCAAACTCCTGGGCTCAAGCGATCCTCCTGCCTCAGCCTCCCGAGTAGCTGGGACTACAGGCATGCACCACCATGCCCGGCTAATTTTTTCTATATATTTTTAGTTGTCTGCCTATTTTCTTTCTATTTTTTAGTAGAGATGGGATCTCGCTCTTGCTCAGGCTGGTCTCGAACTCCTGACCTTGAGCAATCCTCCTGCCTTGGCCTCCCAGAGTGCTAGGATTACAGGTGTGAGCCACCGCGCCCGGCCTAACACATTCTCATTCTGTCTGTATCTTCTCTTTCTCTCTCCTTCCTTCATTTTCTCTCACTTCCTTTCTCCTCTGTTTATCTCTGCCAATACCTGTGGCCTCCACACAGTGTGCTTTGGACAGATAAAGAACCAGAGAACAGGCACACCCACCCTACCCTTACAGTATAGAGCAATGGATCAAATAAGGTAGAACTGATTATAAATAAACCAAGCTCCCTGCTGTCGAATGCTGTCCTGCAGTCATTCGTTTAACACATGCACTGAAAACCACCCAGACACGCACAGTGGCAGGCGAGGGGATTTGGTTGTGAACAGAGAGATGTTGGTCTCCAAATCAGCATCTCTTTATAGCAAACATCCTATAGTTCCTTGCAGCACCAGATTCAGCTAACTGAATACTTTCACCCAACTCTTTTAAAGGGGCCAGGCGCGGTGGCACACGCCTGTAGTCCCAGGTACTCTGGAGGCTGAGGCAGTAGGATCGCTTAAGCCCAGGAGTGTGAGGTTGCTGTGAGCTAGGCTGATGCCACGGCACTCTAGCCTGGGCAACAGAGTGAGACTCTGTCTCAAAACACAAAGAAAACAAACAAACAATAAACTCTTTTATAGGAAAATATTTACACCATCTCATTCCTATTTAAAATTTATAGCTCTGGGTGCCAACCATCCTCAGGTATCAAGTCCTTTATAATTTCCCAATGGCAAGAAAAAGTTAAACGCTACCCATGTTTTTCATTACTCAATTGGCATACTCTGATTTACTAAGTATATTTACATGTACATTATTCTCCATCCCTGGCTTTTTTCTCTAGATAAAAAGGAAACTTGTATTTCTTTTATTTGAATGTACTTTCTTCATTTGAGGCTCTGTGTTTCAATTATGCTCTCTCTGTTCTCAGAGGGCCTCAAATGAAGAAGTACAAAACTGAGACCAGTATGGACACCCCTCAGGTAGCCGCACCCCACTGTTGGATGGCCGTCACTCTTGGCCGTGCCCTGGAATCTGGGGTTGCATCACCAGGAAAAAGACAAGCTCAAGGCTGAGCCTTCTGACTGGGCTTTGGTAACCTGGCTCCCCAGGCCTCCTGCGATTCTGGCTAAGGAGCTTGGGAAGCAAAACAGAAATTAAACACTCCCGCTTGGTGCCTGACCAGAAACCTTAGCTATTTGCTGAAATAATGCAATAACATGGGCAACGAGACCAGGTGGAACGCATGCTCAGGGACACGCAGCCCAAAGCCGAGCCATTTGCACGCGCTGGCCAGGTCTGGGGAAGGGACGCCGTGCAGGACCCCGCTCGGGGAGGGAAGGGCGGAGACAAGAGCCCGGACTATAGCATCCCTCTGGTCTAGCTGCAACCTGATTGTTTTTCTTTTTAAGTATAAAGATTTTTCCAAAAACCTGGAAGAAAGAAATAAAAATTTAAAATAAAAATGAAAAACGTTTTCCAAGTACCTCATGGGTGAAAAGGCTGAAGAATTTTCAACTGAAGAATTTTCAGCGAACCACTCCTATTTCAGCAACACTGCTTTCTCTTATGCCAAAGGTACAGGAAAAGCCAAAGGCTCAAGAAGTGATTTCTAGTTCTTGATCCAGCCAGCGGAGCGGTCCTCTGCTCCCGACTCGTCGGCTTCCATGGGAAACCCACGCTCGTGCCCGTGTTCCCACCTGTCTGTGCTCACGGAGCTCAATGGAGCCACTTAACCCTGGAGGCTTCCATGCCAACCGCCCACAGGAGGAATGTGCTCCTTCCTCTGTAAAAAAGCAAAACATGGCAGGTGTCCGAGCAAGTTGCAAAGGTAGTTTCTCAGATCAGGACCAAGAAGAATAGAAGAGAGCTACCACCTTGCCCAGCGGTGCTACAGTCAGACAAGCGCTGATTCACACTGGGGGAGCAGGAGGGGGGACAAGAGCCTGACTTTGACCAGCAATGCATTTTCCACAAATAGTTTCTGAAGTTGGTTTTCTACAAATTTTTAGACGGTTGCCTTCATTGCGTAGTAGGGTACTCTCCAGGAATCAGTACGTGAAAGTTAAAAGCACAGCACATCTCATGGCAAACACTGCAGGGAGACCAGAGGAACAACTTCCAGATAAATGGCAGCTTACCCACTTAACACCAAAACCTTTGTTTTTCCCTCATTATAAACTTTTTTGTGTGAAAACATTTCTAAAATGACTCTTGTGCTTCCTTGACTTTTAAACAGTTAAGGAAAAAAACATCTAACTCTTCCTGGATAATTCAGAGTCATTTTTACAAAGTTTTTCTGATAAACAAATCTATTCCTCTTCCAAAATGCTGCTTGGAGGTTTTCCTCCCAGGCCCAGCCGGCCCGTGCCTCTGCACCGAGAATGCCCCCCCCTTCGCTCCCCTCCCTTCACTTATTCCTGCACCAGCTTCTAGAAACAGGTCTGTCCTCCCCGCAGACTGTAAGTCTGTTGAGGGGCAGGTCTGCAACTGCAGAACCTAGTGCTCCACTCATTCATCCATTCTTTTTTCTTTTTTATCTCAGCATATTATGGGGTACAAAACTTTAGGTTACGTATACTCCCTTGCCCCCACCAAGCCAGAGCTTCAAGTGTGCCCATCCCCTAGACAGTGTGCATCACACTCATTATGTGTGTATACACCCATCCCCACCCCCCACATCTGCCCGACACCAGATCAAGGTTATTCCTAAATGTGTCTTAGGGACAATCAGTGAAAACAATTTGATGGTGAGTAGATGTGGTGCTTATTTTTCCATTCTTGGGATACTTCACTTAGTAGAATGGGCTCCAGCTCTATCCAGGAAAATACAAGAGGTGCTAGATCACCATTGTTTCTTATAGCTATGTAGTACTCCATGGTATACATATACCACATTTTATTAATCCACTCATGGATTGATGGGCACTTGGATTGTTTCCACATCTTTGCAATTGTGAATTGTGCTGCTATAAACATTTGAGTGCAGCTGTCTTTTTTATAGAATGTATTTTTTATAGAATGTCTTTTGTTCTTTTGGGTAGACACCCAATAATGGGATTAATGGATCAAATGGTAGGTCTACTTGTATCTGTTTAAGGTATCTCCATATTGCTTTCCACAGGGGTTTCACTAGTTTGCAGTCCCGCCAGCAGTGTATGGGTGTTCCTGTCTCTCCACATCCACGCCAACATTTATTGTTTTGGGACTTTTTGATAAAGGCCATTCTCACTGGAGATAAGTGATATTTCATTGTGGTTTTGATTTGCATTTCCCTGATTAGAGATCTTGAGCATTTTTTCATATGTTTGTTGGCCATTCTTCTGTCTTCTTTTGAAAAGTTTCTGTTCATGTCCTTTGCCCATTTTTTGATTTCTTCTTGCTGATTTTCCTGAGTTCTAAATAGATTCTAGTTATCAGTCCTTTATCGGATGTGTAGCATGAGAAAATTTTTTCCCATTCTGTAGATTGTCTGTTTGCTCTTGTGACAGTTTCTTTGGCTGTGCAGAAGCTTTTTAATTTAATCAGGTCCCATTTATTTATTTTTGTTGTTGATGTGATTGCCTTTGGGGTCTTCATCATAAATTCTTTGCCTAGGCCAATGTCTATAAGAGCTTTTTCCACATTTTCTTCTAGAATTCTAATAGTTTCACACCTTAGGTTTAAGTCTGTTATCCGTCGTGATTTGATTTTTGTGAGAGGTGAAAGGTGTGGGTCCTGTTTCAGTCTTCTACATGTGGCTATCCAGTTTTCCCAGAACCATTTATTGAATAAGGAATCTTTCCCCAAGTGTATGTTTTTGTCAGCTTTGTCAAAGATTAGATGGCTACATGAGGATGGTTTTATATCTGGATTCTCAGTTCTGTTCCACTAGTCTGTGTCTCTGTTCTTGTGCCAATACCAAGCTGATTTAATAACCACAGCCTTGTGGTATAGTTTGAAGTCTGGTAAATTAATACCTCCCATTTTATTCTTATTGCCTAAAATTGATTCTGCTAAATGGGGTTTTCTCTGGTTCCATACAAAGCGCAAAATTATTTTTTCTATATCTGTGAAAAATGATATTGGTAATTTAATAGGAATTGCATTGAATCTGTAGATCACTTTGGGTAGTATAGACATTTTAACAATGTTGATTCTTCCAATCCATGAGCACGGTATGATTTTCCACCTGTTTACATGCTCTGTTATCATAAGAGGTTATTTTGAAGACCTCTATGCAAATCAATTTGAAAATTAAATAAAATGAAATGCACCAGGCCTAGATGGTTTCAGAGGGAAATTCTACCAAAACTTCAAAGATAAGGTAGTCTCTAAATTGTTCCAGAACAAAAGAAGGATATTTTCCTGATTCTTTTAAGACGCAAGTATAATATTGAAAAATAAAACTACAAACCAATATCTCATACTAAAATTGAGGCAAAATTTCAAAATAAAATATTTATAAACAGAACTCAACACCACATTAAGAAAATAATACACCATGACCAAGTGGGAATTAAATTTAAAGTACAATCGGCAAATGGGGAGAAAATACTATATTATAGTATATATCACAGCCAAAGGGCTAATCTTCCTCACATACAAAACACTATTTAAAAACTGAAGGAACAAAAGATCAAAAACCTGAAAAACTATAGACAAATGACACAAGTTTAGCAATTTACACAAAGATATAAATATGGTCCTTAAATATACAAAAAGATGTTCAATCTCAGCCATCATAAGACAAATGCAAACCCAAACAAGACTGACATATATGTAAAGGATGGGAAAGATATACCATAGAAACACCCATCAAACACTCACCAGAAGGATTCTAGGGTGGCTAAATTCACATCAGACGAAGTAGACTTCAGAACTAAGAAAATTACCACAGACACAAAGGAACAATACATAATGATAAAAGTGTTCATTCAGCAAGAAAATATGCACCTATGAAAACCACCATGAAATACAAAAACAAAAAAAAACTAATAGACTTGAAAGAAAAAAATTAAGTTCACAATTATATTTGAACATTTCAATATTTTTCTTTCAGCAATTGATAGAACAAGTAGATGGAAAATCAGCAAAGATGTAGAAAAACTGAATGATACCATCAACCAATTGGATCCAATTGACATTTATAGATCATTCCAATCAACAACAGTAGAATACATTTTTTTCAAGTGCACATAAAATATTCACCAAGATAGACCATATTCTGGGCCATAAAATATAAGAATTGAAATCATACAAAGTATGTTTATCCTCTAACCATAATAGATTTAAATTAAAAATCAATAACAGAAAGATATCTGGAGAATCTCCAATTATTTGAAAATTAAACAGCTTACTTCTAAACAACCCATGAGTCAAAGTTTTTTTAAAAAAAATTAGAAAACAATTTTAAGTAAATGAAAATGAAAACACAACATATCAAAATCTGTTAGCACACGAACTCAGCAATACGCTGAGAGAAATTTACAGCATTTTTATAAAGAAATTTAGATCACTGAACAACTATATTAGAAAAGTAATATTTGTAGCCAGGTAGGGAGACACAGGCCTGTAATCCCAGATATTTGGGAGGCTGAGGTCAGAGAATCATTAGAGTCCAGGAGTTCAAGACCAGCCTGGGCAACATAGCAACATCCTGGCAAAAAAAAAAAAAAAAAAAAAAAAGGAAAGAAGGAAAAGAAAACACTAACATTTCTAAGCTTTCACCTTAAGAAGCTAGAAAAAGAAGATTCTGATATGACTTAGAGACCTTGTCCAGCTTTTATTTTCCTGAAAATCTTTGTATAATAGAGACAATATCATTCTTTCACTACATAGCTGGGTTTGTGCTTTGAACTGAGTTTTTCAAAACAAAATCATTTATTAGGGCTCATACATGCTTGGTAAAGTTATATGGAAAAACAAGGGAATTATTAACATAGATCAAGGTAAATTATATACAAGATACATTTTCTCATTTTAAAATTTGAAAAAATACAAAATAAAATGTATTAAACATAGAATTTTTCTGGCTCAGTCTTTACTCATCTCAGGAACAACCTCCCATGACCACAAAACATACCCCCCAGAACTGCTTGAACTTCACAGTTCTTACTTCTAAGTAAGATAATATTTTTGATCAGATTATTTTTTCTTGTTACTTAAACAGAATAAAGAGGAAATGATTCTTCCACAATTAAGTGATCTAGCCGTCTGGGTTTGCAGCCCATCTGGTGAGCACCATTGTTGCTCACCAGATGGACTCCAGAGTGACGTACTGATTTGTAAGTCACTATGCGCCAGTTCAAAACATGGCAGTGGGCCAGGCATGGTGGCTCATCCCTGTAATCCTAGCACTCTGGGAGGTCGAGGCAGGCGGATCATTTGAGCTCAGGAGTTGGAGACCAGCCTCAGCAAGAGCGAGACCCTGTCTCTACCAAAAAATAGAAAGAAATTAGCTGGACAACTAAAAATATATAGAAAAAAAAAATTAGCCAGGCAAGGTGGTGAATGCCTGTAGTCCCAGTTACTCAGGAGGCTGAGGCAGAAGGATTGCTTGAGCTCAGGAGTTTGAGGTTGCTGTGAGCTGGGCTGATGCCACGGCACTCTAGCCTGGGCAACAGAGTGAGACCGTCTCAAAAAAAAAAAAAAAAAAAAAGCTTAAAAAAAATGTGGCAGTGCCTTGGTCATGTGTCCATACTTAGGCTGCAAGGAAGGCTGGAAAAACAAAGAAGATTTTAAGTTTCTATAGGAGAGGAGATTTCTTTTTTTTTTTTTTATTTCATCTTGTTATGGGGGATACAGAATTGCAGGTTACATACGTTGCTCCTGTACCGCCTTTCCCCCCAAGTCAGAGCTCCAGGCGTGTCTGTTCCCCAGGTCGTGCGCATTGCACCCATCATGAGGTATATATCCCTCCCTTCCCCACCCCCCCCTTCCCGAGTCAGCGCCTTCAAGTGTTACCACTCCCCAAACGGTGTGCAATGCACTCATTGTGTAGGCATACCCCCATCCCCTCCCCCACCCCCCACCTCAGTCTGATGTCCGATTGGTGTCGTTCCCAGATTTGTATTTAGGTGATGATCAGGGAAACCAATTTTCTGGTGAGTACATGTGATGCTTGTTTTTCCATTCTTGGGATACTTCACTTAATATAATGGGTTCCAACTCTCTCCAGGAGAACCATAGAGATGTCGTATCTTCATCATTCCTTATAGCTGAGTAATATTCCATGGTATACATATACCACAGCTTACTAATCCAATCATGTATTGATGGGCATTAGGGTTGTTTCCACATCTTTGCTATTGTGAATTGTGCTGCTATAAACATTCGGGTACATGTGTCTTTGTTAAAGAATGACCTTTTTTCCTTTGGGTATATGCCCAGTAATGGGATTGCTGGGTCAAATGGCAGGTCTACTTGAATCTGTTTAAGATACCTCCATAATGCTTTCCACAGGGGTTGCACTAGTTTGCAGTCCCACCAGCAGTGTATTAGTGTTCCTGTCTCTCCACACCCACGCCAACATGTGTTGTTTTGGGTTTTTTTGATAAAGGCCATTAGGAGAGGAGATTTCTGCCTCAAAGATGGTGGATTCCACAAACTCAGGAAGAGAATACAGAACTGGGTGCAAAAAGTGTGCAAATAAAATGTCTACTATTGGCAAATTTTGTATGCCAAAGATCATTGTGTCATGGACCTGGAAGAAATTAGCAAGGGGAGAAGATTGGGAGCTTTAGGACTAAGCACTGAGGAACCCCAACATGTAATTGCCACATTGAAGACTGATCTGTGGATGAGAATGGCAAAGGACCCCTGGAATCCCACGAAGCGAACCAGCAGGGCCAAGTGTGCTGAGAACAGTGGGAGAGAACGCTTCATGATGCAGGAGTGGCCACGAGTGTGAGAGGCTGCGGAGAGGCCAACTAAGACAAGTGTGGGGACAAAAGTTTTTTGAAGGTTCAGGTTCTGTTTGAAAAGTTCTGTAACGATCCGATATGAGTATTCAGCTGTTAACTACAGTACTTTCCTATCTTTGTAACCCAGTCTGTAAAGCATGATGTCACCTCTGCAAAGAATCAGGTGACATTCCTTAGGACATCAGGATAACCTCTGAAAGGCTATGCAAAGAGCTAAAGTGCTGATAGTGCCTGCCCCTTGCAAATTGTCACAGACAAAAAACATTTTCTGGACAAATAGCTGCACGCCAGGTGCCAGAAGCTGTGCCAGTTGCTCCAGCAGAGATGCCACAATTACCATAACAGCACTTGCAGTTGGAACCACAAGCTGATTATTGTAAATCCGCAGTGATTTCCCCATGACTCAGCTACCTTCTTCACAGGCTATTTAGGCACCTGTCAGTGGGGCTGTGATCAGAATCAGCGCCTCTTCACTTTCCAAGTCACTGGTGGTGACTCGTCCCTTCAGGGGTGGAGAGTGGCTTTGGGTTCACTCACTTAATGAAGAAGTTTCCCCCAGGTTTGTCCAACCATAAAAGCCCTCACCCCACATGGCAGGAGCCAGTTGCTGAGGACATCTATTCCAGTGACACATTTAGGAATGGCGGGATAACCACTAGCAGGTCTGCAGACCTGTGAGCCCATTGTGAGGACTTGGGCCACAGCTCCCGCAGTCCTCTAATATCCAGAAGCCCCTACCTTAAGCAGGAGAAACAAAGGCATTTTGAGTATCCAAGTACATGTGCTAACTCAAAATCCAGTATTAAGTAGCACACTGGAAGGATGACTATCTCCCCTTCTCCAGTGAATGTCTGTCTCTTTAGGGAAGACCTGGAAGAAAACTGCAGCACACACTTGAAGCCACATCACAGGGAACTTCTTCAGGAGGATCTGGGATCCTCTGCAACCAACATACCTCAGGTCTGTGACTCAGCTTCATGAGAGACCACGATTCCCCACTGTGATGATTCCGTCGGGCAGACTGAGGATGGCCACCAATTCTTTGGCGTTCCTCGACATTCCTCCACTTGGGAGGTAGCCTCCATGTCCCCTCGCCTTGAAACTGTGCAGACTTCTGAGAGCTTAACTAAAGAATACAGTGAAAGTGACCTCATGCCATTTTCTAGGCCTAGATCTTAAGACACTGGCAGTTTCCACTTCCTGTGTCTTGGAATACTCCCTTTGGGGAAGGCAGGAGCTATATAAGAAGTACAACTACCCTGAGGTCACTGTGCTGTGAAGAAGCCAGAACTAGCCACATGGGGGGACTGCATTCAGGGAGCACTGCCCACCAGCCCCGGCTACTGCAGCCATCTCAGCCCAGCCACCATCTGACTACAGCTACCTGAGAGACCCCGAGCAGGAACTGCCCACATTCACACCCATTAACAAGCAAAACCCAGAAAATAACAAGTGCTGGTGAGCATGTAGAGAAGTTAGAACCTTGGTGCATTGCTGGCGGAATGTAAAATGGTTCAGCTGCTGTGGAAGACAGTATGGTGATTCCTCAAAAAATTAAACATAGAATTCCCATATGATTGAGCAATTCCACATCTGGGTATATACTGAAAAGAATTGAAAGCAGGGACTTGAACAGATATGTGTACAGCAGTGTTCACAGCAGCATTATCTGCAATAACCAAATGGTGAAACAACCCAAATGTCCATTGATGGATACATGGATTTATCCATTTAGCAAAATGTGGTATATGCATATAATGGAATATTATTCAGCCTTATAAAGGAAAGAAATTCTGACATGTGCTACATCACAGATGAATCTTGAAGACATTATGCTAAATGAAATAAGCCAGTCACAAAAAGACAAATATTATATTATTTCACTTCTATGAGGTATCTAGAATAGGCAAATTCATAGACACAGAAAATAGAATGGTGGTTACCAGAGCGTAGGGGAGCGGGGATGGAAAGTTAGTGTTTAATGGGTACAGAGCTTTACTCTTGGAAAATGAAAAGAGTTCTGTAGATGGATTGTGCTGATGGTTGCACAACATTGTAAATGTCATTAATGCTACAGAACTGCACATTTAAATATGGTTAAAGTAGTCAATTTTATGTCATATGTCTTTTACAAAAAAGAAAAAAAATCCACAGAGCTGTTCAAGATAATGATTGTTGTTTTAATCGACTAAGTTTTGAGGCCATTTGTTATACAAAAATAGATAACTGGAACAAGACCTAAATTACTGCTGTTAAATAGAGCCAGCATAGACTACTCACCTGTTTCATTTCTAAGGCTACTGTGACCAATTAGCCACTCCCAAATATCCTGTGGTTCAAAACACTTCGATTAGTACTGAGTCCTATCTACCCATGAAAGTCATTGGCTGATCTGGTCTTTCACCCTCCTTGGGATCCCTTCCTCTGCACTGCCCCGGGGAAGTCCTGAAAACTTAGCCTCACTGATGGTGGGCCGCCACTGCAGGCCAGCCGACCCAGCCAGCAGCTGCTGAAGAATGTCCTGGAAATCCTACCCGCACGTCACGTCTGGATCCTGTGCCAGCTCCAGGGCAAGCCTTTGTCTGGGTCGCCATGCCTATCTCTTCACAGAAAAGGAAACAAAGGGAAAGAATATTGAGTGCTTTTGTGCCTTACACAAGATACAATTTGATTATAGGACCTACAACTTGCTAGTCCTGGGGGAGCTCTGAATCCTAAAGTAAATATGAAGGTGTTGCCACATCTCTGTGTTTCAAGCAGCTGCCATGCCTTCTGAAAGGCACGAACATAGAGCATTCAGCATGCAGAAGACTGTCAAAGGGTTTATTTTTATTACGTTAAACTGTGCTGTGTTTTCAGTGATCCCAGTGGCCTGGCAATGTGATCCAAGGGAGCCAGCTGGGACCACTATACCATCTGGTCAGATTGGGTGGGAACATGGATGCCAGGAATACGTAGAACTCAGAACCCAAACTTCACGGGTACTTATACTATCTTCTCTCTCTCTCTCTCTCTCTTTTTTTTTTTTTGAGACAGTCTCGCTTTGTTACCCCTGGCTAGAGTGCAGTGATGTCTTGGTAGCTCACTGCAACCTCAAACCCCTGTGCTAAAGCGATCCTCCTGCCTGAGTCTCCTTAGTAGCTGGTACCACAGGTGCATGCTATGATGCCTGGCTAATTTTTGTATTTTTAGTAGAGATGGGGTCTCACTCTTGCTCAAGTTGATCTGGGGCTCCTGAGCTCAAGCAATCCTGCCTCAGCCTCCCAGAGTGCTAAGATTATAGGTATGAGCCACTGCACCCAGCCTACTATCTTCTCATTTCTTAAGATTTGCTATTATTATTTTATTTCAGAGACAGGGTCTCACTGTGTTGCCTATGCTGATCTCAAATTCCTGGCCTCAAGGGATCTTCCCACCTCAACCTACCAAATAGCTGGGATCATAGGCATAAGCCATGGTGCCCAAATTTCAAGATTTACTATTTCTTACATGCCAACTTTCTTTACTTATTAATCTCCTGAAAAATGTCAGTCATTTCTTTTGGCATACCTCGCAAATGATCAAAGATAAAACCTAAAAGCCGGTGCATTAGACAATAAACTATTAAGAGGAGAAAGACAGAAGTAAAGAAAACAAAGGAGAGAAACCGAAACCAAGCCAAATCAAAATGAATTTAGATATAAACAAATAATGGATCACAAAACACCTTCCTTCCAAGAAGAGAAAAAAGCAATAGAAATTTTATCAGTTATGTAAATCATCATGATTCAGCTCTTCTGCTAATGAATAAGAAATAGGGGTGGGGCGGGAAGACACAGGATTTAATATTTGGAAATTTATATTGAGTGTGAGTTAATTTCCTTGATTTCTCCTTGGGTGTGAAGCAGCCTCAGAGTAAATATTTCTAAGTGTGAACTAAAATAAAATTTTAAGGCTCACCCTCCACCGGCTGACTGAATGGACCCCCTCATGGCCAAAGAAATATCCTAAAACTAAATTGCCTGCCAGGAGGAGGGAGGTGAGACATGCCTCATCATGCCCCACTCCCTTCTTGGGGACATCCCTTGTAACCCATTGACAGGCCTAAGGGTATGCAAGACAAACCTGCAGGTCCTCTATTTACACAACAAATCTATGTCCAGTGGCTCCTCTCTGATAAACAGAAACTATTTTAAAACATTCCAAGCCTTTAGACAAAGCTCCATGTCTTTAACCAATTACAAGACAAAGAATCTTTAAACCCACCTATAACCTGTAAGCTGCCTCTTTGAGATAGCCCACCTTTCCGGGCCAAACCAATGTATGCCTGCCATGTATTGATTTATGACTTTACGTATAACCTCTGTCTCCCTGAAATGTATAAAACCAAACTGTAACCCAGCCACAGCGAGTCCACTTGCTCAAGGCTTCTTGGGAGTGGTTCCAGTTCATGGCCTTCAAATTTGGCTCAGAGTAAATCTCTTTAAAATTATTTTACAGAGTTTGGCTTTTTTCCATTGACAAGACTGACACCCAGACGTGGGGCTCAGAGAAGACTCAAGACCACCAAAGGAGCCACACAAAGTCGGCGCCAGGTACCGGCATTACTGTTTTGGGCCCTCCGCTCAGGGCTTCTCCTTTTGTGGAACTGGTAAGTGGTCCTGAGCTCCGGACCTCCGATTTTTGGTTGATGGTCTTGGCTTTCTCTGAGCTGGTTCTTTTACTAAGAATTGTTGTTTTGGATCCTAGATAAGTGAGAGACTGAGTTCCTCAGCTCTGAAGAGAAGGGGCATCTTAATCACCTCCCAGCCTTGGCAGCCCTGGGTGACCGGGGTCCTGAGTGGGAGTTGCCTGGGGCAATTCCCCAAGACTCGAGTGGCTCTATAGGGAACCCCCCAACAAATTAATTAAGAGAAGACTCCCCTAGGAAACGCAGCAACTTGGCACCTGGCCTGCCCAGACGTGCGGCCCTCAGCACCCAGGCAGCCAGCGCAGTCGGACCCTGGACGACCTGGCAAGCACCACCGAGTGCCTCCTGCCAGCCTCCTCAGGAGCCCGGGCCGCTACAAGGCCTGCAGCGTGGTGGGCTCCTGGGTGTGCCCACAGCCCCTGGCACGCAGAGACTCTGAGAATGTCTATGAGGCCATCCTGGACGTGCAAGGCCAGCAGCGGGAGGAGAGCCCGGAGCAGCAGGTACACAGCTGGGCGCTGGGGTAGAGGGGGGAGGGTGGCCGCGCCTGCATGGAGCCGGGGTGCGAGGAGACCTGCTCGGCTTAGCGTCCCGCTAGACGCCCGCCACTGTGTTCACCGACTTCGGGCGAACTCACTTTCCCCAAACCCAAAATGAGAGAGGTACAGGCTCACAATCTCTTCTCTGCAATTCCCAAGTGCCAAAGCTCCCTGGAAGCCCAAAGGATTTTGTAATTCACCCGGTGACAAAATTTCATTTGAACCAATATGAGGATGTTGACAGTCTTTATCACACTTGGCGTGAATATTCATGTTTTGCTGCAGAAATGCAACTAAACTTAATCGCAGGGTGCAGCCCAAGCCCTGCCTGGAGGTTACCAAACCTCTGGCGGGTGTGCGCTGTCCTGCAGCCGGTCTGTAGTCTGAAACGCACCTGGACGTGGGGTGGGGCTTGCGGCCCTGCACTGGCTCCAGCAGCCTCGCCTCCCTCCCGGGAGCTTGGGGGTTCAGACGAGATGGATGTGAATGGCAGGCATCCATTTCCCTTTTGGGCTGTTTCCAACATTTCAGTTTCTTTCTTTCTTTTCTTTCTTTCTTTCCTTCCTTCTTTCTTTTTTTTTTTTTTTCTGAAAAAACCAAAACCCAAAACGTCTCGATGAGTTTGTTTCAGAAAGAAGGCCAGTTATGGTAAGGGTGAGGAGGGAGGGTTCTCTCTTCCGAGTCCAGTTGTGTTAATTAGGGAAATTGAAAATAGAGCACGTTTTAAAAACACTCTTACATCCTCAGAATCCTTCCGCGGGCCCTGACATCTCGGACTTTAGCAACTTTTCAGAGAGGGGCGCCCTGAGGAAAACAAGATGCGCAGAAACCGTCTGACCCCTGCGCCAGGGGCGTGATTTCCCACGGGTGGTTCACTTCTGGGGGGCTCACTTCCTGTCGGGGTCTCGGTTTGTTCCTCAGCCCAAAGGGAGGGGCAGAGGCTCGGATTTGACTCCCCTGGGTGCCCTGCCAGCTGCTGATGAGCCACCTAACTGCCCCAGCCCAGTGTCCCCGAGTGTAAGCACTGTACCTAAGGATCAGGGTTGTGGCGACCCTTAAATGGGGCGGGGCGCGGAAGCGCTGGGCAGTAGCGGGCGGTCCACTCAGACGACCTGGGGTCCCCCTCGGTGCGCTTCCCTTCGGGTCTGCGCAGCCTTCACTGGGGTTTCTTCGGGGACAGCCCTTCCCCTGGTGGCCAGGGTGGGGAACAGCACCCGGCGGACCGGGATGCAGGTGGGGCCACGTGCCCCGTGGCTCTGCCAGCAGGCAGGCAGCTTCTCTGGGGTAGGTGGCTGGATGCCAGCTCTCCTTCCCCCAGCGCCCCTTCCTTTCTGGGCAGGCTCCCGGTGGCGCGCTCCCAGGCACATTCTCTGTCCCAGTGACGGTGGGAGTGTGCCTGCCCCTCTGAGCTGTGCCCTGGAGGTGGGGGAATGGCCTTGCCCTTGGACAGTGTGCACAGAGAGTGTGTGCTGAGGAGGGGCGAGGCAGCCCTTGACCATGAACCAGGGCTCTGTAAGTCTGCCCAGGGGCCAGCACCTAGGAGCCCAAACCAAGGAGGAAGGAGATCCCCCAGGTCCTGGCATCTCCAGTTGCTGAAGGCAGGCGCGAAGGTGAGGATGAGAACGGCGTGTAGACAACTGGCCAGAGCCGCTATATGGCCGAGGGTGGAGCCTTCCCCAAGTTTAAGTGGATGGGCAAGAGCCAGGAGACTGGGAGGTTGAGGATGGGGAGGAGGCGGCTGCTGAGAGGGGATCCTGGGAGAAAAGATGAGGGAGGGCCCAGAACAGAGAGGCAAGGATGTGAAGAGGGAGGCGACCAGGGTCACTTGGGAGGGTGAAGGGTGCCTGTCTGCAGGGCATCAGCTCAGGGCTTGGGGCAGGCTACTCAGCAGGCCCAGGGCACCCCCAGAAGAGAGGAGCCTCTGCCATGTATGGCTTTTTACAGCCTTGTCATTCACCATTCACTCAAATAGCACATACTGAGCACCTGGTGTGTGCTGGTCACCCTGCTGCACACTGGGGACCCAAAGCGTCATAAGACACAGTCCCAAAGGAGCTAACAGTCCCGTGGGCTCTCATTCAAAGGCTTGCACCCAGGGTTAAGCTCCCAGCATCTTGGAAGGCAGGCATAGGTACCCCAATTTGCCCTGAGTACAAACAGGTTCAGAGAGGTTTAGTGACTGGCCAAAGGTCACACAGCCAGGAAGTGGCTGTGTCCAGGTCAGTTCTGGGCCCTATTGCAGCCAGATGGCCTTCAGAGTTAGCCACCCTGTTTTCCTCAGCAAGAACAGTACAAGCCAAAGGCAAACAAGTGCTCACTTTTCTGCACACACCTATGTGCCCTGTCGTGGCCATGAATTCCAAACCCTGACCTTGCTATCTGCAGCTGAGGGTGCAGTAGGAGAATCTGACATCCCAGGAGAGGGCAGAAGCAAAGGCTTCTGAGGAGGGAGAGATGGAGGAGAGGGGGTGAGCTGGGTGAACACCTCTCCTCCAAGGTGGCCACTCAGGGAGCTAGGGAAGCCTGGTGAAAGCCTCTGAGGCCCCTCCCCCGAGACCACAGTCCTTATTTCTGGGTGCGGTCACCGTCCCACCCCAGAGGCGGGAGAGCCGGCCGGGAGCCCGCTGCTGCTGCCGGACACTGGCCACTGGGAGGAAGAGTTACGGCCCAGTTGCCACTTCTTACACAAACAGCCCAGGAGGCGCCACACCTGAGCAGGCGGCCTGCACAGGAAGGAGCCCAGGGCCCTCGTCCTCCCTCCTCCAGGAACTGTGAGTGGACCCCTCACCTGGGGAAGGAGGCGGTCACGGTTTCCTGTCCTCCCCCCTCCCCCAGACTCCCCACCAGGCCCTTCCCTATCCCGTCCAAAAACTCACCTGGTGACCCCTCCTCTCTGGATTGCAGACCCGCTCCCACTTCCTGGGGCAAACTCCAAGGGAAGCCCGAGGTGGCCCTGTCTGAGATACAGCAACTGGCCTCGGGACAGATCCACCTGTCCTCTCTCGGGGCCAGCCAAGGGCCTTTGGAAAGTGGGGTTGGTAACAGCAGGGGCACTGCAGCCAAGCTGAGGGGACTCCAGGGAGCTCCCCGTCCCCCAGCTAGGGCAGCCCTGGGTTGCTGGCTGCTTTCCACACACCTGGCCTGACTTTCCCTCTCCGTGACTCACCTGCTGCCCCAGGGCCCGGGAGCCCTGCTGCCCAGACTGTGACCTGGCTTGTGAGAGAGCAGGTTCTTGGGTCACCCCCCACCCCACATAGCTCTGGCCACCCGGAGCTCTCCCCACCTACTCCTCCGTCCCCTGCAGGCTGGGAGGTGGCCCCATGGTCCTCTGGGGATCTCCCTGGAGCCCCTGGTTCCTGGCAGCCCCAGGCCTCCTGAGATGGGCCCTGGACAAGCCCACCCACCTCCTCTCCTCCTGCCTGGGCCCCAGCAGTCGGCCTCCCTCTGCACCTATTTTCTCTGCCCTTCCTAGAGCTGACCGAGTCCAGTGGCGGGAGGGGACGGGCATCAGTACTGAAATGTCAGCCTGCACGGGCGGTCAGTGCCAGGCCCTGGGGCATGGGAAGAACATGACACGACGTGACAATGCGATATGCTGTGGTTGTGTATGACGTGGTGGCGTGTCTGCTGGGTGCAGGATCTAGCTGGGAGAGGAAGTTCTAGGGCTGCCTCCTGGAGGAGGAAGGTGTTGCCAGAGGTAAAATCTAAAGGTTTCTACGATTCCCTCCCAGGAAACCCTCTGGACCCGGGGCTTTTTCAGTGGCAGATTTTTTTCTCAGTGTTAATTAGATCTATTCAAGTATCTACTAGTTCTCTAGTTAATTTTGGTCATTTTATATTTTACTATAAAAGCATTTGTTTTCTCTAGATTTGTATATATTATGCTTTTAAAATTTATTAATTTCTTTGTGGCCAAGTAAATGATTTTTTTCTAAGTTTTTCATAGACATATGGAAAAAATGTACACTTTCTATTTAAGGGATAAAAGGTCCCTCATGTATCAAATCAAGTTTATTAAGTTTATTGATTATGTATAATTTAAACTTTCACTTCCTTTGTATCCTTTTTGGTTTTTGTCTTTTATGCTAATTCTGATGAAGTTTTATTAAACCTCCCTCTCAAATTTTCCCCATAAAGTTCTTCTGGTGCTTTTATTAGTTTTTGCTTTTCATATTTAACGATGCTGCTTTTGGGAGCGTGCAGATTTTGAGTATTCTGTCTTTATGAATTGTGCATTCCTGTCACTACATGTCATCTCTCTTTATCGTGTTTTAGTGCTTAATCTTACATTTTACCCTTCTATTTTTAATATGGCCACTCTTTATTTTACATTATATTACATTAAAAATAAATCTTTTTATTTTCAACCATTATCATTTTTTAAACTGTATTTCTTGTATACATCATATCACTGCATTTTAAAACCTGAGCTGACTCTTTTACTAGGAGAATTCGATCTGTTCGAGCTTCATTTAATAACTGATAGGCTAATTTTATTTATTTATTTTCCACTGAGGAGTCATAAATTCTAGACATCCTATTTCACACCTGAAAACTTCAGCATGCATTTCTGAAAAGTAATGTTTTGTTTTTCATAACCACCCTACCATTGTTATAGCTGAAAAAATTAACATTCGTTCCTGAATGTTGTCTAAGACCTGGGCTATAGTCAAATTGCCTCCGTTGTCCTAACACATCTCTCTCTCTCCCTCAGTCTCTCTCTCTCCTGGTTTGTTTGCACCAGGATCCAGTCCAAGGTCGTGCCTTGCTTCCGGCTGTCTCTTTAATCGCTTTTGAACACCCCCCACCCTTTCCTTTGCCTTGACGCTGACTAGTCAAGGGACCAGACCAGTTGCCCCGTGGGGTACCTGTCTGTCGTGTGTGCTGGCTTCCTTGTGGCAGCGTTTCCCTGTTCTAACCCGTGTGACCTGTGAAGCCGTAGGGTCTGAAAGGTTCAGGCGCGGGGATCCCCAGGGCTCAGCGACAGATGACGTTAAGGAGGCAGGAGTCACAGATGATTCTACCTGAGTAACAGGTGATGCTGACACGAGAAAGGGAGACAATTTGATTTTGGACATCTTCCCAGGCCTACAAAGGACACCCGGCAGCAGTTGGATGTGTGAGCCTAGAGAGGGGTTGCGAGTTGGTGACCTACAGCTGGTCGTGCTCTCGCAGGCGGCAGAGCGAGAAGCCAGGTGAGACACCCGGCACTGAGGTCGTGGCAGGGGCGGCGCAGCCCCAGCCCAGTCAGGCTGAAGGAGGACCGGATCTGTCATCAAGGGAGTGTGGAAGGCCTTCCGAGCAGGGGGCTGGTGTCTAAGTGAGGGGCAGAGAAGTCAGCTCTGAAAAGGAGGAAGGGAGAAAGGAATCAGTCGGTAAAAGGCGATGCGAGCTGGGCCCAGGGAGCACCCAGGCCACTTCTTTGTTCCTGCCCAACATCTTACTTTCCTCTGTGAGTACACAGCTGTGAGATCTGGGTTATCGATATCTTATTATTGGTAATAAATATAATTAATGCAATTGTCCCATCCATCTGCAGCACTAAATACTTTGAAAAGCACTTTCAAGAACATTTCCTCATTCTATCTTCACTACAATTTCTGGAATGGGCAGAGTAGACATTTTATACCTGGGGAAACTGAGGCAGGGAGGCATTGTGACTTTCTGAAGGTCACCTAGGTGGCAAGTGGCCGAGTCAGGACTATGTGACCCCAGTGGTCCTCTGAAAGTCACGTCTCCTTCCTCCTTCCCTAGGTGGACGAACCCCCGGAGCCCGTGTACGTCAACGTAGAGAGGCAGCCTCGGGCCACTTCGCCGGGCGCTGCCGCGGCCCCCCACCCCAGCCCGGTGTGGGGGACGCACACAGGCACCAGCACTGGGCGCCCCTAGTACTACAACCCGGACACGGGCGTGACGACCTGGGAGTCGCCCTTTGAGACTGCTGAGGTCTCCGCTATCCCAGCCACCTCCCCGACCTCCGTGGGCAGCCACCAGAGCCTCGAGACCGAGTGGAGCCAATGCTGGGAAGAGGAGAGCCGCAGGGTGTTCTTCTGCAGCCCCTTGACCGGCGACAACGCCTGGGAGGGGATGCCCCCAGACTGGCCCCGGCCGCCCCAGGGACCAGAGGGCGAGGGGCGGGGCTATCTGCGATCCCTCTGGCCCCGCCCCCTGCTCCACCCGGCCCCAGGGACCCAATGGCAAGGGGGTGGGCTGGTCCCTGCAGCCCCCCATTCCCGAGAGGGACTACCCTGAGTTGCTGACCAGTTACCCGGAGGAAGACTATTCCCCGTGGGCTCCCTCGGGAGCCCGGCCCCACCTCTCCCTTCACCACACCCCCCGGCTGGTCTTGTCACATCAGCCAGGACAAGCAGAAGCTTTACACCAACCACTTCACCCCAGAGCAGGTAGGGGCAGTGGGCAGGTGGACCCAGACAGCCGCGGGGGGCTCCC
Source organism: Eulemur rufifrons (assembly GCF_041146395.1). NCBI lineage: Eukaryota > Metazoa > Chordata > Mammalia > Primates > Lemuridae > Eulemur > Eulemur rufifrons. The sequence continues at coordinate 56,693,282 of NC_090991.1, forward strand.
CTCTACTCTCCTCACTACGAGCTCCCCTTGGCACTCCAAACCGCAGCTCCCACGCAGACCCTAAGCCAGCCCAAGACTCGGAGTCGCCCGCATCTGCCTCTCCGAGCTTCCTGCTGCTGACCTGGACACCGGTTGGAGGGAGCCTTTTCTCTCCTCTCACGAGCTGGGTGGGGGTCCCTGATCCTCCCTCTCCCCACAGCGGGTGAGGTTGGAGGACCAGCACGGGAAACAAACAATACTTCTACAGCCCAGACGACTCCTCCGTCCGGTCGGAGCCGCCCCAGGTAACCAGCTGGGGAGAGACGGGGAGACTATATATGACAGTGTCTTCCTCCCCAGGTCCCTGTCCCTGCCCCTCGAAGCATGCACAAATCTAGCCAGGACAGTGACACTCCAGCCCAGGCCAGCCCTCCTGAGGAGAAGGTAAGGGGGTGGCATGAAGGCCCTGGCAGGACCACCACAGAAGAAACGGGGAGTTTCTGGAGATCCTGGAGGCAAAGACTGGGTGGGACACATCTGTCTCCCCCATGGCCCCGGCACTGGCCCCCAGAGGTGGGTGAGGCTGGGAAGTGGGAAGGAATCTCTCCTGCCGCTGCTGCCGGGGCGCAGGCGCCACCCGCTCCAGCCAGGAGGCTGGGCTGGTACGGAGCGTTCAGTGGAGACACAGGCCCAGTCCGTGGGGGGTTGCAGCCGAGGGGGAGACTGGCCTCTGCCCCCCATGCCTCACCCTCTGGACTCCCTGCTCGTTCCCCTTCTCTTAGATCAGGACCCTGGACAAGGCAGGGGTGCCGCATCGCACCAGGACGGTGGACAAGGGCAAGCGGCTCCAGGGAGAGCCCCTCTGAGCCTAGACCAGGGCAGGGTGGGCCTTAAAGATGAAGTTCACTCCCCACATGCCAGGCTCTTATTAATCTTCATAGTGACCTCACGAGAGGTCCTGTGAGGAACCTGAGGCACCGAGAGATTAAAGTGACTTGCCCAAGGTCACCTGGCTACCAGGTGTTAGATTTGGGAGTCCACCCCTCACAGTCGGGTGCCCTAGGCCTGTTCCTAAGCTCTGTGCCCTGCTCCTGGGGCTAGGGGGGGCCCTCAGCCTAGACCAAATCTAAGTCCTGCCCACCCGCCGCTTCCCCACCCCCATCTAGGAGGAAGCACTGGAGGGCCTCCTGGCCGGTGCTGAAGGGTGGTGTCCTGACGTTCTTCAAGGACTCACAGACCCCAACTGCAGTTGGCCTGGTGAGGCCCAGGCCCCCAGGGCAGGGACCCCCCCCCCCCGGCCGCCCTGTCTGGCTTAGAACAGACCAGATCTGAGACAGCGGTCTGTGAGTGTCCAAGGAGCTGGGCCTTCGCAGGGAGCGGGTGACAACAGCAGGTTCACCCCAGGACAAGCAGTTTCAGCCACTCGGGGAAGGGGAGCAGTCCTTGAGGGTGGACAGCTTGAGGCTGGAGGGCAGGGAGGCTGGGGCTGGACACACCTGCTCACAGGGACGGGGCTCTGCTCCTTCCATCCGTCTCCTGGGTGGACAGGCAGCAAGGGACAAGCCAGCCAGCAGGATCTCTGAGTTCCAGGAACCGTTGGGTCCCTTTCACCCAGCCACATCATCCTGTCCCTACAGCCAGTGTGGTAGCAGGCCCCTCGGAGCTGAGGGCTCCCTGTGACCCTGCCCACCCTTCCTCCCTGTCCCACAGAGGCAGCCTTCCAGGTTCTGCACCCCTGAGTACACGGTGGAGCTGAAGGGGGCTTCTCTCTCCTGGGTCCCCAAAGGCAAATCTAGAAGGAGAGAAGGGTCATCCTGATGTCCAGGGACCCTCACTGTAGGCGAGCCCCAAGGAGGAGCACCTGGGAAGAGCTGGGGCTGGAATTCTCAGGGCTCAAGGCCATGGATTCTGTAGTTCCCTCCCCAGGAGCTGAGTTACTCGTCCTTGCCCTGGAGGTGGTGAGAAGTAGAGGCCTCTGGGAGATGAGACCCTGTGTGCCTAGAATAGTGGCCGCTAGAATGGTGGCAGCATCCCAACCTGAGGCAGGAAGCTCCCTGGCCCTGGTGCTTACTCTGACAGGCTGGGCAACCTGCTCTTTCTCCCCGGGTCCCCATCCTGCCCCTGGGCCAGAGCCCAGCTTCCCACTGGACTGGGTCCCCAGTGGGTAAGCCAGGGCGGTGGACGGGCTGCCAGGCTCCCCCAGCAGGCGAGGGTCCTCCCACGGCACGCCCTTCACTGTTCACGTGCTGTCTCATTTTTCTTTTTCTTTTCTTTTTCTATTTTTTGGAGTTAGAATCTCACTCTGTCACCAAGGCTAGAGTGCCATGGCATCATCATAGCTCACAGCAACCTCAAACTCCTGGGCCCAAGCAATCCTGCTGCCTCAGGCTCCCAAGTAGCTAGGACTACAGGCACACACCACCATCACACCACCATGCTTGGCCAATTTTTAAAAAATTTTTTGTAGAGACAGGGTCTTGCTTTTTTGTCCCAACTGGTCTCAAACTCCTGGCCTCAAGCAATCCTCCAGCCTCAGCCTCTCAAAGTGCTGGGATTAGAGACGTGAGCCACTGTACCCAGCCTAAACCTTAGCTCTTAAAAAATGTCTAGTGTGTAGCTCCACAAACATGGGATCTAGAGGCATGAGGCCAGTGTCTGCAAAAGAGCTCCCCGGAGGTTTAGTTAGGAGTCTTGGGGCTGTTGGGTACCATATGATGATGATAGCCAAAAGCATAACCTTGTACCTCGGCTGAGAAAAAGCCATTCTGCAAGGAGCCCGAGTGTGTAGCTTTCTGATGATTCACAAAGGTTCATTCAGTTCTAGAACCAGGATATCTACAGAGCAGAGTTGGAAAACTGGTTTCGTCTCATGAGCTACTCTGATCTGGAGCTACCTTGAGAATTCTGGAGCCTTCTCCAGGCTTGGCAGGGTAGGGTTCTGTGATCAACTAGCAATGTCTGCTATAGTGTCACGTGGAGGAGGGACATCACATTTGCTAGCCATGTGCCTTCTCTGACCTCGAGGGACAGCCTTCCAACAGTTCTCTTATGAAGGTCATCTGTGGGCTTTTGACGAAAGTGTCGGAGCAGGACTTTCTGAGCTGTCTGTGCTGGCCAGGAGCAGGAGGCAGATGGTGCTGTTGGAAGCTGCTCAGGCCAAGGGGAGGCTGACAGTCCTGAGTGGAGGTCAAGGAACCCCCTGCCTCCTGGCTAGCTGGCGGCCACCCTCTCTCCACTCCAGGTGGCCTGTAGGCCACTCCAGGACGTTCCTCAAGAGACAGCCCCAAATTCTATATCATCAAGGCCAGATGGGTTACTGGGGCCCAGGAGATGTCCACACCAGGTCTTCCTAGTCACCCCAAAGCCACAGAAAACGTTAGTATCAGTCCCCCGAGAGCCGCTAGTACCCTCAGCCTGCCTGTGCGTGCGGCAGGATCGACGTGTCCTGCAGTACGTTGCTGGGTAGCTATGTAGCTTGGCCACATTTTATTTTTTTAACCAGAACGAATCTGCAGAACAGCTTTGTCTTCTGCATGAAACTTTCAGATACGAGCTGACTATGTTTTGAGAGAGCTGCCACGGAGAATGGAGGTTGTTTTAGAAGTGTCATTAGGCCACTCTCTGGGGTCATCCCCAGCGGGGCCCCTGCCTGCTTAGATCACAGTGGGGCTGTGCTGGCCGCCGCTCAAGGGTCTCTAGTCATTGCAAGGGAGGTGGAGGGGTGGAACATGCGTTTTTCTTTTTTTCTTCATTTTTAAAGCAGTTTAAATATTAATAGTATTCATGTATGAGTTTAAAAGGACAGTCGAAAGACCGTCCTCTCTGATGCTAGAAGTTGTTCCTTGTTTGAGACAGTTTCTGCTGCCTCTCCCACTGGACCTAAAGGGCAGGGTTGGCGGGGGCTGCACTGCCCAACATTGACATTAACCCTGAGCTTGGTCCTCAGAGCTAGAGGCTACGGAGGATCCATCCACTCAGAAAGGGCTTGGAGCTTCAGGCCTGTTGTAGCCAGTTTTCTTCTGGCATTTTGTTTAATTTCTGCTTCTCGAATTTCTGCATCTCAGTAAAGTGGGCTGGGGGGTGAGAGAGGGTGGGGACTCCTGGCTGCTAAAAGAGGGCAGCACTCTAGGTCCTCAGTGAGCATATGGGAGGGGCACGGAGGACACTCGCTTCCTCTGGGATCCGCTTTCAAATTCTCTCTCCCCACATCTCCTTCCCTGTCAGTTCCAGTGGCCGAGGCTGTCCCTCAGGAAGCTTCCCTTCCTTAGATTTCTGCAGGCCAGTGCTCTGGGTGAGGGCCGCCACGTCCTGCGGGGGCTCATGTGGAGGTGGGTTGGGGCAGGGGAAGTTTCCCCGACAGCTGAGCCATGCAGATCTGCGCTCCACTGCCACTAGCTATGTGCCCATGAGGAAGCTGCTAAAACTCACTGAGCCTTGGTTTGGTCACCTGTAACACAGAGAAGCTGTCACCCACTGCTTTAAGTGTGGTAGAAGCCCTTGGTTCCATTAGGCTCTGAGTTCCTGGGGGTAGGGGACAGGTCACCACCATCTCTGTACCCACCTGCCTCGGTGCCAACACCCAGGGCAGACTCAGGGAACCAGAGATGACCCAGTGATTTGTGTCCCTCTAGCTACAGAGTCGCAATGGCTCAGAGTACCTGATCCAGCATGACTCAGGCCATCATCAACACCTGGCACAAGGCCATTGCCCATGGCATCCAGGAGCTGGTAGGCAGGGCCTGGGGTCTCTAGGGCCACTAGGGAGGGGTGGCCAGCTGTTATACAGGGCAGCTGTGCCCACTGTGGGACACAGGGAGCTCCATGGCACCAGTGGGCAAGCGCCACTCCCTGCAAATGCAATGTCCCCTGCATGGCTGGGATGGCAGGATGCTAAAGCAACTGCCTCTGTCATCTGTGAATCCAGCCTGGGGGTGGCCCTGCAGGCACCCTCTCCACGTGCGGTGGGGAGCTCACCCTAGAGGAATTTCCCATTTTGAGGGAGGCAGGAGGAAAAGTAAATATTCTGGGAACCAACTTCAGGCTGGAATGGCAGGCTGAAACTAGAAGGTAAAGTTTAAAAGTATTGATTTCAAGAGTCTCCCATTTCTTAGGTTCAAAATATCAATTGTATAAGTAGAGATAGGGCAGGTCCCCTCTGACAACTATTTACCTGGAAATGACCTGGGGGTTTTTGACCCGTAATTCCCTATGAGCCAACACTGGGTGCAGCTTTTGGCTCTATTAATAGAGGTAGGAGCCCAGAGCCAGAGAGGTGATGTTGGTGCAGTTGTCGGCAGTACTCCAGCCCCAGCCGGAATTAGAAGCTCAGAACTGGGAGCCACATACTGGGTTACGACTACAGGAGCTGAGGAAAATACAGGAAGAGGGGCCAGGCACTGGGAGGTGGGTAGGGGAGGACAGGATGACTGATTCCAACACCTGTTCGGCTCCGGGCAGCTAAGGAGGCCAATGTGCTGAGGTTCCATAGTAAAGGTGAGGGGAGTTAACCTGGGTAAGGGAAGAGAGATCGCTTTGCCTGAGGACCGTGCCTGCTAGGAGGGCATTTCAGGTCCCTTGCCCCGCCCCAGAAGGACCCCCAGCTGGCCCAAGGTCCTGCCTCTCTGAAGCTATGTGATTGCGGTCTGCAGACTTCCCCCCCCCCCCGCCCCAAAGGAGGAAAGTGAGAGCGGCAGTGTGGCCTTCGGGTCTAGTGAGCCCTGGGAAGCTGGCAGGAGAAAAGGATGACACGCGGCTGAGTCCCAGTGTGTGCAGGGCACGGGGTGGGGAGCATCCCAGAGACCTCTCTCAGCGGGTGGTGATGCCGCGCTGGGGCCTGCCCTGCCAACAACCGAGATGCCACTGACAACTCACAAGGTCCTACTTTCCTCTACATCAGGTGCGCCCACTCTGGGCCCCAGGGGTCTGGAGAGCGCAAGTTTCTGCAGGGGCGGCCCACGCTGCTGCCGCTGCGGTAGAAGGGCTACATCAAAGGTACCGGCTTGCAGAGGGCACGCACGGGTGGCGCAGGGCCGCGCGGCGGCCGCTGGGCGGCGCTGACGAGCCTGTCCCCTAGACCAGGTTCAGCCGCGTGCTGGCCGCACTGTGCCAGCGGCAGCGGAGCCGTGTGCTGCGCTTCGTGCCCCGGTGGGTTGCGGTGCGCGGTACGTGGGGTGGGCTGGGCCGGGCCTCCTGCCAGGACTGCAGGATGGAGACCCCTGGATGGGCGCAGGGTTGAGTGGGGAAAGAACAGGAGGCCTTGAGTAGGAATCACAGCAGGGGCTTCAGCCCCACCCCTCCCAACCCGGGTCCGCGCCTCCCTCCATCCCAGGGCTGGACATGGACAGGCTGTACCGCATCAGTGGAAACCTGGCCACTATCCAGAAGCTGCGCTACAAGGTGGACCACGGTGAGGCCAGTCCCCATGCCTCCCTCCGGGGCCTGAAGGCGCTAAGGGGCCCTGACCTCCCTTCCTCCGCCCCAAATGAGCGTCTCGACCTGGGAGACCGACGCTGACGCTGGGAGGACGTGCACCTTATCACTGGCGCCCCCAAGCTCTTCTTTCGGGAGTTGCCCAGAGGTGGGGTGGATGGGGCAGGAGAGAAACTGTCCTGCTTGGGGCCACCGCCTTGGCCAGGCTCTGTGCCACCACGCTTGCTGACCCCGCTCCCCTCGCAGAGCCCACCCTCCTCCTCCTCCTCCCTCCCTGTCTGACTCCCTCCCTCTGATCCTTCCCTTGCTTGAGTTGCACGACCAGGCCCAGCGCAGCCGCTGTATTCGTGACCTGGTGGGTTCGCTGCCTGCCCCCAACCGCGACACGCTGCGGCTGCTCTTCCAGCACCTGTGCCGGTGAGCCGGGCGGGTGGGTGGGAATGGGGTGGCGGGTCCTGGCAGGACCCCCTCCACGGCTCCCCCCAGCTCTGAGCCCTGATTCCACCTGCCTGGCCGCAGGGTGATGGAGCACGGCAAGCAGAAACGCATGTCGGTGCAGAGCGTGGCCATCGTGTTCGGGCCCACGCTGCTGCGGCGGGAGACAGAAGAGACCAGCATGCCCATGACCACGGTGTTCCAGAACCAGGTGGTGGAGCGCATCCTGCCGCAGTGCTCGGATATCTTCCCGCCGCACTGATTGCGGACCTGCGACTGGGGGCGGCTGGAGGCCACCCAGCTGGACTTCAGGAGACCCTCCGCCTCCCTCGCGTCTGCAGGCGGTTGTGACGTCCTCACCTCTCGGTTCCGAGGCTATGGTGACCCGTGGTGGGCAGTTCGCAAAATGTGATTTTTTTTTTTTTTTCTGAGGCATGTCCTGTTTGGGGTTAATTGGGTTCTGCTTTGTATGGCAGTGTCGCCCCCTGTGCGCATGCGACAGTGTGCGGCTGAGTGTTCTGGGAGAGACCATCCTGGGAGGAGAAATTTGGTGAGGGGGCTTCCCGGCTTCTTCGGGCCTTCCCCTGAATGAGGCCCTTCACCAAGACTCCGTGTGTCCCAGCCCTGTGCGGATCGTGAAGCAGCTAAGACAACTGCCCCGCTGCCCAAACAGGACTGACCCGGCCTCCAGCGTGGGGAGCCGGACCTGCCCTCCTCAGGCCTCAGGGATGATGCTGCCGCGGGCCCGCCGGCAGGCTGGCTGCGGCCCAGTTTCACCTGCTTTCCTGTTCTGGCTCCATGCTCCTGCCCTCCCTGACCCGCTGGTGCTCTGCGCAAGGGTTCTTCATGTTGGCTAAATGTGCACTCTGAACCTGCCACTTGACATGCACCGTTTCCACACACCCTCCCATTTTACAGATGAGGAGACTGAGGCTTGCAGAGGCAAAGCGACTTCGTCAGGGCCCAGTAGAGGATCTGACTCCCCAGAAAAGGCTCCTCTCACACTAGAGCACAGCTGGGGGGGGGGGGGCCCTTCGCTGTCAGGTATCCCTGTCTGGTGCCTACCTAACCTGAAGAGTTGAGAGGCGCTGCGGGGTGGGGCAAAGGAGGACACAACCCCAGGATAGGAAGTGTGAACCCTGGGGTCTGCAGCCCCTCCCTCCTCAGACACGAGCCACCTCAGTTTACAGATCTTGGCCCCCCGCCCTACCCTCCTGTTCATTTTTTCAAAAAATGACAGCTACTATTTATTGGACATTGGTACCACACCAAGCATTTTACTTGGCCTATCTCCTTGTTACTCATAGCCAATATTTATTGTCTGCTCTTCTGTGCCACACAGTGTGTCCTGGGCCGGGGACTGCACACACTGCCTGCCCTGGTGGAGCTTATAATCCAGTGGGTGGGGCTGACCCACGCCCACGCCCACCCCAGTGCCAGCGGGGCCAGGGCAAGAGTATACACAGAGGCCTCGCACCGTATGTCTGGACATTTGGAAGTTATAAATCAAACTAACAACTGTTAAATAAAATATGTTCTATTCCCCTACTCTGACATATGCTTTGATAGTGACCTGGAAGGCCAGGTTCTAATTTAAAACTTCTGTGACTTCCGAGTTCCCTGCCCCAACGTGGGCATGAGAAGAGCTGGCCTGGCCCTCAGCCTGCCCGCTTGTCTTCCCACCCCCAGCCATCTTGGCCCAAGGAGAGGTTCCCATGCACACGTGTGGACACTCTAGTCCCTATGTGCAGCTGCCCATACCTCCTGCAACCCGCTGCCACTTGGCTACCCCACTGGTGACACAGTCCACCCTTGAGGGACATTCTGGAGTCCCTCGTATTGGGAGTGTGGTCTAAAGGGGAGGGTCTGGCCTTCGAGAGGGCCCCACAGATTCCTTATCCTGTGAGGGGAGCCACAGACAGAGAAGGTCTGGACTGGAGTCTTGCCAAGCAGGGGACCCATGGCAGGGACACCCGCACCCGAGTCTAAGGGCGGAACTGGACAGACCTTGAGCAACTGATGACTTGCTCAACCACTGCACAAGCGCTGGGAGAAGCACAGGGTGCTCTGAAGATGTGTCAAGGCGGTGACTGTTGTCCAGGGATCTGAGATGCCTCTGCAGAAGCCACATTTGAGTGAAGCAGTAAAGAATGAAGAGTCAACCAGGCCAGGGGTTAAGGGAAGGGTGTCTAGTCAGAGGGAACAGCATGTGTGAAGGCTCTGGGGCAGAAAGGCTTGCAGGGAGAACAAGGTCTGAGAGAAGACCCTCATGACTGGAACCCAGAAAGCCAGTGGGCATGGGCACCAGCTGAGGCCAGAGAGCTGGCAGGGGACGGAGCATGTGGGGCATGTGGCCGAGAGCTTTGGGTCACCGGGACAACAAGCTGGAGGATCCTTGGGCGGAGAGGTCTTGGGAAGTGTCTGCTCCCCGCCCCCACCCCAGGCTTATGACTCTGCCAAGGCCTCATGGGCAAATAATGCAGCAGCAGGCTGAGAAGTCCTAGAATCGTCACATTTTGTCACAAGGAAGAGCTTCATAAATCACCCAGAAATCAAAGCTGATCTCTGTCTTTCAGGAATCACCCACTGCCAATGAGAAAACTCCTAGAGAGACAATGTCAGAATTCGCCTGAGGTCACTGGCAGGTTGCTGGCAGGGCCTGGCCCAGAGGTTTGTTTGCACAGTCTGAGGACCTACTGTGTGCCCCACCAAAGTCTGAGGCACAGCAGACGTCCTCAACACTGAGCACAGCGTGTGGTAGGCACTGTAGGTGCACTGCCAAGATGTTTTGAAGGAACTGGACTTTGTCTGGAGACACAAAGACATATAGAAACAGTATCAGCCCTTTTGAGGCTCTGTCTGGTTGGGGAAGGGACATAAAAAGGAGTGACAGTGGCACAGCTGATAAGCTGGCACAGGGGCCTGTCCCCAAGCCTACAGCCTCCTAGCAGGTGCCCCTAAGTCCTCCTGCAGCCTGGAGTATGTCCCTGCAGCCACTCTTGAAAAGGCCCTGGTGCCCGCCTGATTGCTAAGTCCGGTGGACACATGAACAGCCTGCTGTCCTCCCTGAGACACACCGCTCCTTTGCCCCAGGCAACCCGGGTCCTCCCCATCACTCCACCCCTCCCTTCCTCAGCTCCCCCTCCTCTGCCCGCCCTGTAAATGGTGATGGGCCCCAGGTTGTGCCCTCCCTGGGGCCCTCATGCCTTCCACTGTGGGCACTCAGCCACCATGCCGGGATGTGTCACCCAAATCTCTATCACCAATGCAAACCTCTCTCTCCCGAGTCCCATGTGAAAGGTCCACCTGCTTGCAGGACACTGCCACGTGGATGGCTGCCAGAAACCCCAAGTGCAACCTGCCTGCAATGAAACTCCAAACCAGCTCTTTTCCCTACTTCTGAGCATGGCACCTCCAGTCCCCAAGTCCCCATCTTCTACCTTCTAAACATGTTCCAGATCTGCCTCTTCCACCCTCCCCTGTTCTCTCTCATCTGGGTGAGCACAGCAGCCTCTGAAAGGGCTTCTCGCCCCGTTCCATCCTCCACCCAGCAACCGTCTGACCAGGCCACGTCCCCAATCTCCGCATGCCAGCTGTGCCCGTGCCTGTCACTCCCAGCACACTGCAGGCTGCTTCTTGCCTCAGTGTCTTTGAGTCGACGGTCCCCCCACCCCTCCCACTTTCCCATGTCTCATTTCTCCTCCACCTTGAAGCCTCAGCTCCCCCATGTGTGCAGCTCCCTCGTCACGCTCAGCTCGCTGGACGCAACTGCGCTTCCGTGTCCGCCTCTCCCGCTAGGCTGTGGCCAGCAGAATGTTCCCAAGCCTCACCCACTGCGCCGCCAGTGCTGCTGCCTCACTCGTTTTGTCGCCAGATCGCATCCCATCCTATGGACATGCCACGCTGTGTTTATCCATTCATCAAATGATGGACATTTGAGTCGTTGCCACTATTTGGCTATTATGAATAACGTTGCTATGAACATCTGTGTACAAGTTTTTACCTGGACATATTGTCTTAGCTCGGCCTGCCATAGCAAAATACCATAGACTAGTGGCTTAAACAACAGAGATTTGTTTCTCACAGGTTTGGAGGCTGGAAGTTCGAGATCAAGGTGCCAGCATGGTCGGGTTCTGATGAGGACCCTCTTCCTGGTTTGCAGACGGCCGCCTTCTGGCTGTGTCCTCACGTGGCAGACAGAGCTTGCGCTCTGGTCTCTTCCTTTTCTTACAAGGACACTAGTCTCATTTTACAGCCTCATCTAAACCTAACTACCTTCCAAAGGCCTCACCTCCAAATACCACCACATTGGGGCTTAGGGCTTCAACATATAAATTGGGGGGACACAAATATTCAGCCCGTGACTCATGTTTCAGTTTCTTCAGGTGCATACCTAGGAGTGGAATTGCTGGATGAAAGGTAACTCTGAGTTTAACCTGTTGAGGAACCATCAGATTGTTTGCAGCGGCACGAATTACACCTGCCAGCAGGGCACGAGGGTTTCTGTTCTCACTTTCTGCAACGGCTGTCTCGGGTCTTCATTCTCCTCAAACCCCTGGCCCTCCCGACCTTCCCACCCTCTCAACAGAGGGCCTGCCTCCACCTCGCAGGAAAATGGAAACACCTGTCCCAGCGTCCAGATCAGACCTCCCCCACCCCACCCTCCCTGGCCTCCTCTCCCCGGAAGCTCAGAGCAGACGTTTCTCTAGGGCACAGCTGATCTCCGTCTTTCGGGAAATACCCACGATCACTGACCGCTCCTCTCTCTTGCTCACTGAACTGCTGTCTGGGGTTGAGGGCCCGGGAGACGGAGACCAGCGAGCAGGGAGCTCACTGGGCATGCTCTCAGGACCGACACCTGTGCTGGGGGAGGCAGGATGGAGCCGAGGGACAGTTGAGCTGTGACGCAGGCCCATGGAAGGCCTCAGCCACCCCACCAGGAAGCTCTGGAGCAGGCACAGCCTCAGCGTCACACCACATTGTGGCCAGGAGTCAGGCCACTGCCTTCCAGGGCTGGGGCAGGGAGGGCACAGATTGGGGCCACATGGCTCTGTTCAGCCCAGGGCGCGTCCTGGAGAGAGGCTCAGAGGAGAGCCGTCAGCCTCCGGCCCCCCTGCAGCTGGGGCAGCTCAGGTTCGGTCCTGGGATTCTGCGTGGTGCCCGTGGCATCCGCTCTGACTTCCAACAGGCCCCTTCCCCTAACCATGGGATCGTGTTCAAGTCTCTCTCTGAAAAATCCTCCCTCAACCCCACATCCCCGCAACTGCCTGCTTTCCTCCTCCTCCTCCTCCTCCTCCCCGCCAAACTTCTTGAAAGAGTCCTCCACACTCACTGTCCCCACGCGCTGCTCCTGTTCACTCCCCAACCCCGATGCACCAACAGACCACTGCGATGCCACATCATGTTTGTTGGGTACTTTTGGGTCTTCACAGTCATCATCCTCTTGGGGACACCCTGTCCTCTGCTGGCTGCTCCTGCCTTGGAAACACTGCCTTCCTCTCAGCTTGCACGATGCCACGGCCTCATCTTCCTCCTACCTCTGGCCAAGCAGCCCGTTCTCTGCTGCGTGGCCAGTAAGGGCAGAGCCCGTGGGGCCAGCCCTCCTCTCCCTGGCCTCCCTCCCTGGATGTCGCCGTCCACACATGCCGCATCAGTGACTGGTGAGCAGGCATGACTGCCCCTCAAAGCTCTCAACCCCAGTGTCCCCTTGACGACCTGATGATGTCTGCTCTGGGACAGTCCTCAGTCTGAGACTGGATTCTTGCTCCTCCCCACACCTGTCCTCCAGGGTTTTACCTGTCCCAGGAGCAGGCTCCACCCACCCCCAGCCGGGCATGCCAGGAACCTGGGAATGTGGCCTGCTCCCTCCATCTCCCCCTCTCTGCCCGCCTCCCTACCTGATCTGTGTCCCAGTCCTGTCGTTCCCCCTTCTGCCGCACTCCTCCTCTCCAGCCAGGGCCCCTGCTTGGCCTCAGGGGTAAGATCTCCCACCTGGACACTGCAGCTGCTCCCAGCCCCCCCCCCACATCCTCGTGGCCCCCACTGCCCCCAGCCTCATTTAAACACACACACCTGATCATATCATCACCCTGCTTAGAAACCATCCCACCTGCCCAAGGAAAAGACCCCAAGCTTTAGCATGGCCTGCGCACCCCTCTGCCTCCTCTTGTGACGCAGTGTGGCTCAGTGGCTGGGAGCATGGGCTCTGGAGTCAGGCCACCCGGATTCAAATCTGAGCTCCGCCATGCTAGAGGATTCTGGGTAATTGACTCATCCTTTGTGTCCCGTTTCCTCATCTGGAGAATAGGGATGCAACAGCAGCACCGGCCTTAGGGGGGCTGGGCAGATGACGAGATGACACCTGCAAGGTTGTGAGAACACAGTCTGTTCAGAGCGAACATTCAGGGAACACTCGCTGGGCCTCACGCCTTACCCGCTTTCTTAGTTTCTGCACTGCAGCTACACTGGCCTCCCATGGGTTTCTCAAATGTTTCATGCTCCCCCACCTCCACCCCAGGATCTTTGCACGTGCTGTGCCCACGTTGCAGTTCTCTTTTCCTTTGCTTAGTCATCTTTTAGCATTGTGCCCAGGTAACCATTCCTCAGGCAGCTCTGCGGAGTGCCCAGCCAGGTCAGCTTTCTCTGTTACACACCATCAGAGACCCATACGCTTCTGTTATTTCAGTTTGTCATTTCACATTTATACATCATGATTATTGCTGTGTGTCCCTCCCCCCACAATCCTATAAGCCCAGGAGGGCGGGGACTCTGTTGTTGCTCACCATCCTACGCCCAGCGCCCAGCACACCCCAGCACCTGCCCGGACTCAGAAAATATTTGTGAAATGAAGGAATGAATAAATGAATGAATGACTCTCCCTCTGAGGTCCTACAGACACTTGAAACACAACACACCCCCCACAACTGCCTTCTCCTGTCTTTGCCACCTCTCTCCTCCTTGTCCCCAAATTTACAAATCCCGGAGTCCCCCTAGATGGCTCCTTTCCCCACATCAGCCAGTCACTACGTTGCCCAGATTGCACCTCTGAGCTTTCCCACCCCCACCTCACTCCAGTCCCTCCTAGGCTGGACCCTCCACACGTCCCACCTGGACCTCCTCTCCTCAGGGCAGCTGGGTTTCCGGCCTGCGCCTTTGCTGCTTACCACATTGCCGCCTGAATGATTTGTCTAAACTGTTAGTCGTGTTATGTCAACTCTGACTTAAAGCCTTCATTGCATCCATGTCCCAGTTGTGTCTCCTGAAATGTAGGACTCATGAAGTGAGTGGCACATGACATGATTCTGGGAGGTTCAAGGACCTACACCATGCACCAGGGCACCCCGGGGTGACCATTAACACAGAATTGCAAGATGAGAAAGTTGGTTCTTTCTAACTCTGATTACACTGAGGAGAAAGAAACATCTTTTTTTCCCTCGTTAATTTCTCCTTCTTGTGGGAATCAGGACTCCAGCCACAGCCGCCGGCCAGCCAGAAAGGCAACTAGCAGAAAAAACAACACAACAAAAAGAAAGACAATTAGTGATTAATAGATGGAATGATAACATGGTCTTATTAATATTTTTATTTTATTTACTTTACAGTTACCTTCTATATGTGACATGTGATATCAGGTTTCTTTTTTATTCTTTCTTTCTGTAGACCCCTTAGCTGGGACTATAGTCACACACCACCACATCCAACTAATTTTTTCTAGCTCACTCTTGCTCAGGCTGGTCTCGAACTCCTGAGCTTGAGCGATCCTCCTGCTTCAGCCTCCCCAGAGTGAGATTTACTTTTGTACCTTTACATTTTTTTTCATTGTGGTAAAATATACATAACATAAAGTTTACCATCTTAGCCTTTTTTTTTTTTTTTTTTTTTGAGACAGACTCTTGTTCTGTTGTCCAGGCTAGAGTGCTGTGGTGTCAGCCCAGCTCACAGCAACCTCAAACTCCTGGGCTCAAGCTATCCTCCTGCCTCAGCCTCCCGAGTAGCTGGGACTACAGGCATGTGCCACCATGCCTGGCTAATTTTCTTCTATATATATTTTTAGCTGTCCAGATAATTTCTTTCTATTTTTAGTAGAGACAGGGTCTCACTCTTGTTCAGGCTGGTCTCGAACTCCTGACCTCGAGTGATCCTCCCACCTCGGCCTCCCAGAGTGCTAAGATTACAGGTGTGAGCCACCACGCTCTGCCGAGGTTAATGTTTTGATTGCTGGACTGCTTGCTCTGTCACACTAGACTGTAAGCTCCACGAGGGCAGGGACCTCCACCTTGTCCTTGGCTGTCTCTGATTCTGAGTGGCTGGTACGGTGATGGGCGCAGAGTAGGTGGTGTTCAGTCAGCATCTGTGGGAAATCAGGTAATAGCTACGTTGTGAGGGCTGCGTGGGCAGTGGCCCTTCTGACAGTATTCCAGAAGGGTGGCACTTGGTGAACAAAGGCCTGGAGGTGGGAAGCAGCAGGGTGTGGGGGGCAGATGGGCTGCGGTTGGCGTGGACAGGCAGAGGCCAGAGGGATGAGACTGGAGAGGCCCTCAGCCTCCCTCACTCCTGCCTATTATGAGACCCCACAGCCCTAACACTTTGTCTACACTTCCTTCACACCCTACATCCTGCCTCATGTGATGCGAGTTGATTCATCAGCACTTACTGAACCCCTACTGTGTGCAAGGTATGGCGTTGGGGCAAATCACCTACCATGTGCAGCACAGGCCAATTTCCAGAGTGATTTGCCACCCAGTATCACGCCTCATGCTCACAGCAGCCCTACAGAAAGGAACCGTCCATCCGTCCATCCGTCCATCCATTCCCGTACTCAAACACTTAGTAAATGTGTATCAAGTGCTGAGCACGTGCCAGGTGCCAGGAATGCAAAGCAGGCAAGGCCAGCAAGGCCCTCATGGAGTGGGGAAGAACGAACTCATAAACAAACCAGCAAGGCAGTCTGCAAGTGTGATAAACTCTGTGTAAAACCTAACAAACGGGTGATATTGTAGGGAGAGACTGGGCCCATCACTCTGGTCAGTCGGGGGGCTCTCTAAGAAGGTGCCATTGGAGAAACCTCCAGCCATGGGAGACACACGCCAGGCCGAGCTCGCAGCAAATGCAAAGGGCCCGGCAGCATGGGACAGTACCTGGGCATCGGAGGGACAGTACCTGAGTGTCACCGGAGAACTAGAATATTCGATGGGGTGAAGTGGGGAGAGAAAGGGATGAGATGGAAGAGGAAGCCAGCAGCCAGATTAGGAAAGGCTTGTCGACATTTGGATTTATCCTACTGTGAGAGGTTTTCTTTTTTGAGACAGTCTCACTCCGTCGCCCAGGCTAGAATGCCGTGGCATCAGCCTAGCTCACAGCAACCTCAAACTCGTGGGCTCAAATGATCTTCCTGCCTCAGCCTCCCAAGTAGCTGGGACTACAGGTGTACACCACCAGGCCTGGCTAATTTTTCTTTTTTTTTTTTTTTTTTTTTTTTTTTGTTGAGACAGAGTCTCACTTTGTTGCCCAGGCTAGAGTGAGTGCCGTGGCGTCAGCTTAGCTCACAGCAACCTCAAACTCCTGGGCTTAAGCGATCCTCCTGCCTCAGCCTCCCGAGTAGCTGGGACTACAGGCATGCGCCACTATGCCCGGCTAATTTTTTCTATATAGATTTTTAGGTGTCCATATAATGTCTTTCTATTTTTAGTAGAGACGGGGTCTCGCTCAGGCTGGTCTCGAACTCCTGACCTTGAGCAATCCACCCGCCTCGGCCTCCCAGAGTGCTAGGATTACAGGCGTGAGCCACCGCGCCCGGCCTAATTTTTCTATTTTTAGTAGAGATGGGATCTTACTCTTGTTCAGGCTGGTCTTGAACTCCTGAGCTCAAGTGATCCTCCCTCCTGGCCTCCCACACACAGACAGAGCCACTGCACCTGGTCCCTACAGTAAAATTCGAGTCCACTGAAAAGTTCTACAGAGGTGAACCAGTGTGTCCTGGCTGACGTCTCCACACCATCACTGGGCCACTCTGGAGGCCGTGGAGATGGGAAGATCCACATTGGCTTAAGGTCTATGTGAGAGATAAAACTGTCAGAACCAACTCCAGAAGCCTTGGTTTCTCTTCCAAACTATTTCTCCCCATCTTTCCAGTAAATGGCACCACTGCAACCCTATGGCTCCAGCCAGAAATGTCTAACTTCTGCGTGCTTTCTTCCTCCCCTCCCCGGCCCCTCCCCCTGCCTCCAGCTCTGTCAGTGTCCACACCAGGAGAAGGGAAGTTTCCAGGCAGTGCCAAGTTGTGTTTGAGGTTAAGGTGCAGCCAGGCAGCCTGGCCGTGGGAGAGTCCCAGCTACTGACTCTTCCCTGCTGCAGGTGGAGACAGTGGACATTCAGCTTCAGCCACAGTGAGGTTCCGCCAGGTGAAGATGAAAAGGGACAAGAGCTGGGGCTGTTGCCAGGAAAAATCAAAATGGTAGACCATGGACTCCAAGTTGGGAAAGGAGGGAGGGGACAGGGGAAACGTGGCAAAACTAGGGCTTTAATCCTGGCAGCTTTGCTCTAGAAACCATGCTCTTAACCATGACACTTGACCACCTCCCTCAATAAAACCCAATTTTATGGATTGAAATCCAACGTTCTTTTCATGACATTTTTCACTTTATTAACAAGTACATTTTAAAACAAGTTAAATGTAACCCTGTGGAGAACTTATAGACTCTTACCTCTCTGAATACCATACCTGTGAAATGTAGGACTAACTTTAATTTATAGGAAGAATGGAAGTAATAGCTTTGGCACAGAATTCTTTTTTCCCTTAAAAAGAAAACAAGGGTGGGAAAGTAAGCAATGATACTGAGGGAAAAGGGAGAATGTCCTTTAGGACTAGCCATATACAGAAATCTAAAAAGTAGCTGCAAATTCACTCATATTTTAACTATATCAAAGCACTGGCTCATATATCGTGGGGGGTTGGTTCATGGATAACTTTGTAAGTCTGATTACAGGCGTGGTTTTGTGTTTTAGAAAAATGAGTATGTATTTAAAAATTTTATAAAATGATTTCATAGTGTCTGTGGACTCTAGGTTAAGGACACATTGCACTAAGAAGCCCCTTAAATCTTTTGGATAATTTGTGATTCTATAGTCTGACAGTTTCTGGATTAGGGTCTCTTAACATGTAGCTTAATATTAATATTACATACTTAGAAAATGAGTCATATGCTTTATTTCTAAAGTTCCATTAAAACTATTTAGTATTAGGTATATTAATTTTCACAATAACATTCTTACATGGAGAAAGAAAAATAAAATATGCAAAATCAGCTTCTCCAGTTATTCCAATGTTTTAACTATTTAGGAATATACTTTCTTTCTAAGGAAAAGGAATCCATTAATATGCAACATCCACATATAAAACAGTCAGGTAGATATTTAAATTCATATTGGTCTCAGCAGGAAATGGCTATGCTCTAGGCACATTTATGGCATGCTCGATAAATTAAATATTGATAATATAGGAACTATAAGGAAACTATTTCCTCAATATAAATCTGCCAAGAGGCAGATACACCAAACGCTCCCATAGATGCTTTTAATTCTTTCTTGTCTTGTGTAAGCACAAGGGAAACAAATATGACTCAACTATTTTTAAAACAACATAAATGAATTAAATACATTCTCTAAACTGTGTGTACATCTGAAAAATGGTTAGATACTGAATATCTCAATCTTAGAAATAAATATCTTTCAGAGAATACTTCTGAGCGATATCAGGAAGATGGTGGAACAGGAGGTTACCTGTTTATATCCCCCCACGAGAATTCTGCACCCATTACAGACAAAATGCTTTGTGGGAGACTTTGGATTCAGGCAGGAGGTTGTGGAGCCCCAGACCTAGGAGGTTGTTTTGAGAGTGCCTAACAACACACAGGTGAGAGATCTGGCAATTGCACTCCCAGGTTTAAACCTGGAAGCAGCTTCATTTCTCAAAGGGCTTAGCTATAGGGATGAAAACGGAGACATTACAACTGAAGCCACAGAAATACCAAGGATGATGAGAGACTATTATGAATAAGTATATGCCAACAAATTGGAAAATCTAGAAGAAATGGATACATTTCTGTAACCTACCAAGACCGAATTACAAAGAAATAAAAAATCTAACTGGACCACTAACGAGACAGGATATTTGGCAAGAATTTTTTGGATAAGTCCTCAAAATCACAAGTAACAAAAGCAAAAATAGGCCGGGCGTGGTGGCTCACGCCTGTAATCCTAGCACTCTGGGAGGCCGAGGCGGGTGGATCGCTCAAGGTCAGGAGTTCGAGACCAGCCTGTGCGAGACCCCATCTCTACTAAAAATAGAAAGACATTATATGGACAACTAAAAATCTATATAAAAAAATTAGCCGGGCATAGTGGCGCATGCCTGTAGTCCCAGCTACTTGGGAGGCTGAGGCAGTAGGATCGCTTAAGCCGAGGAGTCTGAGGTTGCTGTGAGCTAAGCTGACGCCACGGCACTCACTCTAGCCTGGGCAACAAAGTGAGACTCTGTCTCAACAACAACAACAACAAAAAAAAAAAAAAAAAAAAAAAACAAAAGCAAAAATAGACAAATGGGATTACATTGAACTAAAAAGCTTCTGCACAGCAAAGAAAACAATTAACAGAGTGAAGAGACAATCTACAGAATGGGAGAAAAATGTTTGCACATTAGACATCTGATCAACTATTAATATCCAAAATATACAAGGAACTCAAAACACTCAATAGCAAAAAACCAAATAACCCTATTAACAGATGGGTATAAGTCGTGAAGAGATGTTTCTCCAAAGAAGACATACAAATGGCCAACAGGTACATGAAAAAATGCTCAACATCGCTCATCCAAACCACAATGAAGTATTACCTCAACTTAGTTAGAATGGCTATTATCAAAAAGATAAAAGAGAACATTTTGGCAAGTATGTGGAGAAAACAGATCTCTTTTATAATATTGGTGGGATTGTAGGGATAATAGAAGGAGGGTTCCTTGAAAAATTGAAAATAGAATTACCGTATGATCCAGCAACCCCAGTACTGGGTATACACACAAAGGAAATCGTATCAGTATGTCAGAGTGAGCTCTGCAGTCTCATGTTTATTGCAGCACTATCCACAATAGGCAAGATATGGAACCAACCTAAGTGTCCATCAACTGAAGGATGGATAAAGAAAGTTTGGTATATAGACACAATGCACTACCATTGAATTATATGAAAGAATGAAATCCTGCCATTTGCAACAATGTGAATAAACCTGAAGAATATGATGTTAGGTGAAACAAACCAGTCAGAGAAAGAAATATACTACATGATGTCACACAAATGCAGAACCTGCAAAAGTCGATCTCTCGTAAGAGAAAGTAAACGGTGGTTACGAGGAAGGGGGAGAAGGAAATCTTGATCAGATAATACATAAATACAGTGAGATAGGAAGAATAAATTTCAAGAGATCTATTGTACAGTAGATGACTATAGTTAATGACAATATATTATATTCTTAAAACTTGTAAAAAGTAGACGTTATGTGCTATCGCCACAAACATGATATCTATGTGAGGCAATGGATTTGTTATTTAGCTAGATTAGCCGTATCACAATACCTCAAAACATCATGCTGTACACAATTAAAACATAATGTTGTCTGTGAATTTAAAAATAAAATTTAATAAATGTTTACATTATCAGAAAAGATAATCAGACTTCTTTCAAAAGTATACTTTAGAGTATCATATTTTCTATCTCTCTTACCTCTTGATCTTTTTTAGTTTTGCTTTCCAGAGCCTCAGATTCATCTAAATTATTCTTGTCTTTTAATTTCAATTCCATTTCTTCTTTTTCTGTTCTTAGTTGTTCATAGTCTATTACCAGGTTATCATAGTTAGCACGAAGTGAGTTCAACTCACTTTCTACATTTTTCTATAATAAACAAAACCAGATTTTCCAATCAGAGGGAATTCATGTCATATATGCTTTGTTTCCTTAACCAAAATTTGGATTAAGTAATTAATTTAACTTTGATTCATTTGGTGGTTTAAGCCATTCTTTTCTTTAACAACTTTCTAATGGTCTACATTTTGGTAAAGTGGCTCATTTAGAATAGATTATTTTGAAAGGAGTAGAATAAAAAATAAATCATAGAAATAAATCATGTTTCCTGTGTCTGACAGGCACAGTTCAACTGGGAAGGTAGGGTGCACATTGGAAAGTTTATTTGGCTACAAATCCTCAAGTTCTTCAGCAATAAAGCTGATAATTTAATTTCCCAAATCCTATTTTATGTTTCAGATGGCTCTGAATTCAGGAAGGGAAACAGATATTATTTATTGATTTTTAAAACTAATAGTATGGGTTTGAGTAGGCTATGTTGTACCATACTCAAAGAGGCCTATCTCTACTTTCTCTACTATGATGAGAGTTATACAAGTTAAAAAAAAAGCCTACACCAGGGATTTTTGAAAAAACAATAAACCTTTAGAGTATGTCTCAGGAACACAAAAGCAGTTTGTCTGTGTACTTTATGGGCATTAACTAATGATAATAAGAAGCACTGCACTTGCATTCCAAAATAAAAATGAAATTTCCTTTAATAAATACATTATATAACTATGTGTCTTTGAACATGAACAATCTAGACAGTAAACATGGAATCTAAACTTATTTTATTATTTACCACAGTGTTCCTTCTTTCTTAAAGTTTTGATGAGACTACATATCTTTATCAGTATTATCTGGAAAAATGACCCCTCCCTAATGCATTGAGCTGTACATTCTATCTGCCTGAGCATTTTGACACTTTTAAAATCAATCTTTTTATCCTCATGGTATTTCCTAAGGCAAAACAGAAACTTCACAGACATCACAGATACCAAGGTCTGCTAGTGAAGAGCTAGAAGCAAAGTTTTACCTATTAGTACACACTTGCCTTATGAAATTTTTAGCCTTCCTCTAGATGCCTCATAGGTATCAAGTATAAATATAAAGAGTGAGCGAAGTCTTCTTCAGTGCCACAATTGTTACTGAAATTAAGTCAGAGCTAGTAATGTGCTACAACAACAAAATCCAATCAGAAAAGAATTTTAAAAAGAGGATAAAGATTATGTTGTATCAAATCATTCAATTACCTGATTTAGCAGCTTTGTTGCTGGATTCCACTCTATTTCAGTTAATGTGTCAAGAGTGTTACTGCAAAAGTCAGACTCTGAACAGAGAGCTGTAATTAGGGGACAAAGAAATTTATCCATAAACATATTTATTGAAAATCCTAAGTCAAAGATCTCTTAAAAAAAAAAAATTCAATCAGAGGTAATAAATAATAAGCTCAAATTAGCTAATATATGCTTAGAGTATGAATGCCAAAAATACATTAAGAGATGTGGTCTTTCATTTATCGTGTGACTTAAGATAACTGGTATGAATGAGTGATAAAATATAAGATCCTTAATGAAATATGGGTAAAAAGGACAAATTCTGAATTTGAAATTTGGTCCCTGTAAGGAGATTTTAAAATGCTCCCCAAAGTAGATTATAATGTTGGAGACATAATTTTGAAACAGATTCCTATGTAAATGCTATCCTTTCAAGATTAGCAATGTTTAAGGTAGATGTTATATCATTAGTAATTTAATTGGATACTGATTAGAACAAAGAAACAAAAACACCTTTCTCTTGTGTGTTTCCCCTATAGTGCATCATTCTTAAGAGATTTGGAATTAATAAAGAACTTCATAAATGTTTATTCTTAAAATTACTTATTTTTATCATAAATAATCTCCATTGTAATCACATACAGAATACACACACTTTATTTAAAAATCATGTTTATCACATTAACTAAGTTATAACTAGCTTCTCTTTATAAGGAGGCTTTTATAATTTTATAATTACAAGTAGATTCACTTGAAAAAGAACTCACATTCATCAATTTCTCCTAATAGAGTTATAGCAGGCTTATGTGTTTTTGTTGTCATAGTTGTTGGCATTTGAAATCCACCTGCATAGTTTGAGTCCTTCATTTTGTTAATTTTGCCAAGGCACCAAGTAACTCTTCATTTTCTTTTAGACTAAAGAAAAAAAATCAAAATTATGTCACAGAGGTCTGGTTTCAAACAAGGTAACTAGTTTCTATTTTTGAAAGCCACTCACTTGGTAGAATTTTTATTGAGCCTAGTTTGATATCTTACTAGTCTAAGGACATCCCAAGATCAGAAAATATACTCAAACTTTTCAAATGAGTGTTTAACCCCATAGTATAATAATATGATCAAACTACTGTTTAAATTTCACTTTTTATTTGAAGCGTTACTTACAAGCTTCTTTGGGACTTATTTGAAAGGAAGTTGTTGACTTACAACCATTGAAACAATCTGTCATTAGACAGGAGGGACAGCTGCTGCTGCCATCACCATAGCGACCCCCTGTGGGTACCAGCCCTAACTGGGAAGGAACAGATCGCAGGTAATATCACAGGTAGTCCATCTGAACTTCCCTCAGCAAATAAATCTTTCACAGGGTACTTCCCAATGCCAACTCCCTTCCAGTTTCCTTGGTAAAGCAAATGCCTCCACCAGTGCCCCTGACCTCGTTGCTTCCTTTCTCTCTTGAGACTTGCTCATTCAGTTATGTGTCCACCTGTCATCTCCACCGACTCCCTCCTCTCTGCTTCACAAATGCTCAAGCCTCTCAGGCTGAGTTTTTTTTTTAAAGATAAATAAGACTTCGCTCTAGCTACCATTTTGTTTTTTTCCTACTTTGTTCTCTCTCATCATTTATCCACTGGCTCCTCATCCCTTCAGGGACCCTTCTGTTTCCGGCTTCTGATCCTACCCAGTTGGGTATCCTTACTACTCACTCTGCTTTGCTGGTTTCTGTTCCTCTGCCTGACTCTTAAGTATGTGTGTTTTTCCAGGTTTCACAGTCTCCACTGCTCTCTTGCGCCTTTACTAGGTACACGTATCATCTCATCTTATGTGATCCTCTCAACAACCCTATGGCTTATGTTCTCTTACTAGATCCTTTTAATATATGAACTGGGTGCCCAACAAGTTTGGAGAAGTTGTTTAAGGTTGTACAGCCAGTTGGTGGTTGAGCTCATGCCTACAAGTTCAGAGCCTACCCTACCACATTGCCTCTCCAGATTATCTGTTGTCTCCAGAACATACTACGTGCTCTCTCAAGCCTCTCCACACGCTTCCCTTCTGCTTGAAATGAACAGCATTTTCCACAGCCCACTCTGCAAAAGCCCAGTCATATAAACGTCCTTGACTCCCATAACCTTTAGCTCAACCTCATTTGCTCCCAGTACCACCCCTGGACCTTGTCTGAAACTCATAAACCTAAATCTTAGACCTTCTGCACTTACTCCAGTTGCCATCCTTCCCAACTCATTTATTAGGTTAATCCAATTAAAGCTATTTAGCTTACCAGGGACCCTACTCCCTTGTTATACGACTTTCTTCTGGCCAGCTCCCTCTTGCTTCTCATCTCATCATCTTAGATTCCATATCATTATTTTAATTATGTTTGACATTTGAAGTCAATATCCTCAAATTATTTGCCCCATTTTCTGTGCCTCACACCTATACCACACAATGTATACCCAGGTGAATACACTGCGTTCTGAACCTGTATCAGCTTCCTGAGCACTGCCAGAGCCATAAAGCCAGAAGACTGGCTGCCAACGTTAATCAGGTCCTTAATGCTACATGGCAGGGCTCCTCTCCCCCTGTCAGCTTTCTTTTCCATTACCTACAAAGGCTAGACTATTTCAAACCCTTAGTATCTCTGCAAACTTGTGACTCTACCATCACCTGCCACATCCGCAGAAAACTTAAACTTATTCCACAAAGAAAGTGTATGCTTACATTTATAGAAATACTGCCTGCACGGAGGCCTATCCTTTCCTCTATGTTTGTTACAATTCAAGAGGTCTTTCTCCTCCTATCTAAGGCCAATTCCTTCGAATATATTTGAGACCCCATTTCTATGGGCCATCTCACCCTGTAAGTTGGCTCTCACCCCTACCACATAACTCAAATTACATTTGCAAATGAGCTTCTTGTTTCTAAATGTAAAGAATTTTTGTCTATCTTTACCTTATTTAACTTCTTAGCAGACTATGACACCACTGACCACTAGCTGCCTGAAATATTCTCTTTCCTTAGTTACCGTATTCACCTCATTTCATTCTTAATTCTAGAGCTAAACCTGGGTTCCTTTATGGATTCTTTTTTTGCCTTCATCTGAAAAGTTATTTCTTGAGATTTTGCCCTTGGCCTTCTGTTATTTTCATTCTCAACATGTTCACCAAACAAGCTCATTCATTACCATGACTTTAATTTAGATCTGTAGTAGATAATGCCCAAATCGACTAACTGTATCTTAGCTCTTCTACCTTATTTTCATGTATTTGCATTTCGACTGCCCGCCATCTCAAACTGAAGAAGTACCAAATAAAATGTTCAGTATCTCCATTGCTCTTCCTTCAGTGTCCCTTCACTCAATGAATACTGCCACCTGCTATCCAGGAAGGCAAACAATACTTGCATGTCATTCTGGACATCTCCCTTTCCCTGCCCCTAAATTCCAATCACAAAGTCCTGTTGAGTCTGCCTCTCAAATAGCTCTCCACTTTATCCAATTTGTTCCTTTTCCGGAGGCCCAGCCAATGTGATCAGCACAGCAGCTACATCTTTCTAAACCGCAATTCTGATGTCACATATATGGCTTTTCTTTGTCCCTAGCATAATGTCACATTTAAATCCCTCAATGTGGTTTAAAATGCCCCTGCCGCCAGAAAATCTTGAGTCCAAAGAATACTTATCATGCTGCTTCACAACTCCAAGCTTTTGTACATACAGGTCTCCTCCTGGAACATTCTTCCCTAAGCCATCCACTAGGCTATTTCCTACTCATCAGTCAGTCAACCCACAGTTCTTGATTGCCTTCTGAATACCTATCATGGCGGCTTGTACATATGCCTGTTCCTTAATGACTACTTTTTGTTGAAAGTATTACTGTTGCAGGATTAAAGGGAAAGAATAAAAGAACTTTAAGCTTTAAAAAGTAAGTTTGTTGGGATAAAAGTAAATCTATGTTATGCCTCTCTTCTTTCCCCATGGATAATCAAGAGATAACTGTAAATTTACTTCCTTTTATTATTACACAAGAAAAACACTAAGATTGTTGCTACTTTTACCAGTATATACTAGAAATTCAGCTAAGTTATTTACCTTCTTCATTTTTTGGAAAATGTCATGAATTGCTCTGGGCATAAGTCGTAAGTAATCTTCTGAACCCATAATAGTATACGTTTTTCCTGAAGCAGTCTGCCCATAGGCAAATATAGTCCCTGAACAAACAAAATGCACTCACACAAAGATTTAAAATGAATCTGCAGTGGATAGAACTATCAATACATGTTGCACAGACACCCAAGACTAAAATGTTTCTGCAACACTGAGCGAATACAAACCATTGTAGCCTTGTATGGCAGAATCAATGATTGGTGCTGCTATTTCTTCACACACATTTTTAGTAGTTTCATTACTATGAAAGACATGATATGCAAAACAACAACACATTTGAAGTTAAACCAAACAAATCAAATGTGTTTTCATTCTGAACTAGTAATTACCCAAAGAAATAAAATTGTCAATCTAGGATGATAAAATATTTAAGACAGTATTTTCTTCAACTTTTTGGTCCTTTGAAAAAACCTCTCCTTGAGGTAAAATGTTTTGGTCCTCAAAGACAAAAAATATACTACAAGTTAATGATCTTATGTGTTTTTACAAGGCAGTAGACCACAGTGGTTGCACATGGGGTCTGGAATTTGTCTGCATACAAATTATATAACTGTGCTTTAAATATCAACTTATTATCTCATGTATCATACATGATGGCTAAACAATTTTTCATTTTCAATGAAGCAGTTTACAAAAGCCTTAGTCTGATCTTTAGTAATAAATCTAGTATTAGTGATAAGCCTTCTGTACTCTTAATAGCAAAAGAATAGCAAGCTAATTTTTTTTTTTTTTTTTTGTTGAGACAGAGTCTCACTTTGTTGCCCAGGCTAGAGTGAGTGCCGTGGCGTCAGCTTAGCTCACAGCAACCTCAGACTCCTCGGCTTAAGCGATCCTACTGCCTCAGCCTCCCGAGTAGCTGGGACTACAGGCATGCGCCACTATGCCCGGCTAATTTTTTCTATATAGATTTTTAGTTGTCCATATAATGTCGTTCTATTTTTAGTAGAGACGGGGTCTCGCTCAGGCTGGTCTCGAACTCCTGACCTTGAGCAATCCACCCGCCTCGGCCTCCCAGAGTGCTAGGATTACAGGCGTGAGCCACCGCGCCCGGCCGCAAGCTAATTTTTGATGCTCTTATATCTTACCAAAATTGAAGGAATTACTTCCATCAACTTGGTAAATGGCATTATTGTCAGTTTTCCAGTAAACTTGGGCAGTTTCTCCAAGTTCTTCTTCTGTAAAAATATAATAATACTGCATTTTAGCATAATTGGTCATAAAAGTTATGTTATAGAAAGGATAATTTAAGATTTCATCTTCTCAAGAAGATTTTATTTTATTTTGAGATGGCGTCTTGCCCTGTTGCTGGCACTAGAGTGCAGGGGTACAATCATAGCTCACTGCAACCTCAAACTCCTGGTCTCAAGTGATCTCCTGGCTCGGCATTCCAAGTAGACAGGACTACAGGCCTGTGTCACCATGTTTGTATTGTTTGTAGGGGGTGGAGCAGTGGTGTATCCATATGTTGCCCAGGCTGGTCTTGAACTCCTGTCCTCAAGGGATCATCCCACCTTAGTCCCCAAAGTGCTAGGATTATGAGCATAGGCCACCATGCCCTGTTGAAGATTATTTTAAAAGATAGTAATAATATATCACTTATAAGAGAAAGATGGAAAATCCAGCTTTGAGGATTCAGCTCTCTTAAATGGGGTTTCAGTGCCTCTTGCCCTGTCATGGGAGTTTCTTGTGAAACCATTCATTCACCCTTTCACCCAACACTGGCAGCTGAGAGGATAGATTAAAAATGAAACTGATTATGTCCCTCTTGCTTAAAACTCTTGAAAACTTTCTGGAAACTTATGAAATCCTTAGCATAGCACATGAGACCTGGATCATGTCATTTCACTCTCCAACCTCATTGTCCTCTAAATTTCTACATGAACCCTAAGCTCTACTGGAAGGTCTTCTCAAAATGACAGATTTAACCTCTTTCGGCCTAGAATATTCTGACCTTCCTTTCCAGTAAGTAACTTATCTATTGTTTCACTTGTGAAAACTGTCAGGACTCTCCTGACACGAGCCCACCCCACCCAAACTGTCATCTCTCTTATGGACTAATCATTTTAGCAAACATTCTCCACCTGCCCATCATAACACTTGTCACAACCTATTGTAATGGCTTCTTTATGTTGATGTCTTCTAATGTATTAGATAAGGAGCTCCTTAAAACCAGGAAATCCCAGATCTTGATATTCTCTGTAATTAAACGCTGTGTTCAATAAAAATTTCTCAAACACAGAAAACGTTAGCCTTTGGGGTCGAGGACCAGAGGCTACTAAAACAAACTGACTTCATTTATTCCCCTTCCTTGTTTTTCTCCATAGCATTTATTACTTACATATAACCACTTAACACTCTATATTTTTAACTTTATGTTCTGTCTCTCCACTAGAATGGAAGATCCACAGGGCAATGTGGTAGCGTTGTTCAGTGCTGTAACGGTGTACTAAAATACATATATGCAGATAGATAAGTATTTGTAGCACGACTGAATGGATGCAGTCTTGAGTGCCTATTGAATGCAGTGCGACAGACTAGTCCTTGCCCTCAGGGAGTTTAGAGGTAGCCATTTAAGCTTAAAATGACCACAGTCTCCCATAAGACTTCTTTAGGGCGTGGAATGGGGTAAGGAGGCTCAGATGTCAGAAAAACAGAAGGTGAAGGTCCTCAACGTCAGCGAGCCCGCATTAAAGTTACGTGAATCTCGCAGCTGGAAGTTATCTTCCAGATCTGGGATCCTTCCCTGTCACTTCACAGACAAGCAAACCCCGGAAAGCAGCTCTGGGAAAAGTTGGAGCACTCGCCCCTCCCCCTCGGGCCCGCGCCGCCGGCAGCCGTGCGCGCCCCGCCGCGGTCTGGGCCACCTACCTGCTGCTGAGTGGCGGGACTCGCACGCAGACCGCCACGGGGCCTTCCTCCGCCAGCTTTCTCACGCCGGGTCCCAGGAAAATGGCCCAAACCCTCCGCCGCCGGCGCTTCAGGGCGCAAGGGCAGACCCGCCTTTAAGTTGAAAATTTCCAAAACGCCTCCTCTGATTGGGTCGCGGTCTCGTGACGTCATGGACGAGTCCACCTGCGGCGCGGTGCGGGGGAGCGCGATGGCAGGCGGCGCACACCTGACGGAGTCTGGCGGCGAGCGGGAGGGGGGGTCGCATGGACGGGATGGTGGCCTGACAGAGAGCGGCCGTCTCGGTAATAGCTGGACACTGCTATTTGCTAAAAGCCCCTGAACACTATCCTCCACCCCCTCCCTTGAAGAGTTTGCAATCTGTAGAAGAAACAAGGCAGGGACATGCACTTTTCCACTAAAAGAGAATTACGATTTTTTTTTTTTAAACCACACTAAGAGTTTGAAAAAGAAAGAAAGAAAGAAAAAACCTCAAACGACGAAAGTTGAAACTAACTAGCCGGTCTAGAAAGGTAAGAAGCTCGTTGTGCTCCTGACAAACTATTTGAGTTTAGATTTTTTTTCTTTCTGTGTCTTTAACTCTTGTTTCCATAGGCTGTGAGTTTCTAAGAGGCTGACTTAGGGGAAAGAACTACTGAGGACTGGAAAAGTTCATTTAATGTGTTGATACTTTCATTAGCTGGAAGAGAAAGCTACTTTTTTTTTTTTTTTTTTTACCATATACAATTACTTTATTCTTGAAAGATCAAAGAAAATGTACAGCTTCAAAAGAAAGCACACCCCTGTTAAACTCTCTTATCTTTCTCAAGGCTTACAGCAGTTTGGCTGTGTGCCAAGATTTGTACACCAGCTTGAAACTTGGACATCCATGTTAAAACTTTAAAAACATTACTTGAATTACAACTACATAAGAAGTTAAAATGAAATTCTCAGTGAGCCCAACTATCACAGATCCTGAATTTCAGGATCATTAGGAGGATCGTGCAGGTCAGTCACCACTGCAGAACAATCGGTGCTCAAAGTTATGGCGTGAGCAATGAGTGACCTCATCCTTTCTTCGTTACCACCTAACTGGTTCAAACTGGGTAAGCAAGGAGCCTATGCAGAGGCACACAGAACTTATCTCCAACACTGAGCTATTCTAAATACAGAATCTCTTTCCCCAAAATAGTGCTTGGTTTTCCTTTGTCTTAAACACAGTATTTTCCCCTTCCTCTCCCCAATCTGAGGGGGATACATTCCAAGTCCCCTAGTGGATGCTGGAAACCACAGGTAGTACTGAACCCTCTATATGCTATACAAGAATTTCTTTTTCCTTTGTCACAGTTTTACTGAGGAAGACTTTCACTTAATGTAGATCTTAGCAACCTCAGCATATAATTTTTTTCTTTCCTTATTAAGTGTAGAACTGTTAGATCCGGTTCCCCTTGGCCCCAGGAACAGAGTCAGAGTCACTGAGGCTACAAAAAGGCAAAGGAGTTTATTAACTAGCCCCAGGCCAGGGTCCAAATTCCAGAGCACCAACGCAGTGGCCTCTCCAGGAACTACGACCCCGCCCTGGGGTAAAGATTAGGCTTTTATACTTTTCTGTATGCTAGTTTTCACACGACACGTTATTCTGCACACAACACGTTAGTCTGCACATGACATACTAGTCTGTACACGACACACTAGTCTGCACACGACACACTAGTCTGCACTTCATCCCCCTTCAGTTTATTTGTTCCTTTTGTTTAGAAGTGGCTGATCACGTTGGCTTCAGGTTTGTTGACTCTAAGTTTCGGGCTTTTTGCACTGGCGCCAGTTGTAGTTAACATCATCCAGGGGAAGAGGAGGGTCTCCGACGGAGGCGGGGGGGGGGGGGGGGGGCTGTTGTTGCATACCTTCTAGTTTTTGGTTACAAGCGATACTGGGAACGCACGCCCTGCACAAGCCGTTCATGCGCTGATCATGTCTTGCTCTTCTTATCTACTTAGTTGGTTGGAAGGCACCTGGATTCTCCAGCCCTTTATCAGAAAGCAACTTGCAGTTACCTCCCCGGGGCTTTGTTTTCCTTTACTTTAGTGAAGCCTGCCATGGCTCCACTTACGCTAAGCACCAAGCCAGCAAGCCATATATACAGAAACAGAACTAGGCTTCTCACATCCAGGAAGCCTAGCCTATCATGGAGTTACCTTTGTTCTTATCTCTGTTTTTCATTCTGATTAACTATATTTATTAAACAACTAAAAGCAAGCATAGTCACAGAAGCGAATAGCATCAGTTAGAATCAAAGAGAGCACACATTTTCCTACTATCAATTCCTGTTCTTCAGAACTTTCATTTTTCTGCCTAAAGGAAGCACTTTACAGTTTCTCGTTGGCATATCGAATTGCCAGCACCACTATTCTTGAGTTTGGGGACCACTATTATGTAGTATTTACTTCATTCTACTATTAAGTCTATTAAGTCAAATAAGAGTTACTTGAACACAAACACCGTGGAACCAGGACAGAGGATTTGATCTGATCATGGAGATGGTTACTAAGTGCCTAATAGGCTGGTAGCATGTGTAGCAGAGATGCACTGGACCAAAGGATGATTCACCTACTGTGTGGGGTGGTGAGAGATTTCAGTACACAAAGAACAGTGTGCAATATAAGACTTATGAGTTGTTTATTTCTGGAATTTTCCATTTAATATTTTTGGACCATGGATGACCGCAGGTAACTGAAACTGTGGAAAGTGAAACCCTGGATAAGGGGGGACAACTCTATGTATCGTAGAAGGTACTAACATTTTCTTTAAAAGTGGTTTCAGTCCTTTTCTGCTTTGATACAGGGAATATAAATAATTATCCGCTATCCCTCGACAATATGTGAAACAAAGCACTTAGTAATTGTTCATAGTTTAGAGGAGTCAAAAAATCTACTGATTTAAAAAATTTATAATATTTAGAAAGTAATTTGTCAATATTGATAAAAACTGAAGACGCATATGCTTTTTATGCCAGCAATTGTACTTTTAAGAATTTATGTATGGATATATTTGAAAAAGTATGTATATATGAAATGTATACATGAATATGCATACACGTATACAAGACTATTAATTCCAGCATTCTTTACAAGAACAAATGACTGGAAACACATTAAATGCCAGTAAATATGGCACTAGTTAAATGGATGACATTACATTCATACCCAATGGAACACTACATAGCCAGTAAAAGTAATGATATAGCTCTTTATGTGTACTTTTGAAAGCTAGTCATGATACCTATTAACTAAAGGAAACCTAAGGTGTAGAATTGTGTGCATATTGGTATTTTCAAAAGATATTTATATGTGTGGATATGCGTATATAATTTCTGGAAAGATACACAGATATGTCAGTTTTTTGCAGAGTGAGCACTGAATTAGATAATAGATCTTTTATTGAATATTATTTTATAGTTATTAATATTGTAACCATGCAAATATTAAGTAGTTTTTTTCAATTTAAAGAAATTAGTCAATAGATAAGAGTGTTAAATAAAAATGAGTCTACTTATTCAAGATTTGTTTTGGTTGACCAGTTGTGAACTAGTATAGAATATTTTTTTAATTGCTAAACTATGAGGACACTTGGCTGTATCTAATAAGACTCAGAGTTAAGGAAGGTATGTTTTAACTGTTTTTGTTTTTAATGGTGGGCTAATATTGCACATATTAATATTTACTTGAAGGGAAGGATGCTATCAAGAGGAAGAAGGACATGATCAATGAAAGTCTCTGATGAGACAAAAGGGAATTGGTCCAAGAGTACAGAAGAGGCATCAGCCTTTCAGAGTTGTGCTTCTGATTGTTGCCGTGGCTGTCTTTGTTGCCTTCACCATTGCAGGTAACATTTATCAAATATTTACTAAATGTCAGGCTCTCTGCTATATGCTCTATATCCATTTTTTCATTTAAATTGTCAAAATTGTTCATCAAGAAATAGTGACTGAGCTCCTGCTATGTGCCAGATATGGTTCTGATGAGTACTGAGAAGAAAACTAAAGCCAAATCAGGAAAGAGAAGAGAGGGGGAGGGGGAGCCAGGAGTAGGGGTGCTAGTTTCTTAGGAAACACATTCTTGTGGGACGAAGCAGACAATACAGAATAAATGAGTAAAATA
The DNA here is from genome assembly GCF_041146395.1 of Eulemur rufifrons. NCBI lineage: Eukaryota > Metazoa > Chordata > Mammalia > Primates > Lemuridae > Eulemur > Eulemur rufifrons. The sequence goes on from NC_090991.1 coordinate 56,726,495, forward strand.
ATTCATGGTGGGAGGAGGGGACACTCTAGATGGGAAGTTCAAGAAAGGCCTGGGGAGGTGAACTTTGAGGTAAAACTTACGTGATGAGGATAAGAGAGAGGGCATACCAGACAGAGGGTGAACCCATGGTTGTCTGAGTTTGTCGTGTGTCTGAGACACAGAAGGAAGGCCCCTGTGGCTGGAGCATTTGGGGCAATGGAGAGAGGTGGGCAGGGCCAGATCCTGCGGGGACTTGTGGGCTGTGATAAAACATTTGGATCTTATTCTCATGGTGAGAGGAAGCCTGGGGAAGGTTTTAAGCAAGAGAGTAAAAAGGGATTTATTAATTCCTTCAAACAAGAATTTCTTTATTTCACTATGAAAACAGAAGGTTGCAGAAGAGACTCTGCACTAGCTCCTGTCAACCTATCTGTCCACCTACCTGTGCCTGTGCCCACATACCTGCCTTCCCGGTTGTATCTAGATGAACAACCATTCTCCCCTCTGAAGATCTCTCCATGTGTACACTAGATCCTTTCCCCTTCTTACTCCTCTCTCTTCTGCCTCGGCATCTTCTCCTGCTCTAATAAGCCAGTCTCAGCAGCAAACATATGGCGTAATTTCTCCCATCTTAGATATCTAATAGATACTCTAAACTTAAAATGTCCAACACTGATTCATAATCTCTTTCTCACCAACTGCTTTCTCAACAGTTTTCTGCATCTCAATTGAGGGCGCGTCCATCATCCTTCCAGGTATCCAGTCATGCTGCTCAACTTCTCCTTTTCTCTCAAAGTCTGCATTCAATGTACCTGAAAATTCTGTGGGGCTACCTTGAGAATATTCCCGAATATGACCATTTGTCACAACTTATGCTAGCCACCTGGTCCAGAATGCCATCATCTGACACTGAACTCATCTCTGTTTCTACCTTTTCCCACCTCCACTGCCAGTCTATTCTCAACCTAGCAATTTGAGGGTGCCTTTAAAAAATGTAAGTTGGGTCATACCGCTCCTCTCTGAAGACCCCCAAAGCCTCCCCTGTACCCTCTGATTCTCTAAAAATAAAACACAAGTCTTGCATTTGTCTCCCAAGCCTTATGTGATCTTGTTCCTTATCAGTACTCTGGCCTTACACACCAGTCACACTGGCCTCTTGGCAGTTTTGTTTTCCTTTTAATTTCTCCTCTCTCTTGAAGAATAATTTTGCCAGATATATAACTCTAGGTTGGTGGGGTTTTTTTTTCAATAATTTAGATATTTCACTCCACTCATTTTTGCTTGCATGGTTTCTAACAAAGTAGTCAGCTGTAATTTTTTTTTTATTTTCTTTTAGAAATATATATATTTTCAAAAATAGAGGTGGGGTCTCACTGTGGTGCCCAGGCTAGTCTCAAACTCCTGGCCGCAAAAGTGATCCTCCCACGTCAGCCTTCCAAAGTGCTGGGATTACAGATGTGAGCCACTGCACCTGGCCTGGCATATTCTTGAATCCTATACACACTCCCTCTTAAGGCCTTTGTGCTGGCTGTTCTTTCTGGCTGGTAGGCACTTACCCCGATACCCGTGTGTCCTCCTTCCCATTGAATCCAATATCCGGTTAAATGTCATCCTCTCAAAGCTTTCTCTGCATAAAACAGCAACTCCCTTGTCTGTTACTTACATTCCTTTGACCTTCTCCTTTTTAAATATCACTTATAACTTTTAGACATTGTATGTATGTATTAATTTATGTATATATTATCTGCCTCCTCTCACTAGAGTGTCAACTCTATGAGGTCAGTGACAGTTTTGTTTACTCCTTATCCACTGCACCTAGAAAGATGCTTGGCACAGAATAAACATTCAATTAAAATATTGCTTATTCCATCACTCAATAAATACTTATTGGCATAATTTATGGAAAGATATATAGAATGTACCTAGCTTCCTTTGGTGAGAAGGACTGAGTTGGAAATAGATTTACCTTTCATTGTATACTATTTCATAATTAATATTTTAACCACAAAAATTAGTTTCTCTCAACTTAAAAAAAATAGTTAATAGATAAAAACAGGATATAAAATAGAGTGCACTCATTCAAGATTTGTTTTGTTATCCAAATGTGAGCTAGTGTACACTACCTTTTTTGTGGCTATATTGTGAAGATGTTGGGCTGTAGCTAATAAGGTAATCTAGAGTTAAGGAAGGTATGCTTTAATTTAAATTGAGTGGTCACGGCAGGCACAAAGATTACATAACTTATCTGAAGTTATGTAATTTCTGGAAAGAGATGCTTAACATTTGGATGCATAAAACTTCTCTGGTAGGTAATTATTAGTAAGGTTTTACTGATTAACTCTTTTCTTACTGGAAAGATTAATGAATATGTATGATCAAAAAGTTCAAGTTTTACAATAAGATCCACAGTGAAAAATAAATCTCATATTTAACCCCTAAGATGCCAGTTTGCCTCCCTGTAGGCAACTGTGTCATTTCCTAAAGGATTCTCCTCAAAATAATGTACAGATATGCACATATATGCATCTTTTTCTATATTTAGTATCTTTTTACATAAATAGTTACCTGTTATACATACTGTAGTACACTTTGCTTAAAATGTGATCTTTATTCTAATATTTTCATTTTATTTATTAAAATAAATATAATTTATTAAATTTTATTACAATTTTAATACTTTCATTCAGTTCAAGAAGGAAAAGTGAATTTCTGAGGCATGTTAATCGCACACACTTCCGTGTTGATGTTTCAACTGCTGGTTTTTCCCCACAAACGGTATTACTTATGCTGAAGCTGTAGAGGGCAGTGTAGTCCTTCCAAAAGCATGGTGTATCCTTGGATAGTGTTTTGAAGATCGTGAATATGGTGCAAAGTTTAGAATTTGGAGAAGCTCCTGGTACTAAAAAAATGCATCAGTTCAAATTATTCACCCATGCTCTTTTATGCATTTCGCATAAAATTATTTGCAATATGTTTATGTTACCTATCATGCTATCACCTTCCATAGGAGTAATTTTTGCTTAATAGATACAATGCTTATTTCAAAGGTCATTTTTAGCTCCAATAAGTGTATGATGTCTTCATTAAAAAAAAAACTTGAGTTGTTAAGACAGTAGATTTTTCATGTTCTCACCACAAAAAAGTATATGAGGTAATGCATATGTTAGTTTGGTTTAGCCATTCCACAACATATACATATTGTAAAACATTATGTTGTACACCGTAAATGTATGCAATTTTGTCAACTAAAAAAATAAATAATAACATTTAAAAAACGAATTTCAAATTGAGGATGGGTGAGTGTCAAATTGAATATGGATGCGTGAGGGGGTAGGAAAAGTGATCTGCGTTACAGAAAACATCTAAGATAGTCACAACGTGGCAGACAATGATGGCAGTCCACCGAATCCATTCTCCTCTTTCTGGCAAGAAACCAAGACTGCATCGTTAGCCTGTCTTGCTGTTAGTGTCTTGCACTGAGGGGCCACCGCTAGGTCTAGATAAGAAAAACTTCACGGGTGCATTTTTCCTCACTTGTCATTGGTCAGCATCTTTTCCTCTTTTCCTCTTTGACGACTCCAAACCTTCACCACTCTCCTCAAGCCCAGGTTTCCTTTTCATTCTTACTGAGAACGCAGGGTCATCAGGCAAGGTGTCTCCACTTCTAACTCTCTGACCCTACCTCTTGCACCCCTGCAGACCTACATCCCCACCAATTCTTCCCTCTTGTCACGCACTTGCGGAGTGAAGTATTCATTGTGTTTGAAGTGCATCCTTCCGCTTATACCCTTGGTTCCTTCCTCTACAGTCTCCTCCAGGATCCTGATCCAGCCATTATTTGCTCTCTATTTCAGAAAAATGCTAGAAAACAACAAAAATGAAAAATAATTTGCAATTCCACTACTTTAAAACAATTATCTAAAGTTGTTAAGTGAACATTTGTTCTATCACCCACTCATCAAATTCCATCTTCCCCAAGGTGGCCTATGTTAAGTTCCTTTGTGACATTTTCTTGAGTATATGCAAGAAATCTATATGTATAAATAACCACACACTTTTATGTTTCCGAGAATGGAGTCATTATGTGGTTACTGAGGTAAAATTTGGCTTTTACACTACCAAGTCAATATGTAGATTTGTCTTTTATATTGGTTGCATAATACTCAATTATATGGTGGCATTGTAGTTTATTCAGTCATTTCTTTATGTATATTTAGATTGTTTCCAATTTTTCAATGTTGGTTATAATACAAAAATCCAGCTGCACATATATACCCTTACACACTTAGGGTTTTATTTTCATGACCTAGATTGCTAGAAGTTGAAATGCTGATGCAAATGATGTCCTTGTTTTGAATTATAGCAAGTACTACTAAATTACTTCTCAAATAATTTGTTCGAAGTATACTACAAGCAACAATATGTAAATATCCACTTCCCCATCACTAGATATTATCAATATTTTCAGTTTTTGTCAATTTTAAGAGGAAAAAAGATATTTATTATTACTTTAATTTGTGGTAGCTTTGTGCAAAAGTAATTGTGGTTTTAGCATTGCTAACATTTGCCGTTTGATATTGGAATAAATTCTTAAATAAATATGGTTATGTTATATATTATTGTAATCCACATTTCTCACTTTATGTTTTTTTGCTAAGCACTTAGTATCTGCTCTTTATTTTATATTTATTTTAGACAATGGAAATGATGTTATACAAAAAGAAAATTCAAATGATTTTATTATTCAGGTTCACAATGGGTCATAAAGCAGTGGAGACAACTCGCAACATCAGTAACGCATTTGGCCCAGAAACTGCTAAGGAATGTACAGTGCAGTGGTGGTTTAAGAAGTTTTGCAAGGAGACGAGAGCCCTGAAGAAGAGGAGCGCAGTGGCCGACCATCAGAAGTTGACAACAACCAATTGAGAGCAATGATTGAAGCTGATCCTCTTATAAATACAGGAGAAGTTGCCGAAGAACTCAATGTTGAGCATTCATTCTGTGGTCATTTCGCATTTGAAACAAATTGCAAAGGTGAACAAGCTCAGTAAGGGGGTGCTTCATGAGCTGTCTGAAAATCAAAAAAATCATCATTTTGTAGTGTCATCTCTTATTGTGCACAAAAACAATGAAACCCACCATCTCTAATGAAATTACAATAAAATAAAATAAAGTTCAGAAAAAAAAAAAAGTACTATGTAGTGAGACCGATCCTAAGAACACGGGCCGGGGGAAGGAAGTCACTACCGTGGTATAAAATTGTATAAACGTTACCCGTTTCTGTGTGCGTGCGTTTTCTGAGAAATGACCCCCTTTTGCTATGGGGCCAGGACTGGAGTCCCAGTTTGGGACCATAGGATTCCCCGCACTCGACTCCTGACTGATTCGACCTAGGGTTAGCTCTGTGTAAACACTCTTTAGACGTGGGTGTTTTATGGATTTCTGTCCTTCGGGAGAAACGACTGGCCCGGGTACAGGAGTGAGTGAATGTACCGACCGTCTTCTCCCATCTCTGTCTCTCTCTCTCTCTCTCTCTCTCCCTCCCACACACAGGCACGCGCACGCACGCACACACACACACACACACACACACACACGCCGTTTCCGGGAGCGCCCACTTCATGCGCTCCGGTCCACCGTGACAGATAGTCCAACTGTGAGATCATCGTGAGTGGCTGCGCCTAGGCCCCGCTCTGAACCTCTCCGTACTGTTCGTGTGTCTTCAGCAGGTCCTGCCTCCACCCGTGGCATCTAGCACAGGCCGATGAGTCCCTGTCCTCTCTCCCTGCCGTGGACGCCCCCCTCCGCCCCCCCCCCCGGGGGCTCTCTGGTCGACTAGTGGTGGGGAGTGTGCCCGAGGGCTGAGAGACGTGGTCCGAGAGGGGCCGGGAGGAGGCCTGCGACCCAGTGTGTACCCACTCCCGCCCCCACGCTCCCTCCCCCACGAGGGAGCCCGTCCTTTCCAGGCTGACACTTGGATCGGTGGATGACGGGGGTCACCTGGCGGCGGGCGAGCGTTATGGGAAAATCCGGTAGGCGTGTTGCGACGTCCTGCCACAGAGATGGCTCTGGCGACAGCCTCGGGCCGCCCCACCCTGGCCCCTGACCAGGCCCCGTGAATGTGTTCTCTTTGTCCCTGACTTCTTTCTTTGTTTCACCAGCCGGCATGTTCTAAGAATGTGAAGTGTATCACAGTTCCACCCTGGGTTTCATGATCCTAAGACAGGAAGGGGTTTTATGATTCCACGACAGAAAGGTTTTCTCATCCTATCATCTCTCCCCCTCTTCTTTCTTTCTTTCTCTTCCTCCTTCTGCCTTTTCTTTACTTCTTTTTTGTTTCCTTCTTTCAGTCTTCCTGTCTTCCTTCCTGCCTGCCTGCCTTCCTTCCTTCCGTATTTCTTTCCATTTTTCTTTCCTCTCTTCCTTTCTCCTGTTATCCTGTGTTTCTATCTCTGTTTTTTCATCTTTCTTCCCCCTTTCTACTTTCCTACCTTCTTTCTTTCTCATTCTCTCCTTTCTCTCTCCTTCCTTCTTTCTTTCTGTCTCTTTCTATACTTTCTCTCTCCTTCCTTCTCTCTATCTTTTTCTCTTTCCATCTTTCTGTGCTCTTTCTTTTTCTCTCTTAATTTCCTTTCTTTTTCTTTTCTTTCTTTCCCTCCTTCTGTCTGTCTATCTTTCTTTCTTTCTTTCTGCTTCCATCCTTCCTTCCTTTTTCTCATTCTCTTTCTTTCTGCCTGTCTTTTCTTTCCTTATTTCTTCTTTCCTTCTGTCTTTCTGTGTTTCCTATCTCCTTCCTCCCTTTCTTTTTCTTTCTTCCCCGCGCCCTCTTCCTGTCTTTTCTTATTTACTGTTTTCTTCTTTCTGACTTTCTCTCTCTGTTTCTCCGTCTCTTTTCTTTCTGTTCTTTTCCTTTCTCTCCCTTTCTCTCTTTCTGTTTCTGCCTGTCTGTCTCTCGGCTATGTTGTGGTCTGTGCAGAGACGGGTTTGGTGGACGATGTCGGTGGTCGGGTCGACCCATCCTTTCTTTGATCCCAGTGCTAGCCAGGCCGGGGCCTGCTTAGCTTCCAAGATCAGACGAGATTGGGCGCGTTCAGGGTGGCGTGGCCCTAGACTGACCCGTCATTTTTCGATGGCTCCCGTGGGGAGTAGGGGGACTGTGTTTGATGCCCCTGGGGGACCTTCTGGACTCTGAAATGATGGGTTCCAGAGGGTTGCCCCGTGTTTTGCAGCAGACCTCTGGTGGCTGGCGCCGGTTGTGGTCGGGCTCCACCTGGCGGCCGCTTTTCTACAAGTCTCTTGTCCTCTGAATCTTCGGTGCAGCAGGCAAAGCAGGGGACAGTCCCCGATGCGAGCGAGGCTGAGTTACGGGAAGCAAGCAGCCTTCGCGGGGCCATCTGGTTGGTGCCGGGACGCCGGCTGGGACATCTGGGAGGCAGACCTTGGGCCTGCAGGGCTGTGTGGCGGGACGACGTTGTCGCCGCGCTTCCAGGCTCAGCCAGCCAGGCGGCTTGCGAGGCTGCCCGGGCAGGTCGACCAGCACGCTGTGGCCGCTTTGGGGACCCGACCCACCCCGCGGGGACAGGAAGGAGACGGCACACGCGGACGGGAGAGGAGGGTGTCCGGCGACCGGCCGCCGTCCCGTGCATGCGTGTCCCTCTCCCTCGGCCTCGCCTTTCCTACCCATTTTCCCTGGTTCCCGCTCAGGAGGCAGGGACAGCCCTGTGAGTGGCACCCAGTCGTCCGTGGCTTCTTCCGAGTCCTACTCTGGGGGCGCGGACCGGGCCCTGGGTGGCGCGGGTGGCCGGCAAGGGCGACCCCTGTCGGCCCGCGGTCGCTCGTGGGCCGGGGCGGTCCCGTCCCGATGTTTTCTACTCCACAAGTCCCCGTGCTGGGGCCAGGGACCGGGCCCTGGGTGGCCCTGGGTGGCGCGGGTGGCCGGCGAGGGCGACCCCTGTCGGCCCGAGGCCGCTCGTGGCCCGCGGCGGTCCCGTCCTGATGTTTTCTCCTCCACAAGTCCCCGTGCTGGGCCCTGGGTGGCGCGCGTGGCCGGTGAGGGCCTCCCTGGCCCTCTACGCCACGGGGGCCAACCAGATGTCCCTGAGTGCCCCTTGTCTGCTGGCGCTGGGGACCTGCTGGGGACAGGTGGTCGTGTCGAGTGTCGTGGGGGCAGGCGTGTTCAAGTGGCTCGGTCCCCGTCTTCCTGCGCGCTGTTTTTTTTTTTTTGAGACAGAGTCTCACTTTGTTGCCCGGGCTAGAGTGAGTGCCGTGGCGTCAGCCTAGCTCACAGCAACCTCAAACTCCTGGGCTCAAGTGATCCTCCTGTCTCAGCCTCCCGAGTAGCTGGGACTACAGGCATACACCACCATGCCCAGCTAATTTTTTTTTTTCTATATATATTTTTAGCTGTCCATATAATTTCTTTCTATTTTTAGTAGAGATGGGGTCTCGCTCTTGCTCAGGCTGGTCTCGAACTCCTGAGCTCAAACGATCCGCCCACCTCGGCCTCCCAGAGAGCTAGGATTACAGGCGTGAGCCACCGCGCCCGGCCTTGCGCGCTGTTTTTGATCACCTCATATCGTCATCTTCCGCCTCCAGGTTAGTACTGACACGCTTGTCCTTCGGCGACTGTCGCTGGAGGGGTTGGGCCTCCGCACGCGGACAGGGTTCTGGGTTCCTGGGGATCCAGCGCCCTGCCCTGTTCCCTTTGAGCTGACTGCCTGGGCCCGCGCGCCGGCTCTAGGGCGTCCGAGTGTCCCGACGGTGGTGCCCGCCTCTCGCGTTGGTCTCTTGTCCCCTCGAGAGACGGCACGGGGGGGGGGGAGGTTTGCGGCAACCTTCCCCCTTACCCCGCTGGCTCTGTGCCGTTGCGTGTCAGGCGGTCCTCGTCTTTGGGTTGTGTGCCGCTCTCCTCCGGAGGTGGGGCTGGCGAGGCTGAAGCGGGCTCCTCCCATCGCTGTCCTTGCCGGCCTGACTGACCTCCCCCAACCCTCCCCGTCCTCGGGGCCTGATCGATGTGGTAACGTCGCGCTCTCCCGGGCCTTGAGCCGCGTGCCAGGGGAGGGACGGTCCATTCATGGTGAATGGGGGCCGCTCTTCTCGTTCTGCCCACGGGCACCTCAACCTCTTTTTCCTTGCCTGTGGGCGGTGGGTGGGAAGCGCGGGTGCGAGACTATCCGGCCCGACCACGGTCGCCCCGCCCTCGGCCTCGTGGCGTTGGCGGGGGTCGTGAGTCCTCTTGAGGCAGCGGGCAGCCCTCGCTCGCCCTGTGTGGCTGTTGCCTGGCTGGGGTCACCCCTCCCCGCGACGGATGCGTGCGGGGCCGTGCCGCCCGCCCGGTCGCGTGCCCCGTTTGGCGCCCGGCTGCTGGGTCTGCGTGGCCCTTTTGTGGTGCCCCCAGAGCGCACCGGGTTGTTCCCCAAGGTGCCCGAAACCCAGCGGTGGTTGTCATCCCCGTTTCCGGCGTCCCCCTCCGGTCGCCGCTGCAGCGTCTGCTGCGTTGGGTACACCCTTGAGCAGCTTGCTTGGGGTGGGGGGGTCGAGGCGGGCAAGCCCAGAGGCATCCTCCTGCGCCGCGTGGGTGGGCGGGAGGCGTTGTCTCGGCGTCCCCACGATGTGTGCGTGGTGGACTTTGAAAGGCGAGCGCGCGGCTTGTGCTCTTCCCTCCCTTCCCCGAGGGGGGGTTGTTGCACGGTCGTGTGGGCGATCTTGGTGCCGGCTGGCCCCGTGGGGGGCCTCTGCCACCGGCCTGGTCTGCCTCGGTGACCCCTCTCCCACACCGACGGGGGAGTGTTCCCCTCGAAGTGAGGTGGCTTTTGGACCAGGGGCCCCAACCGCGAACGCTCAGGAGTCGCCAACCGTGCGTGTTTTGCCCCATACCGCAGAGCCCCCCACACCTCCCCCAGGGCGTGCCTGAACGCCTCCACCCAGGGCCCTTACGGGGGCGACCGGGGGTCGGGGCGATCCACCTTCGGCGAGAAAAGCGTCTTCTCTAGCGATCATGGAGGCGTGTCCTCTTCTGGGGTTTGTCGGATCCCCCAGCCCGCCGCCTCTCTGCACGTTGTCAGCCGCCGCCCCTGCAGCTGCCAGTTGTGTGTGGGCAGAGTTCCCTCCTCCCCTGCCGTGGGGGGGAGCGGTCCGCCGGCCCCCGCGGTGGGGGCCGAGTGCCACTCTTGCCTAACGTGGTCCGCGCCTCCCCCTCTGAACTCTGGGGGAGGGTCACGCCGGGCCGGGCCGGCGTTCCAGCTGTGAAGGGCGCCCGCGTGTGTGCGCTGCGTGCCCCGGCCGCGGGTCGCCCCGGTGTGCGCTGGGGGGAGGAGGGGGTGGAGCCCGTCTCACGCCCCCTCCCCATCCCCTGTGAGCGTGCGGCCCTCCACCCGGTCCCGTGCCAGGCCGCGGATGGATGGGCGCTCCCGTGCTGGCGCCTGTGGATTGCGGCTTGGGGGACCGCCCGGCCAACGAGGGGGTTGTTCCACGGGTGCGCGGTGCTCCCCGGAGCGAGACAGGATTGGGAAACGGACGAGAATGGGATTAGGCGCGGTGGCGTGTGGGCCGAGGGCCGAAGGCCGGCGTCGCTCTGGGACGCCCCGGTGGTGAGGCCGTGGCCCCGTTGGGAGGGTCGAGGGGTGCCGAAGGCTTTGGCCGGCTGGTGTCACGGGCCCGTTGCGGGACCGCTCTCGGGTTTGGGGCGGTGGGATCCCGTGGTGTTGTTTCCCCAGTGGCCCGGTCGCGGCGCAGGTCTCGCCTCCCACGGGCTCTCGTGCCTCGCCCTCGAGGGGTCTCATCCCTGTACGAAAGGGTGCTCCTTCTCTCTTCCTCACGGCTGCCGACCGCCCCCGCGACGAGCGTTCGCCCGACTGCGCTGCCCGAACCTGGCCTCGCCATGGGGAGGGGGAGGCTCCCTGGCCGCCGAGGCCCTGGATGGCGCCCTCCACCCCCCCAGCGACGTGCCTCGGTTGAACGGTCGGCGGGCCTCCGCGTGGCGGGCCATACGGCGTTGGGGGGCGGCCGGTCGCGTGTGCGTGCAAAAAGAGTGTTTTTCCGGAGCTACACGTGATCACGATGGCGGTCTGGGTCCGGGCCCTGCGAGGTGCACGCGGGGTTTGGGGGGCTCGCCGAAGGCGCAGCGGGCCGTCCCAGGTGCCGCGGGACCGCCCTTGTGCGCGGAGGCCACTGGCGGTGAGATCCCGTGCGTGTCCTGGCCGGTGGGCTGCCCTCTGAGGCTTGCTACACCCCTCCCCTCGGGCCTCCTGGTGCCCGTCGGCCCCTTCCCCCGTCGACGTCGCCTTATGCCGCGCCCGGCGGCCCCCACCCCGCTAGTCACCGCCTTGAGCCATCTCGTCCTCTCCCGTCTGGCTTTCGTATCTGGGGGGCGTCCGTGCCCCCGGTGCTGCATCGCTCCCCCCGTGTGTCCGTAGCGGCCTCTCCCGTGGTCCGCCGCCGCCCGCCCGCTTGCCCGCGGTGGCGTTGGGTGTCGATGGCGTGTGGGGCGCCGTCGTCCCCCGCGGTGGCCGTCTCCTCCGGTCGGTGGGTTCGAGTGCAGGAGCACGCGGGTCCCGCGGTCTCTCTCCCCCGGCCATCCGTCGTGCCGTTACCCGCCGCGCCCGTACGCTCCAGGGCGGGCCCGGACGGGCTTCGCCCCGGTCCGAGCCTCGTTCGGGGTTGTCTGGGCGCGGGCTGCTATGGTCACGATGCTTGACTGGCCGGGGGTGTGGTTACCGGGCCCGTCTCTCCGTGCCTGCGCGCCCTCCCCTCCCGTGGGGGGTCCTTGTCGCCGCGGGGGGCCGTTGCCCTGCCCCCCACGGCTCCACGTCCGCCGCGCGTGCGCGTGTGGGGCGCCCTTCCTTCCTTCGCGGCTGGGCTCTTGGGTGCTCGG